>NW_026892727.1:0-533721 GCF_033815535.1 Pezoporus flaviventris | reverse complement strand
GCAATACTGACTCTTTGTAAGCCATTTTTGCCATTTTCAAACCATTTTTCAACATTTCTTACAAATTTATTTGTATTTCTAACCCGTTTTTGCCCTTTTCTGACTAGGTTTAAACCATTTTTGCTTCTTTATAACCCATTTTAAACCCATTTTTTTTGGCTATTTCTAAGCAATTGCTGGTCATTCTTATCTTATTTTTGCCAATTTCTGTACCAGTTTTACGCCATTTTTGACTAAGTCTGAAGAGTTTCTTGCCATTTCTAGTTTGGTTTAAGCTTTTCGTAGCTATTTCTAAACTGGTTTAGACTAGTTCTCTCTCTTTTTTGCCATTTGTGAAAAAATATGCTCATTTGATTTTGGGTGGTTGTTTATTCATATCTTTTTTAATATTTCAAAGCCAGCCATAAGGGGCTGACAGATTACAAGCTTTATGAAATATCAAAGTAATTATTTAGACTTTCATGCTTCTTTGTGCAGATGTGAAAGAATAAATACCCATAAAGTCTCAGAAGTGACACTTACCCTGGGCTGAGTCGTCGTAGCGATGTGGTTTTCTCCCCTGACCTGTCCCAGATAACTGGAACTATAGATGCTTGTCACTCCAGGCAATGTATTGTCCCCTCTGGTTTGTGCTCTGTGGAGAGATGAGGTTATTGTGCAGCCATGAAGCTCTTGGGCTTCAACCTTTGGGGTCCCAGTCAACCTCACATGAGATTCAAACAGCTTGTTTCTTAACATGCCCTGGAGAATGTTACTAAATCACAGAATCAGGCAGTGCTTTGGGTTAGAAGGGACTTTAAAGCTCACCTAGTTCCACCCCACCTACCTTCCACTAGCCCAGGCTGCTTGAAGCTGGTTGCTGTGTTAGTAGAACAAGTCCACCTGGTTCCTGGTGTGGTGTTTTATTTATTTATTTAAGTATATTTTCTGTCTTAAATCTAAAACTGAAAGGTCAGAGTCCGATGGGAAGAGGGGTAGAAAGCAGAATTACAGGAATGCAAGAATTAATGTGTGGACACTTGTGTCAGTTTTAAGCTCAGCAGGTCTGTGGCTGAACTGTGCCACAGCATTTAAACTGTGATGCTTGGATCTAAATGGTTGTAATTCCTTGTCTTGAAACAGAGAGAATGTGAGGTCGAGGAAGGAGGTGTTGGAATGAGCTTGACTCAAGAGAATGCTGGGAGAAAGGAGGAGGGTGGGAAGTGAGAGATGATAACCCCAGCTCTGAGAGAAGCGCTCACAAATCAAGGTGAGGTTCTGCAAAGAGCAGATGGTGGCCCAGGCTTTGAAGTCTTAGTGGTGGCCTTTTAGCAAGCCAAGTGAGAGACGGTGTTCTTTGTTAGAGGTACTGCTGTGGACCCTCAGTCATGGCAGGCTCTGAGCAGGGGCAGGACAGGGCTTAGGCAGGGGCCATTGGTACCTGCTCATTTCAGGGAGGAGCCTGCAGCTGGGTAATACACCCGAGTGTGATGCACTCTGAGTGTGGTGAGTGTATCAGAGTTCAAAGGGTTTAATGTAGCTGCTAAGCAGCTTGGGAGAGAAGATGATAGTCCCACATGCCTTTAGCTCCTTTAGGGTGTGTGTTCCTCTAAGACTACTTGAAGATCAGCTTTGCCTCTGCTTTTACTTCTGTTTCAAACTCTGATTTTGTTACTGAAACTTTATTTGCAGAGAAGAAGGTAGTTCAAATGAACTTTACCAATCCACTGCTGATCAGATGAGTGGCCTTCCAAGAAGCTGTAGAGAACTTAATGGCCTTTTCAAAGCAAAGGAGGACAAGCTTGTGAAGAGCTGGACTGAGGGCCCTGCAGTTCAGAAGCCTCAGTTCTGAGTGGCAGAGCCAGGAGAAGGGTGATGGGAGCTTCTGTTCAGCTGGAGACTGAAGGCAGGTTAGTTTAATTTCTTTTATTTCTTAGGATGAGAATGTGTTGAATTTTTCTTGCTTGCTAAATCAATAGAATCCCTCCTGATGCTGCTGAGACCACAGTTCTGCTATTGCACTGGAGGCAACTTGCTTCAGAGCTGGGCTCCGATTGTCTAACTATGTCCTGTGTGAGTCCAGCAGCTGTGGGATCCCAACACTTTTGCTCCCCAAGATTGGTCTGAGCTTTTGTCAGTGACTGGTGATGTTTGCCCACGGTCACTGGGTTTTTTTGCACTGGCATTAGTACAGCTATAAAATAAAGAGCCATTCATTACATTCGTAGTGCGAAGGAGCAAAGTGAAGGCTTGGCAAGGAGTGGCAGTGACTTTCGTCTCCTCTTTGTGTCCACCATGGTGCTGCTGGGACCAGTGGAGAGGTTATAGGGGGCTGGTTCAAAACATCTTTTCAGTTTCAACTCTGAAGGCTGCAATGTGGCAGGGAGCCTGCAATCTGCTGCAGGGCAGCCGCAGCACTGTTACAACCTTAGATTTCTTGTTTATTCATTTATTTTGTTACTAGTGTCTGTGTTTGATCCAGAAGTCTCATTGTTCTGCCTGCCTGCAGGCGGTTGAGGGGACTGGTGGTTCTGGCAGGCGTGGAGTGGGCTGCTGGAGACAGGGCTGTCTAGAAGTGGGCAGTGGGGGGGGAAGTGTTCTTGTCTGCAGCAAGTCCCCTGCTTGTTAGGTTGGAGGGGCTGCTGCCCCTATGGAAGGGTGCACCAAGTCCCCCCAGGCAGCTCAGGTGTTGCTTTGCCACAGAGGGGCCTGAGATGGGCTGGTGAGACTGCCCTGGCTGTTCTGTGGTGCAGGGTCTGTGGTGGCTCTGCGTTGTGCCGTGGCAGTCACAGGGGTGTTTCACACTGGTTCACTTTCTGACTGCGTCTGTATTGGTTTGGTTTTGGGCAGTGAATGAAACCGTGCTTTTCTTATGGTCTGTAGAAGTGGCCACTTGGAGAAGGAAAGCAATGCTGGAGGGATGGTCACCTTCCTACCCTATTTTTTTTTGACACAAAGGGCAGCTCCCCAGAGAAGTTGTGATGTTCCAGGGACAGAATTCATTATCCTAAAATCATAGAATCCCAGCCTGCTTTGGCTTGCAAGGGACCGTAAAGCTCATCCAGTTCCAGCCCCCTGCCAGGGGCAGGGACACCTTCCACTAGAGGAGCTTACTCCAAGGCCCATCCAACGTGGCCTTGAGCACTGCCAGGGATGGGGCAGCCATAGCTTCTCTGGGCACCCTGTGCCAGTGCCTCAGCAGCCTCACAGGGAAGAACTTGTGGCTAAGAGCTCATCTCGGCCTCCTCTCTGGCAGGTTAAAGCCATGTTTAAAGACTTCACTTTACAGATGCAAACTTGGAGCAGCGTGGTCTAGTAGGTGTTCCTGCTTGGCAGGGGCTTGGAACTGAATGAACTTTGAACCCAGAGCAGGCTGGAATTCTATGGAAAATGGGATTCTGTGATAAATGTAGTTATAGCTGGAGTTCTCCAGTAACTCCACGAGAGAAGAGTCAGGCCTGCAAAACCTAGTCATGCTAGGGATGACTGTTACAAGGTCTCCCCTGAGCCTTCTCTTCTCCAGGCTGAACAAGCCATGCTGCTGCAGCAGTCCTACAGTCCCTTCTCATATGTTGTGTCCTGCTTTGAGTTCATGGAAGCAAGTCCTTCCACAAATCACAAGACTTTTGTGGTTTTTAAAAGCCCTTTCTTGAAGACTGAGCAGAGCTAGGAATGAGGCTGGGTGTTTCTCCATCATGCTTGGGCAATCTGAAAACTTCCACTGCCCAGATTCCACTTCTTTCTATATTTGTGTAAAATAGTGATCTAGTTTGAGCAGGTTCCTTTCAACAACAGTATTTCTTGTTTTCCTTACTAATTTTCTAGCTTTATCAGACCATTGTCTTTTGGGTGGTGGTTCTAGTGCAGCAGTTGTGTTACCACTTTTAAAATGCACTTTAAATCAGTGGTGATGGGTTACTGCTGTGTGTCAGTGATTTCAGCTCAGGCCCTTTTAAACTGCACTCTTGCAGAAAACTGGGGTCTTTTTTGCCTGTAAAGAGTCTCCTAGTGTGAAGTTCCCCTTTCTGCACCGAGTTTCAGCTTCCACAAATAATCAGTGCTTCAAACAAGACAGCTTTCATTTAAGGAGATGGCTTGATAGAACCACACCGATTTGCCAGCTCTGTGTTACTTGGAAGAAAAGCCTTCTGAAAGTCATTTGAGTTTGTGAAGACAACGTGAGACCAGACTGGCTTTCGCCAAGCTAATGGTGGCTGCACTCTTAGAGGAGGATGGGTAAGTCTCTTTTCTTGTACTTTTTGAGGATGTTTTTCAAGCACTGCTCTACTTCATCCTTTCATAATTAAATCTTTTGCTCTGTGCTTTCAAAGGCTTGCCTGTAAAGCAGCTTTTGGTGGTGTAGAGATCTGAACTGGAAAGTGTCTCTGGGTTTCTTTCTGGACGTTTTGCCACGATCAAATAGGCAGCAGTCCTCAAAAGCAGTTCACGAGTTGTACTTGTAGAAATTTGATTTATCTTATCTGTTCTGCTTGAGAAACTACAATAGCATAATAGCTCGCATGGGCACTAAATCCATACATTTTCTGGAGCTTAGAAGGGCATGCTATGGGTATGGCACTGGTAAATGATCAAAACCAGAATACCTTGGATATCCTGGAACACGACATGGGTATGTAGTCGGCAGTGTCCTGCTTCTGTGGCTGAGAGTACCGCAGGGTCCCTCAATGAGTTCTTTGAATTTCAGTGAAAGGACTTTTAAAGGACTGTTTTTTAGGGATTGTTGTTTCCAGTGTAGAGTTGTGTCCTGGGTTTAGCAGTGGCAGTCAGTTTTTCTCCTTCTTAGTAGCTGTGTTTTGACTTTCAGCCTGGGAACAGAGCTGATAACACTGATGTTTACTCTGACCAAGGACTTTGTGAGTCTCATGCTCTGCTAGGGAGGGGGGGAGGCTGGTAGAAAGCAGAGACAGGACACCTGACCCAAACTGGCCAAAGAGGTATTCCATACCACAGCCCGTCATGCCCAGGGAGGTAATGGGGAGTTACCCGGAAGGGCACTCTCTTCTCGGTCGGGCTCGTTTCGGCAGGTGGTATCATCTTCTCTTGCCTTGTTATTTCCCTTTTCATTATTATTCTTGGTGGTAGCAGTAGTGGTTTTGTGTTCTACCTTAGTTACTGGACTGTTCTTATCTCAGCGCGTGGGAGTTCCATTCTTTTGATTCTCCTCCCCATCTGTCTGTGAGCAATGGTGCGTGCGGAGGGGCAGGGGTAGGGCAGGCCCAGGGGTGAGGGGCGGGGGGGCGGCTGCATGGGCAGTGAGGCCCGGGGGAGGTGGGGGTGTTCCATGGGGAATTGCAGGGGTTGCCCGGGGAGGGGGGGCGGAGCGGGGTTCCCGGGGTGCTGCAGGTTCCCGGAGCGCCCCTGGAGGGGTTCGCTGGGGCTGCCGCAGAGCCGCAGCGCTCCCAGCTCTGCTCTTTGGGAGGTTCAGTGTTGCTGGTGAGGGGCTTCCCGTCAAGGTTGTGACCTGAATCGAGGTTTCGGTGTGGCCTTGAAACTGGGTCAGAGCTCTTGTAAGCAGAGTGGCAGCTCATGTGTACGAGGAAGGGTTGTGCTCAGCAGCAAGCCCTTGGAGGTGATTTGGCCCTTGCCACGGAGCTTTGTAGCTTGAGAGGTTTGCACGTGTTGGATCTGTGCAAAAGGAAGGAACTTCTTCTTTCTGTCCAATCTCAACTTCCCCTGTTTAAGTTTTAAGCGGTTACCCCTCTTCCTATCACTCCAGTCCCTAGTGAAGAGTCCCCCTCCAGCATTCTTGTAGGCCCCCTTTGGATACTGGAAGCTGCTCTGAGGTCTCCACGTAGCCTTCTCTTCTCCAGGGTGAACAGCCCTGACTTTCTCAGCCTGAATTCCTACAGGAGGTGCTCCAGACCCGTGATCATCTTCGTGGCCCTCCTCTGGACTTGTTGCAGCAGTTCCATGTCCTTTTTATGTTGAGGACACCAGAACTGCACACAATACTCCAAATGATGTCTCACGAGAGCAGAGTAGGCCTGCTGGTCACGCTCCGTTTCATGCAGCCCAGGATATGGTTGGCTTTCTGGGCTGCAAGCGCACTTAAGCTGGCTCATGTTCATTTTCTCATCGACCAACACCCCCAAGTCCTTCTCCACAGGGCTGCTATGAATCTCTTCTCTGCCCAACCTGTAGCTGTGTCTGGGATTGCTCCGAGCCAGGTGTAGGACCTTGCCCTTGTCATGGTTAAACTTCATGAGCTTGGCATCAGCCCCCCTTACAAGCGTGTCGTGGTCCCTCTGGATGGCATTCCTTCCCTCCAGCGTATCAACCAAACCACACAGCTTGGTGTCATCGGGAAACTTGTTGAGGGCACACTCAATCCCACTGTCCATGTCAGCAACAAAGATGTTGAACAAGAATGATCCCTGAGGGACACCACTCATTACTGGTCTCCAGCTGGACATTGAGGCATTGACCACAACTCTTTGTGTGTGGCCATCCAGCCAGTTCTTTATCCACGGAGTGGTCCATCCATCAAATTGGTGTCTCTCCAATTTAGAGATACGGATGTCGTGTGGGACAGTGTCACATGCTTTGCACAAGTCCAGGTAGATGACATCAACTGCTCTACCCCTGTCCATCAGTTCCGTAGCCCCATGTCCCTAGTTTGTCTTTTATTCAGTATGTACCTATAGAATCCCTTCCTGTTATCCTTAACATCCCTAGCCAAGTTTAATTCTAGGTGGGCCTTAGCTTTTCTAACCCGGTCCCTAGCTTCCTGGACAATATCCCTATATTCTTCCCAGGCTGCCTGTCTTTGCTTCCACCTTTTAGAAGCCTCTTTTTTTTCCTTCAGTGTTTCCTCAGCAGCTCCTTTTTGATCCAAGGAGGTCTCCTGGCCCTCCTGCTGTGCTTCCTTCTAGTTGGGATGCAACACTTCTGAGCTTGCAGTAGGTGATCCTTGAATATCAACCAGCAGTCTTGGGCCCCCCTGCCCTCCAGGGCTATATCCCATGGAACCTTACTAAGCAGGTTCCTGAAGAGGCCAAAGTCTGCTCTCTTGAAGTCCAGGGCAGTGAGCTTGCTGCGTGCTCTCCTCACTGTCCTGAGGATCTCAAATTCGACCATCTCATGATCGCTGCAACCAAGGCTGCCTTGGAGCGTCACATTTCCAACGAGCCCTTCCCTGTTGGTGAGCACGAGGGCAAGCATGGCACCTCTCCTTGTGGGCTCCTCTATTACTTGCAGGAGGAAGTTGTCTTCTACACAATCGAGGAACCTCCTGGATTGCTTGTGCCGGGCCGTACCATCCCTCCAACAGATATTAGGGTGGTTGAAGTCCCTCATGAGAACAAGGGCCTGTGAGCGTGAGGCTTTTCTTAATCTGTCTGTAGAGTGCTTCATCCACAGATTCCCCTTGATCAGGCGGTCTGTAACAGATCCCCACAGTAATGTCCCCCATAGCTGTTCTCCCTTTAACCCTGACCCACAAACTCTATGTTAACTGCTCACCTGTCCCCAGACAGAGTTCCATACTCTCCAGCCTATCCCTAACATAAAGGACAACTCCCCCTCCCCGCCTGCCAGGCCTGTCCTTCCTAAAGAGCCTGTAACCTTCCATCCCAACACTCCAGTCATAGGAGCCGTCCCACCATGTTTCTGTGACGCCCATTATATCATATCCCCGTAGACGCGCCCGCATCTCTAATTCCTCTCGTTTGTTCCCCATGCTACGGGTGTTTGTATAGAGGCATCTGAGCCGAGCTCCAGATGCAGCCGGCTCATTGGCTGGAGCGGCTGGGGTATCTCTACATTGCTCCCAGCATTTATTATAGGTGCTGGCAACTGACTGGGTGTGTTGGGATGGAATGAAGACCCCCTCCCCCAACACATCTAGCTTAAAGCATCCTTGTCCAGTCTGGCAAGCCTCCTAACCAAAACCGCTCTTCCCCTTGTCACACCCCAACTCCACCAGCCCGCAGTAGACCTGGCCTACTAACTTGGGTCGCATGTTCAAGATACACAAACCCCTGACACCACCCTTCTAACCCTTTGTTAACCTGGCCAGTCCTCCTAGCCTTTTTAGGGCTCTCCCCTGTATCCTGGAGAATGGATGAAAAGACAACCTGAGCTCCAGAGCCCCTAACCACCTCTCTCGGGGCTCTGTAGTCCTTCTTTATGTTCTCCAGGCTACTGCTAAGTACATCACTAGCACCCACATGGATCACTAGAAGTGGGTGATAGTCAGCGGACCTTACTAGAGCAGGCTGCCTCTCTGCAACATCTCTGATCTGTGCCCCTGGTAGGCAACACACCTCCCTTGAGACTAGGTCAGGCCAACAGATGGGTGCCTCTGTGCCTTTCAAAGTAGAGTCCCCTGCCACTATGACCCGCTGCTTTTTCCTGGCAGCACCAGTAGAGATCTTTCCCAGTGCATCAGGCGGTTGTTTCTGGTGCGAGTGTGTTTCCACATTAGCCCCCTGAAGGACAGCAAAGCGGTTCTGGGTGGGGACGGCAGATTTAGGAGAAAGCCCCTTGCCTTTAATTGTCCTCATCCTCTGGGATCTGTTTTAGATTTAGATGTCTCAGTGGACACCTGGAACTTCTTCTCTACTTGCCTGGTGTCCTCATGGCTGCACAGGCTTTACATCTATTCTGCAGCTGCTTTTGGGATCAGCATTTGAGTCGTCATTCATTCTCCTCCTCCAAACCCAGAAGAAGGTAACAGAGCATGTAAGTGCTTTGAGAAGAGCCCCAAAATCTGTGTGTGGAAGCGAGTAGTTGCTGGGGAAAGGCAGCCCCTGGTGCAGTGAAATGTGGTACTTCATTGTGGGCTCACCTGGGTTGTTGCACGTGCCAGCTGTAGTTCAGTGTGTCTGATGGTTGTAATGCTCAGTCTGAGTTGTCTTATGTTCGTGGGTAACTGAATGCCCTTGTTGCTCTGCTGTTACAGCAGAACTCAGCTGAACACTTCCCATTTGTTACCGAGGGAGTGCATCAGCCTGGGTTGCTCTGTCACTTCAGGCAAATCACTCCGCTTCTGCACAGCGTTCTCACTTTTCCTGTGATGTTAATGATAAGGTTGGGCTGGTTTTGGGACCAGAGTGGGATTAGGCCACTCGGGAATTTAAATCCTTCTTGTTCAGGTGAGCGAAGTTCTGCTTTAGGAGTTGAGTTGTTCTTGTCTTCAGCCAGAGCCTGTTATGTCAGTGGTGTGCGAGGTGAGCGTGTTGTAGCATGGCCTAGTTCGGAGACAGCTACTTGTGTGTTTCTGTAGGGTGAGAGATGCTCAGGTGCTTTGTTCCATTTGCATTGTGCTGAGAGTCTGATCAGAGGATGGGAAGTTTCAATGCTTTTGGGAAAAATGGGGTTACCGTCGCTTTGAAAAGGGATGGAACGGGACACAGTGCTTGTTTCACGTGACGCAGTGCTTGTTTCACAGGGTGAAAAACCCACTGGGAATCCCTCTTCTTCTGAAGGGATAGAAGACGAGCTAGTCAATGGATGTGCCACCCTGCAGGGAAAGGAGGTCTATGTTGCTGGTGTAAAGATTTTCTCGGGGTCTCAGACTGCCACAGCAAAGTTATGAGTTACTTTTTTCCATCAGACTCCTTTATCTGGTTAGCACACAGGAAGGAGTGAGAATACACATAGGTACTAGGCTAAGCCTTCCTGTGCTCCCCACACTTTTTGCTGGCATTTGGGATGGGTAGGGTGTGCCCAGGAGGGATCTGGGATGACTGTTGCCACCTGCTGACTCTTTCCCCCTTAGCAATCTTTCTGTGGTGGGGTCTTTGCCTGTGCATCCTTGAGCTGCTCTCCACCCCTTCCTCAACAAACCTACTTCTGTCTGTAACTGCACCTTCCTTGTCTTGCATGGCTCTACACTGTGGACTTCTCAGAGCTTTTTCCTGAAACTCCAGGCCTTGGATCACAGGAGGCTGCGTGCTCTGGAGGAGATCATGGGATCTCTGTTCCTGACCCTAGGGAGAGGAAAGGAGGTAAAATCCTCCCCACAGCTTGTAACAAGCTCTGTGAGGAGAGTAGCTCTGGTGACGTGGGGCAAGGCAGGCTGCTGTGTGAAAGCTGCTGCCCCTGAGCCTGTATGGACCTGGTGCACTGCAGCTTGCACGAGAAGATGAACTGATTGGAGGGAGAAGGGCTTAATCTCTCCCTGTGTGGCTGTGCTGTGGTCCCTTCTCCTCTCCTGCCTGTGTGTACTCGCCACCAGCGGTCAGTGACAAGTGCTGCCATGCAAAGACACTCACCTGCAGCGATGAGCTGCGTTTTCTGATGTGATGACAAACAGTTGTTCTGCCATGACAGCTGGATGCTGCCCTCTTGGCTCTGCAAATGGTGAAATCCTGAGAGTGCAGGTGTTGAGGGACTGGAAGTACACTCTTGTGCATGGAATTGTCCTGGCCCTTTTGTATATGAGCTGTGGTCAGCTGGTGAGACAGGAGGCCCTGAAGCCATGGATTGTCCTTTCTGTGTCACTGATGCCACTAAGCTGCCCTGCTCTAGTCGTGTCTAGGATTTTGGTTTAATTTTGAAGCTTTAAATGATGTAGTTCTCCTTCCTGGCCTCTCTATTCCTGTTCTGCATGGCTGATGAGCCTAGCTGTAATCTACATTTCTGGTTTCGTGCTTCTATAGCCAGAGCAGGTAGAGGTGAAAGGGCTTCCAGCAGTGACTTCATGTAAGTCCTCAGCTCTCTTGAGCGGGGCAATGGCAGGAGATAGGTCTGTACATATATCCTGAGGAGCCCGAGCTGCTGGCTGTCCTTCATTAGCTGGAGGAGGAATGACTGTGTGTGGGTGTTGAATCTCCCGGGGAATGTGCGTGTTGACCCACAGCAGGTTTATGCAAGCACTGGAATTGTAAAACGGTCCCGTCGGGGCAGTTATTTACTATAATTAAAGTAAATGCTGAAGACTTGATAATGAAAGAGCAGGATGATCTGCATTTATGAAAGTAATTTATCGTGATCAGCCTCTCCCGCTGCCAGGCAGGGAGATTGAGTTGTTTAAATCTTGGTTTGAGTCACGTCCTCACTTTAGTGGCTGTGAGTTTGTGCAAGAAGTTTTCTTTTCCACATGAGCTGCCTTGTCCCTTGAGCCGTTTTTCCTCTTGCAGAATGCTGAACTATGTGAAATGGGTCTGACACCTGTTTTACACTGACATCATCTGTTGTCTTGCAGTAATCCCTCCCAGCACAGGCAATGCTTTGGGTTTTTGTAGCTGAACTATCCACACACAAGCTAACAAGTTTAAAGAGAACTGGTGCACTTCAGGGTTCTATCAGGTGCTTCTTCATATACAAAGTTACTTGGGTTTGAAATGTTCCTAAACAGTTTTGAGCACAGATTTTGTGGATGTCATTGTTGTTCGTTAACTCCTCTGCATATAGGAGATGGAATAGCAGGTGTTCTGCCTGTGCAGTATGGTTAATTTGCAGCAACTTAGGGTCCAGCTTTTATCCCTTCTGCAGGCAAGTAGTGCCTCTAGTGCGAATCACTCGTGGATAAGAGATGTACAGTCACAGATGGTCGGAATTCCTTGTTGTCCTGCTTTTTATGGGCTGTCAGAGTGAAGCTGTGGAGTTTTATCTAATAAATGTTTCCTCACATCTCTGCAGGTGATGGCAATTTAATTTTGCATCCATCTCTCGTTGCCTGACCTGATGGAAGTCAAGGCTGAGTTTTGTTCTACTGCTTTTTTCCCTATGCTTCACTGCACTTCACAAAGTATCATCAAGGAGCTTGAAACAGATGCTGGGTTCTTGCAGTCGTTTGGGTCAGGCAGATGACTTCAGTAGTTCAAGGTGAATGCCAGCAGCTCTTTTCCTGTCAGTCGTAGCTATTCTACTTAGGGGCTACTCTCTTGGGAAAGAGGTGGAGTTTCAAAGAGCTTCTGAAGGTGTAGGTGCACAGTTGAAGGTGCTGGTCCCTTTTGCACACTGAGTAAGTGCAAAAATTGGCACGAGGTTGGGTGGCAACAGGAAATCTTTCAAATGTATAAACTGGTGGCTGATACAGAAGTAAATCCCTCACTTGGTTTACCAAATCACATACTATGTGGTGGGGACTGCTTCAGAGCTGCTAAAAGCCAGCCCTTTTTTGCTGAGTAATTCAACTTTTGGAACTTGCTGCAGGGGATATAGTTGCAGATGATGCTGGTCAGGGTCCTGAGCTGGACCCAGACTTTGATGTGAGTGCAGATAATGCCTGTGGTTTCATGAGGGGAATTGCTGGGGGTGGAAGTTCACCAGTGGGTAATAGGACTGTGGCCTGAGGGAGGCCTGGGGAGGTCTGAGGCTGCTTCTGTTGGGTGCCTGGTGATCCAAGGCTGTGGTGCCAGGCAGGGATGGATGATGCACAAGTAGGTGGGTGAAGGTCTGGGCTTTCTCTGCATTTACCACCCTTCCAGCTGCTTATTTCTAGGCCTAGAACCTGTTCTCCAAGTGGCTTTTATGCACCAGGAGAAGGCAGTGGTGGTTCTTAGTGACTTTATTAACTAAGTGGGCTTCTAGAGTTGTGGCACATTTTCCCTGTCCTCCAAAGTTACTCCCCTGAAATGTATTTATCACATCAAATACGAAATCTAGTGGGTGTGTTTGTGGACTGCAGGACTGCCCTTAATCACAGGGACACCATTTCTTCAGGTGGATTATCTCCCACAGCTGGGAGACTGATAGACTGGAAAGACAGCTCAATCTAGACTTGTTTCCAGGGAATGAAATGGCTTTATTAACCTTTGTATTTCTAAACTGCAGGCATGAGTAATAGTGATGATAATACTCTAATTTTCTGTTGCTGGGCTGGGAAGCAATCAAATGGGCATATTCTCTGGACACAGTTTTGAGTTAATGTTCTTGGTTTTCCAAAGGAAAATGTAATGATGCTGAGAGTCACATTTGCAATGTAAAGAAAAAGGGGTGTGTGTGTGTGTGTGTGTGAGAGAGAGACAGAGAGCAAGACTGAGATGGGGTTTACAGGAGACAATACATGGTCAAGAAGTTTGTTTCCTTCTGTGTGCATTTGCCAGGGGGGATGTTTCCTCATCCCCTTTGGCACTCTCCCGTGAAAAGGCGTTCAATGGGAAGCTGTTCACGGGCCCTGGGAGTGCCCATCACCTCCTTTGTGAGCATGTGAGGGCTGTGGAAGACCAAACCATGCTGACGCTGGATGAAGAAACTTCTGGTGAAGTCCTATTTGAAATGAGGCAGTGAGTGTTAAGATACAAGGTGCTTAAGGTATAAGGCTTACAGAAAAAGGGTTGTCTGCAATTTTGAGTTGCAGGCAGAAACTTGTTGGAGTCCCCAAGAATTGTTAGCTGTATTTTAAGCTACCTGCATGAGGCTGGGGTACTTAACTGTCAGTTTTAAAATCAACTAAAATTGATACAGGGGTTTAGAGCTCTCCAAAAACTTCCTGGTACTTTTAAGGTGTGGAAGATTCCTATAGGAGCACTGCGCTTTGGGGCTCTGACCCTGTATCTCATAGGAGAAACAGGACAAGGTGGTTTTGGGGGTGTTTTGGGGCTCTTTTGGGGGTTTATGACTGTTTTTGTCCTGTTTTGGGTCTGTTTGGAAGCTCTGACCCTGTATCCCATAGGAGAAGCAGGACAAGGTGGTTTTGGGGTGGTTTGGGGTTGTTTTGGGGTTTGCTTTGGCTTGTTTTGGCCTTGTTTTCGTCTGTTTTTGGCCTCTTTTGGGGCTATTTTGGGTCTGTTTTGGGGCTCTGACCTTGTGTCCCTTAGGAGAAGGAGGACATGGTGGTTTTGGGGTGGTTTGGCATGTTTTGGGGTTTTCTTCGGGTGTTTTGTTCTGGTTTTCGCCTGGTTTTGGTCTGTTTTGGAGCTATTTTGGGCCTCTTACCCTGTATCACATAGGAGAAGCAGGACAAGGTGGTTTTCGGGTGTTTTGGGTTGTTTTTGTCCTGTTTTCGGGCTGTTTTGGGGCTCTGACTCTGTGTCCCATAGGAGAAGCAGGACAAGGTTGCCTTGGGGTGGTTTTTGGGGTGTTTTGGATCTGTTTTGGGTCTGTTTTGGGGCTCTGAGCCCCACAGAAAAAACAGTTCAAGGTGGTTTTGGCTTGTTTTTTTCCTGTTTTGGGGCTCTGACCTGTGTCCCATGAGAAGCAGGACAAAGTGATTTTGGGGTGGTTTTGGCCTGTTTTGGGGGGTTGTTTTGGGTGTTTTGGCCTGCTTTTGGCTTGTTTTTGTCCTGTTTTGGGGCTCTGACCCTGTATCCCATTGAAGAAGCAGAACAAGGTTTTTTGGGGGTGGTTTTGGGGCTGTTTTGGATGTTTTGGGGTGGTTTTGGCCTGTTTTGGGGCTGTGTTGGGGTCTGACCCTGTATCCCAGAGGAGAAGCCTCGCAAGTTGGTTTTGGGGTGGTTTGGGTGTCATTTGGTGGTGTTTTGTTGCTGATTTTGCTAGTTTTGTCCTGTTTTGGGTCTGTTTTGAGGCTCTGACGCTGCATCCCATAAGAGAGGCAGGACAAGGTGGTTTTGGGGTTGGCTTGAGCTGTTTTAGGGGTGGTTTTGGGTGTTTTGGTGCGTTTTTTCCATCCTTTTGGCCTGTTTTGTGTCTGTTTTGGGGCTCTGAGCCTGTATCCGACAGGAGAAGCAGGGCAAGGTGTTAATTTGGTGGTTTTAGGGTGGTTTGGGGTTGTTTTGGGGGTGGTTTTAAATAGGTTTTGGTTGTTTTTGTCCTTTTTTGAGCCTGTTTTGGGGTTCTGAACTTGTGTCCCACAGGAGAAACAGGACAAGGTGGTTTTGGGGTGGTTTTGGTGTGGTTTTGTCCAGTTTTGGGGCTCTGACCTGTGTCCCACAGGAGAAGCAGGACAAGGTGATTTTGGGGTGGTTTTGGCCTATTTTGGGGGTTGTTTGGGGTGTTTTGCCCTGCTTTTCTCCTGTTTTTGTCACTTGGAGGTGATTTGGCCCTTGCCACGGAGCTTTGTACCTCGAGAGATTTGCACGTGTTGGATCTGTGCAAAAGTAAGGAATTTCTTCCTTCTGTCCAATCTCAACTTCCCCTGTTTAAGTTTTAAGCGGTTACCCCTTGTCCTATCACTTCAGTCCCTAGTGAAGAGTCCCCCTCCAGCATCCTTGGAGGCCCCCTAGAGACTGGAGGCCCCCTTGTAGACTGGAAAGACAGCTCAATCTAGACTTGTTTCCAGGGAATGAAATGGCTTTATTAACCTTTGTATTTCTAAACTGCAGGCATGAGTAATAGTGATGGTTATACCCTAATTTTCTGTTGCTGGGCTGGGAAGCAATCAAATGGGCATGTTCTCTGGACACAGTTTTGAAGTTAATGTCCTTGGTTTCCCAAAGGAAAATGTAATGATGCTGAGAGTCACATTTGCAATGTAAAGAAAAAGGGGTGTGTGTGTGTGTGTGAGAGAGACAGAGAGCAAGACTGAGATGGGGTTTATTGGGTACAAACTGGAACACAAGAGGTTCCACTTAAACTTGAGAAGAAACTTCTTCTCAGTGAGGGTGACGGAACACTGGAACAGGCTGCCCAGGGAGGTTGTGGAGTCTCCTTCCCTGGAGACATTCAAAACCCGCCTGGACGCATTCCTGTGTAACATTATCTAGGTGTTCCTGCTCTGGCAGGGGGATTGGACTAGATGATCTTTCGAGGTCCCTTCCAATCTCTAGCATACTGTGATACTGTGATACTGTGATACAGGAGACAATACATGGTCAAGAAGTTTGTTTTCTTCTGTGTGCATTTGCCAGGGGGGATGTTTCCTCATCCCCTTTGGCACTCTCCCCTGAAAAGGCATTCAATGGCCCTGGGAGTGCCCATCACCTCCTTTGTGAGCATGTGAGGGCTGTGGAAGACCAAACCATGCTGACACGGGGTGAAGAAACTTCTGGTGAAGTCCTATTTGAAATGAGGCAGTGAGTCTTAAGATACAAGGTGCTTAAGGTATAAGGCTTACAGAAAAAGGGTTGTCTGCAATTTTGAGTTGCAGGCAGAAACTTGTTGGAGTCCCCAAGAATTGTTAGCTGTATTTTAAGCTACCTGCATGAGGCTGGGGTACTTAACGGTCAGATTTAAAATCAACTAAAATTGATACAGGGGTTTAGAGCTCTCCAAAATCTTCCTGGAACTTTTAAGGTGTGGAAGATTCCTGTAGGAGCACTGTGCTTTCATCTGCAGCAGCTCATTTGGCTGGGCTGGGCTGGGCTTTGACCTCTGCTGCTGTGGCTCGGAAGAAAAACTTCATTAAATGTGGATTTGTCAGAGGGACACTTGTCCCTTTCCTTCAAATCTTTCTTCTCTAAATCTTGTCCATTGAAAAGGGTTATAATTCATAAATAACATTACAAGAGCTCTTGAGGCTTGCCTTTTCTGGGTAGGACTTGGGAGTCCCTGCTAAATAAGGACGGAAGAAAGCAAAGTTCCTTTAAAGGTAAGCTCAGGCTGGACCTTGTGTTTGGCTGCACTGGTGTTCTGTGGGACAAGCCCCGCAGGCTGGGCCTGCAGCTGCAGCAGCTCTCCAGGTTCTTGCTTGCAGTGGTCAGTGCAGTTTGTAGGTGGCTCCCATGTGCCAGCACATGCTCACCTTGTCCAGTGTCCCCCTGCTCTGTGTGAAGAGCAGCCTTGGAGAGTGGGAGCTGCTTTTTCTTTCTTGTTACAAGGTGAGCCACAGTTTTGCTTCCTTTGCTGCTACTTGTGTTGCCAAAGCAGGTCCAGTCTTCACCTGTCCTTGTTTGTGTGTCAGAGGTGCTCTTCTGACGTCCCTCTCTTGCTGTTGGGTTGCAGAGGCTTGGCATGAGATAGGGACTGCATTTTGGTAGGTGCTGTGGATGTGCTGATGAGATGCAATCTTTCCAAAAAGCTCTCTCAACAGAAGAGAGTGGCACTAAGAGAACAGAAGTAGCATTCTCTCAGCTCTACAGAAAGAGCTGGATGCTATAACATGCCATGAAACTGTTTCTGTGTTGCATGGAGTGCTAACATGTGTTCCCAACCATCTGGATTTTTTTCAATGTAATTGTGAAAAACTTTTTCTTGTAATAATGCAGTGAAGCTTTTGCACAAGGAAATGATGTTCCTCTTTGCCACTGGCAGAGCCTTTGCCAGTGTCTGGTGGCAGCGTGGGGCTGGATCTGTGCTCCCTGAGCAGCAGTCACCTGCCACCAGAATGCTGAGGTTAGTTGTTTCTGTTTTGCTTGCTTTCTCCACATTGGAAATTTTAGGAGCAGATGGATGATCTGGGCGGGCTTCCAGACCTGTCTACACTCTGATCCTCAGTCTCCTGCAAGTGCTACAGGAAACATGGGAAATACAATGTGCATCTGAAAACCAGCCAAGAGAAAAGAGGATTCTCTCTAAGGCAGCTCACATGAGCCTGCAGAACCCCATGGACTGAAAAGACAAGCTCTTTGCACTTGTTCACCTTACGGATTTCAGCAGGAGGGCTGGCACAGAGCTAACTAGTCTGAGTGCCACTGCAACACTGGGGGTACTGGGGCTGCTCTCCCCAGAAAACCAGGCTTGCTGCCTCCTTAGGTCACCTGCCATCACTGCCTTGTTGCAGCTACCTGTGGCTGTAGCCACATCCAGTAATGGGTTTCCCCAGTAGAGACAACAGCAGTGGGAAACGTTGGCTTGCTCTGGGCTGGATGGGAGGCATTGGCCTGGAACTGACAGGACCATTCCATGTTCTCTTGAGCTGCTCATTCCCCTCCAATCCCATCATCACATGGCTATGAACCACTGCCTTGCAGTACAGCCCTGTGGGAGTACTAGGCGTATGCTCTTGAAGCAATTTGCTTTTGCCTTCCTCCATTGCTATTTGTCAGCAATCAGCCAGCTGCAGATATGGTGGAAAAAAAGAAAAACATGACCTTTTCCCCCGAGCACATGTGGATTTAGTAAAAGTGGTTTTAATACCAGATTAAATTCAAGAGGATGACTGAGTTAACAGCACAGTAATGCAGCTCTCATAAACTTTGTAGGATTTAAAACCTGAAACCTTGAGGTATTATAAGAAAAAGAAAATTAACTGCAGCCATAAAGTCTGAGGACAGGAGTGTCCTCTGCTTGTTTATACTGTTCAGGCTTGCCAGTTAGTAAGATTAATTGAACCCACTGGTTGCATTCCTGATACTTCCACAAACACTCTCTGTATTTGGCAGGTCACTGTCATTATCCTTCAACCCAAGTTTCAAAATGATGAGCTTTCCTTATGAGGCTAAAAGCAGCAGCTTTTCAGGGGAACCGAGAAGAAAAACATTGCAAGTGAAACCCTGGCTGCTAGCCACTTATCTCTGCTGAAGGCAGGTCCCTGCTCTACCTGCAAGCCTCTGGGTCAGATATGCCCATGTCCCTGGGTATTGGTGGGGAGAAGGACACCTGCACATTGCACTCGCTGTGCAGAAAGATTCGGAGAAACAGGAATGTAGTTACACAGCAGTCAGAGGAAGCAGCCAAGTGAGCAAAGGCATTAGGGAGAAAAAGAGAGAAGCAGGTCAGTGATCAGAAAATGGTAGCAAGCCGTGCTGGCACTCAGTGTCCCAGGCCAGAGTGTAATAAAAATCGCATCTGGAATATTGTGTCCAGTTCTGGGCCCCTTAGTTCAAGAAGGACAGGGACCTGCTGGAGAGAGTCCAGCGCAGGGCAAAGAAGATGATTAAGGAAGTGGAGCATCTCCCTTATGAGGAAAGGCTGAGGGAGGTGGGTCTCTATAGTTAAGAGGAGACTGAGGGGTGACCTTATTAGTGTATATAAATATATAAAGGGGGAGTGTCACGAGGATGGAGCCAGGCTCTACTCAGTGGCAAACAATGACAGGACAAGGGGTAATGGGTACAAACAGGAACACAAGAGGTTCCACTTAAACTTGAGAAGAAACTTCTTCTCAGTGAGGGTGACGGAACACTGGAACAGGCTGCCCAGGGAGGTTGTGGAGTCTCCTTCCCTGGAGACATTCAAAACCCGCCTGGACACATTCCTGTGTAACCTTATCTAGGTGTTCCTGCTCCGGCAGGGGGATTGGACTAGATGATCTTTCGAGGTCCCTTCCAATCTCTAGCATACTGTGTGATACTGTGTGTGATGAGCAGCACAGTGCTTTTCATGATCTTAGGCTAATATTGACCTGCTATTCCCAACAGTTTTCCTGTCTCTTTTCTTGGTTTCTTCCAAGTGTTTATATTACAGTGGTTCCTTGTGGACCCCTGTGGAGGCTGCTCCATATCCCTGCCTGATGCTGTGATTAAAAGGCAGGATGCCATGGTGTATTTTCATAGAACTCTTAAATATGGATTTTAGAAAGAGGAGGTGTAGGAAAAGTTGATAAAAAGGAAAAGATTTGTTGTGCCATTTTTTGGTTTTAATGGTTTCTTTTCTCCCTCATGATGGCACTTCACCATTTCTATATACCCAATAGAAGAATAACCCTGAAATAGCAAAACAGATGAAAAGTTACTGAAGAATAAATGGGGTTTTCCTGTTTTATCTCTGCAGTGTGCAAGCAAAATCACCTTTAAGGAAAACCTCTATGGGGAAGGCTTCCTAAGAGATGCCAAATGTTCTATTCTACTTCAAAGGTTGGATCTGATGATCTGAAAGGTTTTTTCCAACCCAGTTGATTCTATGATTCTAAGTCCTAGAATTACAGAATCACAGACTGGTTTGGGTTGGAAAGCACCTGAAGTTCAGCTAGTTCCAACCTCTCAGGCTTGGGCAGGGACATCTCACACTAGACCGTGTCACCTCTAAAAAGACATGGTCTAGTGTGAGATTTTCATTATTGATGTCACTAATTCATTACAGGAAGCGCTGAACCCCTTCTTTTACACTTTCTTTGTTAGAACTTGGGAGGGTTACCCTGGAATGTGATATATACCATGAGTATACATCAGGGAGATGTGTATTAGAATGAATGGAATAGGGAACACTTGGCAGAGTGACTGCTACCAGAATAAAATGTGCATTGCTTTGCTAAACTGTTTTTTGATGAATGTTGATGCAAATGGAGCAGATCTCTGATAAGGAGAGGGTTTGCTATCCAAACCCTGGGGATTGATGGGCTTTTTAGGTGCTGAGTGTCTCCATTAACTGTTTATTATGGCTCTATGAATACAACTTACAGTGCTTTAGGAGAAGATGGCTGAGGAAAACCAAACCAAGCAAGTGACAGAGCTGACTCTTGTGGGACTGACGGACAACCCGCAACTGCAAGCGTCTTTGTTCATCCTGTTCCTCCTCATTTACTTCATCACGCTGGTGGGGAACCTGGGCATGGTTGTGCTCATCAGGAGCAGCGCTCAGCTGCAGTCCCCCATGTACTTTTTCCTTAGCAACTTATCTCTCCTCGATGCTTGCTACTCATCAGTGGTGGCACCGAGGACGTTAATGAACTTTCTGATGGAGAAGCAAACGATCTCTGTCATCGGCTGTGCAACCCAGCTTTACTTCTTCATAGCCTTTGGCACCACCGAGTGCTTCCTCCTGGCTGCGATGGCGTACGACCGCTACATGGCCATCTGCAAGCCCTTGCTGTACTTGTCCATCATGTCCCAGCGGTTCTGCATGCCGCTGGTGGCCAGTTCCTATGTGCTTGGCCTGCTGCACTCCTGGGTGCACACAGAGTTCACCTTCAGCCTGCCTTTATGCCAGCCAGCCAAGGTCAACCACTTCTACTGTGAAATCACGCCTGTTCTGGCCCTCTCCTGCTCTGACACACATGTCAATAGGTGTCTGATACTTGTCCTTGGTGGGCTGGTGGAGATGGTGACCATCTTGGCCATCCTGGTCTCCTACGCTTTCATCCTCGCTGCTGTCTCAAGGATCAGCTCTGCTCGGGGCCGGTACAAAGCCTTCTCCACGTGCACCTCTCACCTGGCTGGAGTCACCATCTTCCACGGGTCCATCCTCGCCCTGAACTTCGGACTAGGGTCTGGCAGCAGCCTGAGCACGGATAAGGTCTTTGCTGTGTTCTACTCGCTGGTGGTGCCCATGCTGAACCCCCTGATCTACAGCCTCAGGAACAGGGAGGTGAAGAACGCCCTGAGGGACTTTGTCAGGTGGAAGTAGCTTTGGCACGATGTTTAGTTGCTGGTTTTGTGACAAAGGTCTCCAGAGCTTCAGTTGACACCAAGGACTTTTGTTTCCCCACCGTATTCCTTCGCCTTAAAGATCTGGTTTGGAGCCATTTCCAAGTCTGTCTTTCTTCCTATGACTGGCTTGTGCACAACACCACAATCTGATTTATCTGCTCTATTTTATTGCCTTTATTTTTTTCCCCCTCTTTTTTTGTCTTCTGAGATGGGCACTGAACATTAGTTCTGGGCTCCTTGATAGCCCTGTGAAAATGCTCTTCCACAGCCATCAGCATCTCCCAGTTGATGGCTTAAAACCTGCCTCTTCTCATTTTCAGGGTCTTTCTCCCCTATCATTAAAGGGCAATGATTTTTTTCTGTACAAGTGCAGGAAATGAAATCAAAATAATGAATGAAGTACTTTTAAGAGAAAAACTGGCATTAACCTCACCTAATTAGGCACTGCTCTGAGATCTCTATCTTCTCTATTATCTATGGATAAAGCTAGATATGGTATCTAAAGATGAGATTTGTTAACTAATTGTTAGGTAGATAAGGCTGTTGAATAATATCGTCTTTAATGCTCATTTCAATGTAGGCCAGGTTTTGAATCATCTCCAAAGAATCCAATATTCTCCTCCAAAATATTCAGGCTGGTCTAACAGCACCTGCAGAACAGGGTAAAGAGGCCCATGTCCAGCTCTTCCTGCCAAAAGGTGCTTTCTTTTTGAGGTATCAGAAGCACTTAATGAGAAGACCTCTGTCATGTATTTGATGTGAGAAGTTTGTGTCTACAGCCAGGGCTTTCTGCTTTTTGTAGATCCCTTCTCTGCAAAGATTGAAGCAGAATCATGCAATGAAGCTCTCAGTATAAAATGTATTTCCAAAACCTCAAGCCTGTTTCTTATATTGCTGGAATTTACAATTGTGCCTCCCCTGCACGTTAGACTGAGGTTCCTATTGCCAGTTCACTGAGTTGGATCCACCACACACAGGACTATGGCATTCAAGACTTCCCTTGGAAAGGTAGCACCAAGTGTGGGTAAACCTTTGACCATTTCAGTTGTCTCTGCTTTGGAAACTTTCTTAAACCCAAGAGGAAATAAGGACACCAGAGTGGGGTAATTCATCAGACAGTGATGAGCCCTCCACATGACACTGCTCATCTAGACTCCTGTTTCCACCAAAGCTCGCATCAGATGATATTTTGAGGTCCAGCCTGGGCTTTCTGTGGCTCTATGATTCTATATGTATAGTCTAAGCCAAAATATCCAACAAAATGGTAGAAAACAAGGTGTGGTGAAGGTTTTAAAGGAAACTGTCCGATATCAAAGGTCTCTGTCCTGCCAAGTTCTTAATGACATCAAGCATTTAATGACATCAGTTCTGGCTTCTTCACTGACTGCAAGTAGGAGCCATGTTCCCCCACATGTAAGACAATGTGTTCTCTTAATACTGTTGTTTTTCAGAGCACATAAGCAGTGTGTTCATTATAAACATACTTTCCAAATAGAAGTTAATTCCTACTCACATCAGCTAAAGGATTTTTCCCCGATCAGTGTGTTTTGGCTTCTTTGAGACCCAGATAGTTCTCAATTAACATTGATTCTGTGTTCAGGATTGTCTTTCATCAACAGAAACTTCCCACAGGCTTAATTCTTATATGAAATCCACTGTTTGGTGTTTCCCAGTGCGCTTGAGCATGAGCTGGGCATGGACATGGGATGTGGGTGCTGATCTCGAGCTGGAATTCCATTTCTCTCACCATTTAGGTAAAAGGTCATGTCAAATGAGTATAAAATACCCCTTAAAATGAATGGGAGGAGACCTGATGTGCCCAAATTTTCCTTTACACTGGGTGGTCTCAGCACAGTTCATCATCCTGTGTTATGAATGATATTGTCTACAATTTTTTCCTTTATGTATAATCTATTGTAAAGCTGCAGCCTGGGGAGGGATTTGCCCTGATAGTCAAAAGTGCAACTTGAGAGCTTGATTCCCACCAACTTCTTCTCTTTGAAAGGCACAAACAAACGCTATGAATCTTTTGGAAACTTTTCTCCGACTCTTTTTCAGCAAGCAAATGTAAAACTACACTTCCTCTTCCCTCCCACCCCAGCAGCTTTAATAAAGAGCTCACAGGTAAGAGTGAGGAATTTTACTGGAGCAGAGAACAAGGTCAACAATCTTGTAAGAAAAATAGATAATTATGAGTGACAAAAGTTATAAATGCATAAAGCTGATTGGTGTTTCCTGTGAGGAAAAGGAGCCTGGGATAATTGAGGGTAATTTCTCCTTACAGACTGGTGCCTACAAACTGAATTGAAGTTTGAGGTTCCTTCTCCTCTTGATTTCCTTCCAAGGAGCATGTGATGGCTGGGTCTCTCTCTCATTACATACTGTCATTGACTTCTGTGCAGGATCTGTGGAAGAACATAAAGTCATGTGGATTAGTGAAAATCTCATTGTTTTAGTGCATCACAGTC
Organism: Pezoporus flaviventris; assembly: GCF_033815535.1. Lineage (NCBI taxonomy): Eukaryota > Metazoa > Chordata > Aves > Psittaciformes > Psittacidae > Pezoporus > Pezoporus flaviventris. The sequence goes on along the minus strand of NW_026892727.1, from coordinate 510,218 downwards.
TTCCTCAGTTAAGATGAACTGTTCAGGTCCTGCATGACAGAGCTCCTTTGTGTAGCCAGTGGTTGAAGAACCTCCTTGTGCACTTGACCAGAGCCGTCTTCACGTCCTTGTTCCTCAGGCTGCAGATGAATGGGTTGAGCATGGAGGTGATCATGGTGTAGAAGATGGAGGCCACCTTATCCAGTCTCCTGTGGCTGGATAGCAGTTGTAGGTACATGAAAAACGTTGTATCATAGAATAAGTCAACAACCATCAAATGGGAGGTGCAGGTGTGGAAGGCTCTGGCCCTGCTCTGTGCTGAGCACATCCTTTATGTGGAATCCTTCGATTAAGACCTGCTGAGCTGGTGACTCTGGGCTTCCACTGTATTCAAGGATGAGAAATGGGCATTTTGAGGCAATGATCAATTATCCCAGGGTGAAGTAACAGGCCTTTATCCCCCTGAGCAGCCTCAGCTGGGGCTCCATCCCCACCCTCTGCCCATTTGTCCCCCTTCTCTATTTAATCTCAGCCCAGGGAGGTTGAACTTCATAAGAGGAGTTCTGGTTCCCAGTTTGGCAGGAGGTGTGCACACCTGTGGAATCCTTTGATGAAGACCTAGGTTTGCTCATAGGCTTTCCTAGCAATTGCTGGACCTGACTTGGCCTGCTCTCATACCTATCTTGTCATCACCAACTTGCCTGATGATTTGGAGTCTTGGCTGAACTTGGCCCAGGTCTCTGTTCCTGCCCTGCTTCACTTGCTCAGGTACTGTGGGGTGGTCCCTGCACCCCATGGTGTTCCCCTTTGGCTCTGTTTCAAGAGATTAAAGACAGAAACCCCTGTGGTACTGGCCAGGTTTCTGCAAACCGTCCTTGGGTGGCATGGTTTAGCGTGAGGTGCCCATGGTAAGGGGGTTGGAACTGGATGATCTTAAGGTCCTTTCCAACCCTGACTATTCTATGATTCTATGAAATTAGAACCTTTCTCTGGCTGCATCCAACAGCCCAGCCAGGTCTCACTGCTCTGGCACACGCTCTCCATTCAGACCATGTCCCTGCATGGGCAAATTAGGAGATAGTCTTCTCAGTGAGGAAAATAGAGTAATCAACTGAGCATTCTATTCAGTGTTATTCTCTGGTCATTAGTATCTCCTCCACTTCAAAATATGATATTAGAATTATGGTCTTTAGTAGATAGGCAGCACTTTTATGTGGAAATGGGTTTCAAGTCTTAGTAAAGACTCTTTGATCTTTCCAGCTTCAATGTTTCTTTGCTTTGAAGATGCTGAGGTGCCATCTCTAAGAAATGCTCTTTCTCAGTAACTTCAGGACAGTTTCCGATCTTGTTCTATTCTGTCTCCCAGAAGACAGCTCATCTCAAAGGTTGAGGAATTAACAGCTCCAGATTTTTAACTTACAAAATCACTAAGGAAATTTTTCAGCTAAAGCTGAAGGGGAGAGGAAACAAGATTGGCATAGGTGATGTGCCCAGTGAGGCTGCTGGCATCGTATCCCAACCATCTAAGATAGAAAGTAATAACCGGTAAAGACAGGAGTCTGGTAGATGCAGCCAAACATTGACACCCAACACCCTATAGAACTGAACAGAGAAAAAAAGGAGACTTGGAGGATTTACTTCTCTGAAGCTCTGATTTATAAAGCAAGCCAGGAGGTGAGAAAATCATTTTTTTTTTCTCAAGATAGAGATGATTCTGTGCAGTGCAGTCATGCAGATCCATACATTGAGTCCAAGTGGAAATGTCATGGGAATTCTAAATACAACTGGCTCTGTCAGCTTCCTTTGATCTCGCTGCCTCCCCAAAGGGCCCATATGCTTGTGCAAAGGAAACCGGAGGTAGCAGTAAAAAGATTAGAAAGTAAGAAATCACTTTCTTGGGGAAAAATAGAAACAGCAACAGTATGAATTTATAAAATGACCTTAAATACTGGAGTCCAGTGGGAAAATCAGTGGGAAAAAACCCCTATACAGTTATATCCAGTGTAGATGCCAGGTATGTTTTCCCCAGGGCTGATCAAAAGCCAGCATATCCCCATAGCCAAACACTGCAGCAGGCTTCGAATAAATCCCTCTTGCTGAAGGATCACTGCTACCACCTTCCATTTGGACAGTACCCTCCCAGTCAGCTGTCTTTAGGAAATATCTAAAAGGGTGCTCAGGCATTGGAATAGGCTGCCCAGGGCAGAGCTGGGGTCACCATTCCTACAAGAGTCCTAAACCATGTAGACAAGGACCTTAGTACCATGGGTCAGTGGTGGCCTTGGCAGTGCTGGGGAATGGTTGGACTGGATGATCTTAAAGGTCTTTTCCAACCTGAACAATTCTGTGATTCTCTAAGTCTATATGTGTCACTTTATTTGTAATACCAGTTTTATACATTTTATTTGTATTCCTCTGTCACACATATATATATTTACACACATAAACACATATTACACATATTGGAGCTGAGGGACAAGGTCAAGAATCTTGCAAGAAAAGTGGATATTTATCAGTGACAAAAGTGAGAATTGAATAAAGCTGATTGGTGTTTCCTGTGAGGAAAAAGAAGCCTGGGATAATTCAAGGTAATCTCTTCCTACACGCTGGTGGCTGAGAAGTGAAATGAAGTTTGAGGTTCCTGCTCCTCTTGGTTTCCTTCCAAGGAAGATGTGATGGGGTTTCTATTTCTCATTAAATACTCTGACTATTGTGCAGGAACTGTGAAAGAACCTACATAAAGTCATGAGGATTAGTGGAAAATCCCATTAGTTTAGGCGTTCTCACTTGATGTAGAGTATTCATGTCCTGCATGATACAAGTCTTGCATGTTGCCAGTGGTTGAACAACTTCCTCCCGCACTTCAGCAGAGCCCCGTTCACCTCCTTGTTCCTCAGGGTGTAGATGAAGGGGTTGAGCGTTGGGGTGACCACGGTGTAGAAGACGGAGGCCACCTTATCCAGGCTCCCATGGCTAGAAGAAGGTTGTAGGTACATGAAGAATCCTGTCCCAAAGAGTATAGAAACAGCCATCAAATGGGAGGCACAGGTGTGGAAGGCTCTGGCCCTGCTCTGTGCTGAGCACATCCTCAGCACGGTGCGGATGATAGAGATGTAGGAGAGTAAAATGACCATGCTCGTGCCCACTACGTTGATGGTGACGAAGGCAAAGATGAGCATCTCGCTGCTGTGGGTGTCGGAGCACACGAGCTTTACTACAGGAACTTTGTCGCAGAAGAAGTGGTCAATGCGGTTGGGACCACAGAAGGAACCTCCAAACACGCACCATGTGTAGACGATGGCACTGAGGAAGGCGAATAGGTAGGATGATGCTACCAGCTGCCAGCAGACATGACTGGAGATGGTGGTCACATAAAGCAGGGGCTGGCAGATAGCAACGTGCCGGTCGTAGGCCATCATGGCCAGGAGGTGACACTCAATAGTGACAAAGAAAGCAAAGGTGAGGAACTGCATCATGCAGGCAGTGAAAGAAATGGTTTTGTCCTCTGATAACAGATCTGCCAGCATCCTGGGGGAGATGACTGTGGAATAGCAGATGTCAGTGAAGGCAAAATGGGTGAGGAAGAAATACATGGGGGTATGGAGGCTGGGAGACACCTGAACCAAGATGATAATGCCAAAGTTCCCCACCAAAGTGACAATGTAAATCAATAGAAACAAGACAAAAAGAGGGGTCTGCGCATATGGGCTGTCTGTAATTCCCAACAGGATGAATTTAGTCTGCGTGTGATTTCCTCTCATGACCAGGTGTTACCTACCAAGGCAAAAGGAAGGAAAAACATCAAAATCATTGCAAACAGAAATTCACTTTTGGACCATATTTAACTACAATCGATCACCAGTTTAACTGCCATGTTTTGGTGGAATTAATATTTTGTATTGTATTTTTTAAACCAAAATTATATGATTTTGTTCTTCATTTGAGGTATTTGAAAAAGAACAGAGAGTGCGATGGAGCAAAAAATGCCATTTTTGTTCTTCTATGCTGAGAAACATAAACTATGGATTTATTCAAGCACCTGATTTTTCAGGTTTGAGTGAGGAATCAGATCTTTACTCACTTTCAGATTGGAGGCAGTTTGTGTCAGAAGACAGCTTAGAGGAACCTCATAGGAGCACACATAAACCTTGAGCAAGAGAAAGTCACATTCCCATTGAAATCATAGCTTACGCATTAATGACCTCCAGAATTTTCTGTTGGTTTTTAGTTGTAATGCCAGTCTTAAAATTGCATTTATCAAAGTGTTATACATAATTCAAAAAGGATAAAATTCACATTGCTAAAGTCATGATTTCTACCTTTCTGAGTTCCAGCATGCTGAAGCACCCTCAACCTATGGGCATTATGTTGCTTGACCTAAAAAGGAGTTGATGTTATAAGAGGCTGAATTCAAAGGCTGATTTGTTAGTGACCATATTCTGTTGACAATCTGAAATGCTGCATTTCTTTATAACAGAATAAGATTCATCCTCATTTAACTCTTGAATAAATCAGTTCATCTTGCTTTAGCTGCCTATGTGTCCTGGGTTCAGCAGTAGCAGTCATGTTTTTCCTTTGTGTTAACTGGTGCAGTGCTGTGTTTTGACTTCCAGCTTGAGAACAGTGTTGGTGAAGCCGATGTTTTCGGTTGTTGCTAAGTGATGTTTACCCTGACCAAGGACTCTGTGAGGCTCATGCTCTGCCAGGGAGGAGGGGAAGCTGTGAGGAAGCAGAGACGGGGCGCCTGACCCGGGCTAGCCGGGGAGGTATTCCATACCACAGCACGTCATGCCCGGGGTGGGGGGTAACTGGGAGTTACCCGGAAGGACAGGGGCTTCCGGGTGGAACTCGCTTCCTTGGCCGGTGGTATCGTATTCTCTTCCCTTGTTATTTTCCCTTATCATTGTTGTAGTTGATAGTAGCGGTGGTGATTTGTTGCTGGACTGTTCTTGTCTCAACCCGTAGGAGTTGCACTCTCTCGATCCTCCTCCCCGTTCCATCCGGGGAGACGGACACGGACCTCGATTGTTGTCAGCTCGGCACCACTCACTGGGAGTGAGTGAACAAGTTACCTGACTGGGTTTAAACCACGACGCTATGTAAAAGAAACACAACATGCATCAGACATTGCTCCCTCTTCTGATAAAGAAAACTCACATTGGTAAGGCTCTTTTCTGACACAGCTTTACCAAAGAGGACGAGAGAACATGAAGAATCAAACCCACTACCTCACTGCAGGTGAGGCTCTGATTTGTGTTGGTGTTACCTCCTGTGCCTTCCCTCTGCCACCGAGTGATGGGTGCCAAGGATTTATCCCCAATGCAGCAAAGAACATCTACGTACCGGCATCACTTCTGTTAAGCACCTGATGTGAAGATAGGGGAGCTCCTGCCAGACTCCAAGAGGCTTGTGGTGCTGGGGCTGTAAATACAGTTGCATGTGCTCTGCTGGGAGGAAGCCTCCAGGGCTGCTCATGCTTTCGCAGAGGAAAACAAAGAAAAGGAAAAGCAAAGGGTGTGAAATCACCTCTGAAAGGCATTGTGGTGCTTGGGCACCTGAGAGTCATGAGCTGTCTTTGAGCACAGCTACACAGCAGCACCAATGATGAGCAGCTCTTGGGATGCTTCTGACATACTTGTGGATTATGCCAAGCATTCTGTCTCTCGTTGCCAACAGAGTAAGAATGGCTTTAGAGACATTTCAGATCTTGTAGAGGGTCCCTAAATGCGACAGGAACCACAAGTGACTCCTTCTCTGGAGCTGCTGATATCCCTCTGTGAACACTTGAGTGCCCAGTTTTCCAGCCCCAGTGGGATTTTCCACATATAGTGCCTGGATGTCCAACACCTGAGCTTGTGCCTTAGGGCTTCCACTGTATTGAAGGATGAGAAATGGGCATTTGAGGCAGTGATGAATTGTCCCAGGGTGAACTAATAGGCCTTTATCCCCCTGAGCAGCCTCAGCTGGCTCTTCATCTCCACCCTCCACCCATTTGCCCCCCACCTCTATTTAAGCTCAGCCCAGGGAAGTTGGGCTATTTTTGAGTTTTTGTTTTCATTTTAGCAGGAGTTGTGCACATCTATGGGATCCTTTGATGGTGACCAAAGCTTGCTCATGTATCTTCCTAGCAATTGCTAAACCTGACCCTGATCAGGGGATTGATTTGACCTGTGTTGGCTTGGTTTGGCTTGGTCTTGGACCTGCCTCATAATCCCTTACTTGCTTGACATCCTGGAATCTTGGCTGACCTTGGCCCAGGTCTCTGTTCCTGCCTTGCTCAGGTACTGTGGGATGGGTTCTGCACCCCATGGTGTTCTCTTTTGGTTCTGTTTAGACAGATTTAGGAGACAAACCCCTGTGGCAGTCTCCAGGCTCCTGCAGACTAGAATCTGTCACCCTCTGCACCCAACAGCCCAGCCAGTGCTCACTGTTCTGCCAGTCCCTCTCTGCCCAGATCCTATCCCTACATGGGGAACATAGGAGATAGTCTATTCAGTGTGGGAAATTCGAGTGAGAAATCAAACATTACATTCAAGTGTTATTTTCTGGTCCGATTTCAAAGGCCTCTGTCCTTCCTAACTTTTCAGCATTTAATTGCATTGATTGTGGCTCCTTTGTTGACCACAAGTAGAAGACACTTTTCCCCCGACCTAAGTCACCATCAACAGGCTTAATTTGTAAGTGACATAGACAATCTGGTTTTCCCTTGTGTGCTTTAGCATGAGCTGGTCATGGACATGGCATGTGGGTGCTTATTTCCAGCTTATTTCCATTTACCTCACCATTTAAGTAAATAGGATTTAAGATGAATGTACAACACCCCTTAATATGAATGGGATGAGCCCTTGATGTGTCCAAATTCTCCTTACCACTGGGTGGTCTCAGCACAGTTCATCGTTCTCAGTTATGAATTCATTGCTTACAATTCCCTTCTTTGAAGTGAAATCTCTTGTGAAGCTGCAGCCTGGAGAGGGATTCCCCTTGATATTCAAAGGTGAATGAGGCCAGGAGCAACCTGATGTTACCATGAAGACCGCAGGACATAGTTATTTTTCAGAAAGGACATCTAGGAGGTCACTGTTCTTATGCTGAATGTTGTAACAGGTTAGACATCTTTGTGACAATAATTAGAAGATATATTCCATCAGCCTGTGTGCATAGAATCATAGAACAGTTAGGGTTGGAAAGAACCTTAAGATCATCAAGTTCCAACCCCCCTGCCAAGGACAGGGACACCTCACACTAAACCATGGCACCCAAGGCCTCATCCAACCTGGTCTTGAACACTGCCAGGGATGGAGGAATCACAACCTCCTTGGGCACTCTATTCCAGTGCCTCACCACACTAACAGGAAAGAATTTCCTCCTTAGATCCAATCTAAAGCTAAGCCTTTATTAGCAGTTTAGGCCGTTGTGACTCATGGGTTCTCATTCAGGGGCCAGCAATATACAACCAAGGTTCACGTGTCTTAGAGCCCTGAACTGTCACCAAAACTGTGACAAACACTTCTTCCCCAAGTGTTTGTGTCTGTTGCCTGCAAAGACCTGCAGGGAGAGATATAAAAGTAACACATTGGTGCAAGTGAAGAACTTCATCTGATGAAAATAGGCTGGAAGCTCTTAGAGGTTCAGGAGAGACATTCTTGTTTGGAAGCTAGGAGGATGCCTTCAAGAGATAATCCCCTCAATTTGCTGTGCAGATATCCAGTGTCATCTAATGTAGAAGAGAACTTACAGCTGTAAGAGGTGACCCCCTTCCACAGGTATGTGAGACCATACCATGAAAGGTCCAGGTTAGCCATGCTCTGGTAGAAATCACTGCAGCAACTGGGGAGGCTGCTCAGATTTGTGCCAGGTAAAGATATGCTCCTCTGTGTTGGTTTTAAAGAGATGAAATATTCCTGCTGGGATGTACTCATAGAATCCCAGCCTGGTTTGGGTTGGAAGGGACCTTAAAGCTCCTCCAGCTCCAACCCCTGCCATAGGCAGGGACACCTTCCACTGGAACAGCTTGCTCCAAGCCCCTGTGTCCAACCTGGCCTTGAACACTGCCAGGGATGGGGCAGCCACAGCTTCTCTGGGCACCCTGTGCCAGTGCCTCAGCACCCTCCCAGGGAAGAGCTTCTGCCTAAGAGCTCATCTCAGTCTCCCCTCTGGCAGGTTCAAGCCATTCTCCTTGGCCTGTCCCTACAGGCCTCTGTCCAAAGCCCTTCTCCATCTTTCTTGTAGCCCATTTAGCCACTGCTGCTTATCATGGTGCTTATGGTATGTTTAAGGAACCTTGGAAAATAAGAGACGAGAAAACTCACAAGGACAGATGAACCTAGCCACTGGCCCTGAAATAGTGGCTTGGTTTGTGTCACATCAGTCCCTCTCTGCTGCTGTAGCCATTGGCCTCATCAAACTGTAGGTACCAAAATGGGATTGAGTGATACAAATGAATCTGCTCAGAGGTGTTTGGGGAAGCTGGGATGCTCTCACTTCAGAAGGGGCCTCCTCTTTCCTTGGGCTGTGTAAGAGGGCAAGTTTGGAGCAGATGGTCACAGAGCAGTCCATTCCACTGTAGCTCCCTGGAAATGAATAGTGGGGATGCCCTCTGTGCACAGGGTGCTAATTGTCAAGTTATCCCATTCCAGTTCAAATAAAGGCATGGTTTCCACTGTCCTTTGTTTTCCAGACTTTTTTCCTTCCTTGCCAGGTACAAAAGCCCTGAATGGCAGAGCAGAATCACACCTCAGCAGCAGAGTTCATCCTCAAGAGTCTCGGTGACAAAGTGAAGATGAAGGCAGCCCTTTCTGTGCTGTTGCTGCTCATCTACACCATCACCCTTCTGGGCAACGCAGGGATAATTGTAGCCATCCGAGGTCACCCACAGCTCCACACATCCATGTACTTCTTCCTGGGCAGCTTCTCCATTGTTGACATCTGCTTCTCCTCTGTGGTAGCCCGCAGGACTTTGGTCAACTTCCTATTGGAGAAGAAGACCATTTCCTTTGCTGGCTGTATGGGTCAAGCTTCCTTCTACATCGTCTTTGTGACAACTGAGTGTTTCCTGCTGGCTGTCATGGCCTATGACTGGTACATGGCCATCTGCAACCCCCTGCTCTACTCCTCTGTCATGACTCGGAGGTTATGTGTGGGGCTGGTGGTTGGGTGCTACACTGGGGGTGTCCTGAACTCCATCATTCAGATGACCTTCATCATCAGGCTGCCCTTCTGCAGCTCCAACGTCATCAACCACTTCTTCTGTGATGTTCCTCCTCTCCCGGCTCTGTCCTGTGCCAGCACGTACATCAGTGAGATGATCCTCTTCTCCTTGGCTGGTGTCATTGAGCTCAGCACCATCTCTGCCATTCTGGTCTCCTACGTCTTCATCTTCTTTGCCATCCTGAGGATCCGTTCTGCTGAGGGCAGGAAAAAAGCCTTTTCCACCTGCATGTCCCACCTGATTGTGGTGACCATATTGTATGGAACAACCATCTTCATGTATTTACACCATAGCTCTAGTTACTCCCTGAACACTGACAAAGTGGTCTCTGTTTTCTACACAGTGGTGATCCCCATGCTCAATCCCCTCATCTACAGCTTGAGGAACAAAGAGATGAAGGATGTTCTGTGGAGAACAGCAGAAAGAATCACAGGCTTTGAAAACCCTGATCCAGGGATGTGGGTAACATGAGGCTTTGTTCCAGAGGCTGTGGAGCCTCCACCCATGGACATGTTCAGAAGCTGCCTGAATGAGGCCAGGAGCAACCTGATGTGACCATGACTAGTCACTGATGTGACTATGACCAGCAGGACATAGTTATTGTTCAGAAAGGACATCTAGGAGGTCTCTGTTCCTATGACTTGCAAATTATACACATCAACATGTATGTATGTGTGTATATATATCAAAACACAATATTAAATGCATCCTAAACTATATATTTATATATAACACAATATATTCTTGTGTTAAACATCAACACCAACACCCACGATACTGATTTTTCTTGCCTCAGTTTAGTTGGGGTCTCAGTGATTTATGGGCTGGGTAGGGGAGGCAGCTCCTATGAAAAGCTTTTCCCAGGAAGGATGGAAACCCAAGATCTAAATGGATGAACTGATGTTTTAATGCAGTTATGGAGCAATGGGATATTGTGCATGAGCCAAGTGAGTGAAATGCAAATTCTTCAACAGGTCTGTGTTTGGAACCAGGCTGCTGAGTTAAATCACAGTCAAATTGGGCTTTGCCGCCTCTTTTCAGGCAGCTGTGGAACTTCACCCTTCCAGTTTTCCTCCTAAAGTTCTGCCTTTCTCAACGCCTTTAAGAGAAGCTCTAAGGAGTTTTCTAATTTATACCCACAGTGGTTTGTTAAAAACAAAGGCAAGAATGTTACCAGTAGAGTTTGCTGCAAGAGAGTTGCACTTTGGTTTGAGGCAATGGGGATTAAAGAAACCCAAAGCAAACATGGAAACACACCAACACCCTGAAACAACAGGGAAATCAAAGGTAATGAAGAAACCCAACCAAAAGTCCTTATTTCCTATGCAAGAAGTCATTCCTGGCACAAATTGCAGCCCCCCCATATCCTGGTTGCTCTAAAATCGCAATGCCACCAGGGAAAACAGTCGCCACAGGGTTTCCCCACACACCCAAAACTTCCCTATTTCTTTAGCAGCTCATCACTCAAAGGTGTGAGATATCCCTGATCCAATTGTGTAAACAAGCTCCTCTGGGAATGGATTTGGAGCTGATGGGCTGATAGGAAGGAGAAGGCTTGGCTGAGTCCTGGATGGGGATTTTCCACCTGTGGTCACTTGAGCTGTGGCATCACCGGTTGGAAAAACACTCTTTAATCCAGGGGAAAATAACCCAAACAGGGATGTGACCCTGGCCAGCACTAAGAAATAAATCTTTATTCTTTTTTCATACTTTATTGTTTATTTATGCTTTATTCTTTATCCTTTACATTTTATTATTATATATATATTTAATTTATATATATTATATATATATATTATTCTTCTTTACTCTTATTCTTTGTTCTTACTGTTTACTAAAGTTACCAGCCTGATGCTGACTCTTACTGTTGTCAGCAGGACATGACAGTATCCACATATGCCTGCTCTTTAGATGCCCATTTCTCCTTCAAAGCTGCATTTCATCTACTTCTAAACAAAATCCATTCCTTTTCCTATGTGATTTTTGTTCCTTCTTCGTACCATTGCTCTCTGTGGTCACCTCCAAGAGGTGCAAAATGGTCACAGGAGTCCCTCTAGGTATCAAAAGGCAGAAGTTCTGAAATAAGTGGCTAGAAAATCATGGATCAGGATTTCTTATACAATACCACCATCTATTGGACGTTTCTGGAATAGCCACTCCCTTTAAGATAAAACCACCTTTTTCTTTCTTGCTGGGAAGCTTTTGGTAGCCAAGTGGCTTGTTCTTGCCCAGGAAACCCAGAAATAATAGATAATTAAACTAAGGCCATCATGTTCCCTCTACAGTTGGCTGATCCCATGTAGACAGTTTATTTCCTGACCCTATTAAAGCAATGTCAGATAGTTTAACAGCTTCAAAGTCCCCTCACATTTAGAAATGATGCTTTAAACCCCACTTTTCCTAATGCAGTTCTTGGCTGAGGCTTCAGGTTGTACAAAATGTAGATTATTGTAGAATCATAGAGTGGTTTAGGTTGGAAAGGACCATGGTTCCAACCCCCTGCCATGGTCAGAGACACTACACACTAGACCATGTCACCCAAGATTCTGTCCAATCTGGCCTTGAACACTGCCAGGGATGGGGCAGCCACAGCTTCTCTGGGCACCCTGTGCCAGCGCCTCAGCACCCTCACAGGGAAGAGCTTCTGCTTTACATCCAACCTGAACTCCCCCTGTTTCAGTTCCAACCTATCACCTCTTCTCCTGTCACTACAGTCCCTGATGAAGAGCCTCTCTCCAGCATCCTTGTAGCCCCCTTCAGACACTGGAAGCAGCTCTGAGGTCTCCACACAGCCTTCTCTTCTCCAGGCTGCACAGCCCCAGTGTTCTCAGCCTGGCTCCATACAGGAGCTGCTCCAGCCCCTGAGCATCCTCGTGGCCTCCTCTGGACTTGATCCATGTCCTTCTGATGTTGAGGATATCAAACTCAGTTTGCCCTTTAATTTTTTTTTCATTAAATAGTCTGGGCTATCCATACACAATTTGAACTGCTAATTCCTGGTGTTTTAAATGATTCTCTTCTCCATCAGTTGTTTCCTATAGATCCACAGATCCCTCTCAGACAGTGTCCCCATTGCACATCTTTACTCCTGACAAAGCCATTCCAGATTTTATAATGAAAGTGAACAAAAACACATCAGATCTCAAAACAGGTAAGGTCTCAACCTTTATCCCAGGTAGGTGAAGGATTTAATTCCTTGTTGTTGACGTATGTAAATCATGCTCATCAGCACCTAAATAATCCCAGCTGGGCTTATTTAGGTGCTCTCTGATGCTGAATTAAATGGGTGAGGATGCCTATACAGTAACCAAGTTCCTGGGCTACTGGTAGATCCATCCTGGTAACCTGCATGGGGTAGGAAACCCACCTTTTGTTACAGAGCATTAAGTGCTAGGCAGGAATAACCAGGGTCATTCCCTACTAGGGCTTTCTGGGAGTAAAGAGATGGCTTTTGTCCTTTCCTGGAAGGCCCTGCAGCCCCCTCTCATCTTTGGGAGCACAGTAATGGAAGCATTTCTGATTGAAATGGAAAGGCAGCTGCATCAAAATGAAAAGGAAGTTGTGCTTTTATATTTTCATTCTAAGTAGCAGTATAAACTAAGATAAAGGAGAGCTGGATTTCCCCTACACTGAGGGTTGAACACATCCGAGAGTGCTTCCCAAGAGGTAATCTTGTTTTTGAATACGAATATGACACACTACATACTGCTATGTACTAAAAAACTACTTTTGGGGATTTTTGAAGGCTGGTTAACACTCTTGAAGGCAACAATTTTGGGCTGGTATTGTTCAAATAAGACCTTCTGGTGCCATTAATTTTAAAACCTGTTGGGTGTATCCTGACCTGGCTCTTGGGAGCCCTTTGGGCTGACCCTTGCCTGGTCTGACAGCTCCCTAGCAGTTAATGTGTAATCCCCTGACTTGTTTTACCCCTGGCTCTGTGAATACCACGAAGGACAAGGCTCTGGAAGGATGGGTAGATGCTGCATGGGAGAAGACAGAGCAGCATTACCCTTCTAGCTGGAGCCTGGAGAAGTTGGGAGTATTAAAACCCATTTCAAGTGGATCTGAGAGCAAAGAGGAAGAAATCCCTGATATGAAAACCCTGCTTTGTCCTGTGGCATCCACAGGATCCAGAGTCCTTCTAGCAAACCTTACCTCCTCTGCTTTATTTCAGGGCAGCAGAAACCATCCCCTTGAGGAATCAGAGGGATGCTGGTGCTGTGAGCATGGGGCTCTTTTGCTTCCTATTTTAAACGATCCTTTTCTTCACTCATTAGACAGTTTGTGCTGTAAGGCTCTTGAAAGAGCAGCTAGCCAAACAGTGTGTTATAGCTCTATAGAGCTGGCACTTTCCCCTTGTTCCTGTACTGAGATCTTGAGGAAACATCCCCTCTGGACTGCCAGAGGGAGACTGAGATGAGCTCTTAGGCAGAAGCTCTTCCCTGTGAGGGGGCTGAGGCGCTGGCACAGGGTGCCCAGAGAAGCTGTGGCTGCCCCATTCCTGGCAGTGTTCAAGGCCAGGTTGGACACAGGGGCTTGGAGCAAGCTGCTTTAGTGGAAGGGGTCCCTGCCTGTGGCAGGGGTTGGAGCTGGATGAGCTTTAAGGTCTCTTCCAACACAAACTACTCTGGGATTCTATGGTTCTATGAGAACAAGCTAACTGCTACCTAACCAGGAGGTTGTGATGCAAGGTTTTGCTTGGCTGTCAACAGCAGCTGGACGTTCTCCTATCCGTAATGTCAAGAGTTACATCTTGGATAACACTAGCAACAGTCTGCTTGGTGAGTCCTAGGGCAGCTTGTTGAAAGCTTGACCAAAAAGCAAGATCTTACCAAATTGGAGTAGGAAAGCCACAATGGAGGTCCATTCCCCAGGAATACAGGGATAAATATTCAGTCAACTCTTCAGCAGAGTGTGGACCCACAACCTGCATGGATAATATCTAAATGAAGGCAGCAAGTTATGGGTTTTCAGTTTAATTTATCTCCATTCCAGTGAGTGTGCTCAAGCTGCAGGGAGATGTGATTGCTGGGGGGAAGTCGTTGTGTATAGCACAAGCTGCAGCCTTAGACACATCCCAGGTTTCATATCTGCACCTTGGATCACTTCAGACCAAGCACTTGGTTTGTCAAGCAAGAAAAAGGGAGGGTGAGCCTTTGTTAATTGTGAGCTTCAGGTCAATTCTCCCCTGGCAGGAGATGTGTGTGTCTGGGCAGGTGGATGCTGCCTCAGGGGGAGGATTGAGCCCCAGACCCAAACAGTTTGATTTTCATTACTTGGGTCACATCTTCCAGCTCCGTGGTGATGGCTCAGGAGCTGCTTTGCCTCCCTCATCTCTATGTGAGCAGTGGAAAGCAGCTCTAAATCCCCATTAATAACACCAGGAGACCACATGTGTTGCTCACAGGACATCTGAAATGAGGAGTCTGGCTCTGGAGGGGGAGCTCACCCCTTCAGCAAATGGTCATCAGATAATGATGACTCTTAAGCATGGTTCTGCTGGTCAGATACCAGCCACGTGCACTCCTGCTTTGCTCTCTGGTGTAACTCTACCAAGTGATGATTAATGTTAGGCAGGAAAAATCAATGAGAGTTTATTCTGCCTGTTGTAAGCTGTGATTTTAGGAGCTGCTGATTTCTCCCAGGCAGAATTTATCTTCGGTCAAGCCTTAATGTATCTTTTGTCTGCATGTTAGGCATCATGTCTAAAGCAAAATGAGGCGAGAAATCCTGGTTCTGCACCATCCTACCCTAAGGAAAGCCACATTTGCTCTCAAAGAGCTCCTCCTGGGACTCAAAGAACAGCTATTTATTCTTCATGTACTCACACTGGACTGGAAGCACCTGAAAAATGAGAAATAATTCCCTTTTCCCAGCAGTTACTGGGGAATTCAAGGACTTCCATGTGTCAATGGCTTGAGAGGAACTATGAAGAACCCTGTAGTTTATTCATTCTGGTGTTGCCCTCCCTCCTTGCCTTAAAATACCTACTAGCTTCCAAGTGTGGTGGTGGTGGTTGTGGTGTTCAGCCAAGACTGGCCTTGGGAACTTGGTGTTTTCCTCTCTCAAAGAGAATTTACCTTATATTGACTTATATATATGTATGTGTGTGTATATATGTATTTATACACACTTTATATTGACTTAAAGTGGTGTAACTGACTGATAGACAAAACCTGACATTCTTAACATTATTGAGGGATTTGGGCCTATTCAGAATTTTTAATTTAAAGACATAGGAAACCTGAAGTAATTGCATTAATCAGAATGGATTCCTGCCTACACACCCCCATGTACTTCTTCCTAAGCCACTTGTCTCTCCTGGATGTCTGCTACTCCTGTACCATCATCCCTCAAGCCTTGCTCAATGTTCTAGTGGAGAAGAAGGTGATTAGTTGTGCCACTCAGCTCTTCTGCTTTGCAGCCTGTGCCACTGAGTGTTACGTGCTGGCTGCTATGGCTTACGATCGCTACATGGCCGTTTGTAACCCCCTTCTCCTACTCCACGGTCATGTCCCAAAGGCTTTGCATTGGGATGTTGGCTGGTGCCTACTTAGCTGGCATGATCAGCTCTACCATACACACGGTTTCCATATCTCGTCTCCCGTTCTGTCGGTCCAAGACGATCAATCACTTCTTCTGTGATGGACCACCACTGCTAGCCCTCTCCTGCTCTGACACCCCTGCCATCGAGGTGATGGTTGCTGCCGTGATGGGGTTCAATGTACTTGAGCACCACGGTCTTCATCCTCATCTCCTACTTGGTCTTTTCCACTTTCATGTGGATGCGGTCTGTGGTTGGTCAACGCAAAGCTTTCTCCACCTGTGCCTCTCACTTCATCTCCATTGCTTTGTCCTATGGCATCTCCCTCTTCATGTACCTGCACCCCAGCTCCAGCCACTCCTCGAAGCATGACGAGGTGATCTCCATGCTGCACTCTCTGGCTGACTTCATACTGAATCCACTCATCTACAGCCTCAGAAATGCGGATATGAAGAATGCCATGAAGAAAGCAAAAAGTAGAGTCCTCTGCTCTTTGTCCATTCATGGTTCCTAGTCAGCTGAATGGAGAGGGCTACCCAGCCCTGGTGAGGAGAACAAGCAGGCTGAATATTGCACCTTCAAGGATGGCTGGATATTGGACGTTGAAGAGAATGGTTGGATATAGCACCTTCAAGGATGGGTGGATATAGAACCTTCAAAAAGCAGGGACTAAACATACTTGGAAGCATGACAGCTGGAAAACACGCTTCTCCTTAAACCAAGGCTACATTCTGTGCTGGGATGGACAGGACTTTCTCTGGCTGCAGCCTGAGACCTGACAGTGACTGTGTATTGGAAAGAATGTTGTCCAAAGTGATTGTTATTTAAATAGTACTTGAAGTTAATATATTTTATTATTTAAATGCTATTAAACATAACAATAAACTTTACTTCAGGCTTCAGAGTGCAAAAGGGAGAAGGTGGTGGCTTTGCCCTGCTGGCATCAAACCAACTTGTATCTGAGCTCCTGTTTTATATTAGCAAATGATTTCTGGTGTTATTTCTGGTTTTAAAAAAATATTAACTGATATTTCCAGATATTTCAGCTCCAGACCATAAGGTTTGGTCACGTGAAATAACAGAGGGGATACTGAGGTGAGCTGTTAAGCAGAAGTTTCTCCCTGTGAGGGTGCTGAGGCGCTGGCACAGGGTGCCCAGAGAAACTGTGGCAGTGTTCAAGGCCAGGTTGGACACAGGGCTTGGAGCAAGCTGCTCCAGTGGAAGGTGTCCCTGCCCGTGGCAGGGGTTGGAGCTGGAGGAGCTTTAAGGTCCCTTCCAACACAAATCAAACTGCAATTCTAAGAAATAAAGCTCTGATAGTCTGTTGGTCAACAAAGCCCTTGTGCTAAATGGGGACAAGTAATATCTGAGCCTCTGCTCTGCTGAGAATTTAAGTAGGGGTGTAAAGAGCCTGAGTGCAGGTGAGAGGGAGGATCAGGGGTCTTCCTCTCCCCTGAACACCCAAGGTGCTGCTGGCCTGGGTCCCTTGGTGAAGCTGATGGAGCAAGTGCCGTACCCACCTGTCTGCTTCTGGGACTTCAAGCTGCATTATTCACCCTGCACAAGTGCACCCACGTATTCTTAGTGCCTCTTTTTGAATTCATGTAGTTCTTTTCAATAATCTTTGAGTTGCACATTTTTCTTGTTTCCAAACTTTGATTGAGGGTTATTTCTCCTTCTGTTATATTGATTTTCCCATGTCACAAACCTTGGTTTTAGCCCAGTACCCTAATGGGGAAGAAAGACATTCAAAACCACTCAGAAATCCTTTTCTACCCTCCTCCAGTGCATCTCCTGACAGTCTGGTGCCTTCCAGCAGAAAAACAGGTTGACATTGAAAACATCTAAAGCCATCTACATTCTTCTCTTTCTTCCTTCCCCACAGTTACATAGCTTGGTTTTCTCTTCTATCTGCCCCATCCTTTGTCTTTTCTAAATGTCTGGGACAAGGTTATCATTTAATATTTCTCCTAAGGGTTTTATAATGTTTCTTCATCTAGGAGAAGCATTCAGGACACACTGGCACTCAGGATTCTTCAGATGAAGACTGGGAAATCTGACTTCATCCTGCTATATCCTCAAAGCAGCCACGTTTTGAGCCAATGCTTTTGACCAAAGTGTTGTACAATCACTAGTCAAGTGTATGGAAATAAATGCATCTGATGGAAAGGACTCCCCATGACCAGCGCAAACCATCCACAGAGAGGATGCTTTCTTGTGCTTGTTTTCAGCTCCCTTCAATGCAATATTAGATGATCTCTGTGGAAGTAAAGGGCTTCCTCAGGAAACACTGAAAGGAAGAGGTATGTGATAGATGGGGAAATAGAAAGTAAACTGTCCTGGTCCTGTCTTCCTGGGTAGGTCTCTGCAGGAGAACTGGTCTTGGAGGTGTTGATGCAGCCAGAAGGAGTTTGGGGAGAGAGGAATTGAGAGGTTGTTTTGCTGATCAAGTCAAACTAATTATCCAATGGAGGAGGGTCCTTTGGGAGAACAGTTTGCACAACACAAGCCTCTGAGGTAATGCCTCCTGTGAGATAAAACCCCTCCACCAGCCAGCCTGGAGCATCCTGCTCCCAGGCATCTCTCCTTCAACCCATCGCATGAGCTCCAGGACGAGCTGCAGGCATGGCATCCACCACCACCTTCCTCTTTAACCAAGCAGGAGCAAAAGGGTTTGATGGGTGGTGGGTCCAGTTTGACCCTGGTCTTGCTGCCTCTCACATGCTTGATGACCTGTTGAATTTCACTGTTCTTCAGGGACTGTATTGATAGGGCAAGGGGTGATGGGTTTAAACTAAAACAGAGAAATTCAGGTTTGAGTTAAGGAAGTTCTTCCCTGTGAGGGTGCTGAGGCACTGGCACAGGGTGCCCAGAGAAGCTGTGGCTGCCCCATCCTTGTCAGTGGTCATGGCCAGGTTGGACACAGGGCCTTGGAGCAAGTTGCTCCAGTGGAAGGCGTCCCTGCCCATTTCAGGGCTTGGAGCTGGGTGAGCTTTAACCTCCCTTCAACCCAAACCATTCTCTTATATCTGATGATGTGAATAAAAGTGCCCTAGTATGGAGTAGGTTTGCTTCAAAAACACCAGCGTTCCTGACCCCATCTACAACTGATTTAGCGATATTTTAGCATGAGAATATCCAAGCTAAAGCCTTAAAAATTTGATTTATATATGGTATATTTTGTATTTTACACTCTTAGATGGATATTTGGGTTGGTCATAGGAAGCTCACAGCAATCCCAGCAAAGCTCTGCTAGAGCTAAGACAACTGCATTCCCTTAACTTTATGCAGCATGGGGGTTCTTGGCAGGAGGCTGGGACTGGATGACTTAAGGTCCCTTCAACCCAAAGCATTCTATGATAGTATGTTGTGTGAATAAATGTGCACTAGTACGGGGTAGCTTTGCTTCAAAAACCCACGTTCCTGACCCCATCTACAACAGATTTAGGGGTATTTTAGCACTCATGTAGCCATTCATAGATTGATATTCCATCAAGTAATTCATCTGCAGAGGAATTGAATTGTGGAGAATATCCAAGCTAAAGCCTTAAAATTTTGGTTTATATATGATATATTTTACACCCTTAGGTGCATATTTGAGTTGGTCATAGGCAGCTCACTGCAATCACAGCAAGGCTCTGCTGGAGGCAAGACCACTGCTTTCCCTTAACATTATGGAGGGTGGGGGTCCCTCAAAAGCAGATAAACTTAGAACTTAAAGCAAATTTCAAGTACATGGCTTTGTGTTGTGATGAAAACGATGCAGCACAAGTAATGAAGCTACAGAAGAGCACTGATCCATTCTGAAAAATACAGAAAAAGAGAAAAAAAAAATCCTTAAAATTCCCAGAAATCAGAAAAGACAAAATGTTTTCTGTTTTCCACGTTTGTGGACGTACTAATTTGATTTTATTGCATTACATTTGAATAGACATGATGTTTCCCAGTGTTTCATTAGTGCAGTGTATATCAATCATCGTAGAATTATTCTCTTTTAATTTCAGGTTGTGTAATGAGCTCATTCACCT
Organism: Pezoporus flaviventris; assembly: GCF_033815535.1. Taxonomy (NCBI): domain Eukaryota; kingdom Metazoa; phylum Chordata; class Aves; order Psittaciformes; family Psittacidae; genus Pezoporus; species Pezoporus flaviventris. The sequence continues at coordinate 490,456 of NW_026892727.1, read as the reverse complement.
CTTTGACTTCAGATCTTGGGTTACACACAGAAATACACCATTACAAATACACCATTTTACATTGCATTTACTTTGTGGATTATACTCCAACTAAACTTCCACATTATTTATCTCTTAGTGATGTATTTCACTGATTCCTTTCATTTCAATCCAAATCCATCAACTTGTTGAAATGACAGATACAGGAAACCTCACAGTTTTCTCCAGCTTCATCCTCTTGGGTTTCTCTGATGCCCCAGAGCTACAAACCACAATCTTCACAGTCTTCTTATCTCTCTATGTTTTAATGGTGCTGGGGAACCTGACGATGATCCTGCTGATCAACACTGACCCCCACCTCCACATCCCCATGTACTTCTTCCTGACCCACTTATCTTGCATGGATTTTTGCCTTTCCTCTGCTATCATCCCAAAAGCTCTGGAGACCTTCCTGCTGGGGAGAAGCCACATCTCCTTTTGGGGTTGCTTTGCCCAGATGTATATTTTCCTGGCTCTGGGTATCTGTGAGTGCTTCCTCCTTGGGGTAATGGCTTATGACGGCTGTGTGCAAGCCCCTGCTCTACACCACTGCCATGACCAGGGCGCGTTGCTATGGCATGATGGTGCTGGTGTACACCATCGGGTTCCTCACCTCCCTGGTGCACATCATGCTGGCAGGGAGGTTGTCCTTCTGTCAGGCCAGGAGCATCAACCACTTCTTCTGTGAGCTGCCCACCCTCCTGCAGCTCTCCTGCTCAGACACAAGCACAAATGAGGTCTTGCTTTTTTACAACACTGTGTTTAACGTCATGGGCCCTCTCCTGATGATCCTGGTGTCCTACACCTACATCCTCCACACCGTCCTGCAGATCCCTTTGGCCACGAGGAGGCTGAAGGTCTTCTCTACCTGCGCCTCCCACTTGGCTGCCATCACCATCTTCTACGCACCCGGGATCCTCACCTATGTCCAGCCTCATGAGGCATCCTCATGGAATCAGGCAAAGCTGGTGTCGGTGTGTTACTGCATCCTCACCCCAACCCTTAACCCCCTCATCTATAGCCTGAGGAACAAGGAGGTGAAGGGGGCTCTGAGGAGGCTGTGGGAGTGAAAGCTGCTGCCACATCTATGCAGGGTTTGAAAGCACATTTGGAGCTCTTCAGTACTGTGGAGGTAAGGAAGGAATATGTGGAATATGTGATTATGGAATTGAGCATTACTGGCCATTACTGGTCATTATTGCTCACTACTGGTCATTATTACAGCAAGTGCAGTGTATGGAGAACCAGCACAACGAATGATTCTCTTCAAACAGCTTCAGGTTGTTTTAAGCGAGGCCTGAGCCTTCAGTAATTCATCCAAATAAGTATCAGGTATTTAATAACAGGCCTGAGACAGCACCATGTGTTTTGTGTCTTAATTGTGCTAAATGAAAGTAGAGCCCACAAAAAGGAGGCTCAGGCATGAGGTAAGGCACTGACCACTGTCTCCATTGCCTGCTTTATAAGCATTTCCTCAATGATGAACTGGTGGAAGGTCAAGAGGATTTGATACAGGTGTTGTGTCCCCAACACCAGGAGGACATGGAGCTGCTGGAGCAAGTCCAGAGATGCAACAAGGGTGCTCAGGGGCTGGAGCACCTCCCCTATGGGGCAAGGCTGAGAAGCCGTTTAGAGTGCACTTCCAGTGTCTGAAAAGGACTACAAGAAACCTACAGGAGGGCTTTGGCCAAGGGCCTGTAGAGACAGGCCAAGGGGAGTGGCTTTAACCTGCCAGAGGGGAGACTGAGATGAGCTCTTAGGCAGAAGCTCTTCCCTGTGAGGGTGCCGAGGGCCTGGCAAAGGGTGCCCAGAGAAGCTGTGGCTGCCCCATCCCTGGCAGTGTTCAAGGCCAGGTTGGACACAGGGGCTTGGAGCAAGCTGCTCTAGTGGAAGGCGTCCCTGCCCGTGGCAGGGGTTGGAACTGGAGGAGCTTTGAGGTCCCTTCTAACACAAACCAGGCTGGGATTCTAAGAAATAAAGCTCTGACAGCCTGTTGGTCAACAAAGCCCTTGTGTTAAATGGGGATGAGTCATACCTGAGCCTCTGCTCTGCTGAAAATTTAAGTAGGGGTATAAAGAGCCTGAGAGCAGGTGAGAGGGAGGATCAGGGGTCTTCCTCGCCCCTGAACACCCAAGGTGCTGCTTGTCTGGGTATCTTGAATTTTATAATGTCTCTTCATCTAGGAAAAGCATTCAGGACATGCCGGCACTCAGGATTCTTCAGATGAAGACTGGGAAATCTGACTTCATCCTGCTATATCCTCAAAGCAGCCACGTTTTGAGCCAGTGCTTTTGACCAAAGTGTTGTACAATCACTATTCAAGTGTATGGAAATAAATGCATCTGATGGAAAGGACTCCCCATGACCAGCGCAAACCATCCACAGAGAGGATGCTTTCTTGTGCTTGTTTTCAGCTCCCTTCAATGCAATATTAGATGATCCCTGTGGATGTAAAGGGCTTCCTCAGGGAAACAGTGAAAGGAAGAGGTATGTGATAGATGGGGAAATAGAAAGTAAACTGTCCTGGTCCTGTCTTCCTGGGTAGGTCTCTGCAGGAGAACTGGTCTTGGAGGTGTTGATGCAGCCAGAAGGAGTTTGGGGAACGAATGGTTTCTTCAAACAGCTTCAGGTGATTTTAAGTGTGGACTGAGTCTTGGATAATTCATCCAAATAAGTATCAGTTATTTAAGAGCAGGACTGAGACAGCACCATGGTGTTTTGTGTTTAAATTGTGCTAAATGAAAGTAGTTCCCACAAAAAGGAGGCTCAGCCTTGAGGTAAGGCAGTGACCACTGTCTCCATTGTCTGGTTGATAACTGTTCATCCCAAGCAAGCTTGAAGATCTGAGAGAAGGACCAAAGGTTCAATACAGCTCTGGTATCCCCAGCAGTTCTGATACAGTTTTGGTGTCTATAGAATCCTAGAATCATAAAATAGTTAGGGTTGGAAAGGACCTTAAGATCATCCAGTTCCAACCCCCTGCCATGGGCAGGGACACCTCACACTAAACCATATTGCCCAAGGCTCTGTCCAACCTGGCCTTGAACACTGCCAGGGATGGAGCAGTCACAACCTCCCTGGGCAACCCATTCCAGTGCCTCACCACCCTCACAGGGAAGAATTTCTTACTTATATCCAACCTAAACTTCCCCTATTTAAGTTTTAACCTGTTACCCCTTGTCCTATCACTACAGTCCCTAATGAAGAGTCCCTACCCAGTATCCCTATGGGCCCCCTTCAGATACTGGAAGGCTGCTATGAGGCCTCAACGCAGCCTTCTCTTCTCCAGGCTGAACAGCCCCAACTTCCTCAGCCTGTCTTCATACAGGAGGTGCTCCAGTCCCCTGATCATCCTCGTGGCCTCCTCTGGACTTGTTCCAACAGTTCCATGTCCTTTTTACGTTGAGGACACCAGAACTGCACACAATGCTCCAGGTGAGGTCTCACTGGAGCAGAGTAGAGGGGCAGGATCACCTCCTTCGACCTGCTGGTCACGCTCCTTTGGATGTAGCCCAGCATACGCTTGGCTTTCTGGGCTGCAAGCACACACTGCTGGCTCATGTTCATTTTCTCATCGACCAGCACCCCCAAGTCCTTCTCTGCAGGGAACATAAGAAGGCCATGGAGCTGCTGGAGTAAGTCCAGAGGAGGCCACGAGGATGCTCAGGGGCTGGAGCAGCTCCCGTATGGCGCCAGGCTGAGAACATTGGGGCTGTTCAGCCTGAAGTAGAGAAGCTGCTTGGAGACCTCAGAGCAGCTTCCAGTGTCTGAAGGGGGCTACAAGGATGCAGGAGAGGCACTCTTCATCAGGGACTGTAGGGATAGGACAAGGGGTGATGGGTTCAGACTGAAACAGGGGGGATCCAGATTGGATGTAAGGAAGGAATTCTTCACTATGAGGGTGCCGAGGTGCTGGCACAGGGTGCCCAGAGAAGCTGTGGGTGCCCCATCCCTAGCAGTGTTCAAGGCCAGGGTGGACACAGGGGCTTGGAGCAAGCTGCTCCAGTGGAAGGTGTTGGGGTTGGAGCTGGAAGAGCTTTAAGCTCCCTTCCAACCCAAACCATTCCATGATTCCATGATTTTGCACAACTGAGGAGGGATGATTCTCATTAACACAATAAAGGAGCTCTTTGCTCCTTTCTGCTCCATTCTTTCATCCTCTGCACACAGGAATACATCAGAGGAGGCTGAATGCAGAGCTGCCGCTGTGTTTAGGGCATTGAGTGGTGGAAAACCCAGTTCCCCTCTCCTTGAGACATCAGGGAGTGCAGCTACAGTAATTGCCATGGCCAGCATCACCTGGGTCCTTCTCACACAACCTCTGCCATAGGCTCAGGCTCTATTTAAGCTCAGTCTTGGCACTGGGCCCACTTCTAGGGCTGTGCTTTAACTGGGCTTGCTCCTGGTCTGTAACAACCATGAACCTGACTCTTAGTTTCCCCTGGGCTATCAGTGGAAGCTGCTGCTGTGCTCAGGCACAGGGGGACCATGCTCTGCTTTGTGGCCACTTTCAGCTCCCAGCTCACCTTCCCATTGGGAATAACTGGTCCTGGCTGCTCCCTTGAGGCACCTTGCATCATGCAAACAGCACAAACAACTCTTAATGAGAGGCAAGACCCTCTGGTGTCCAAGCTAGGGACAAGGCAAGCTCTAATGGAAACTAAGTGTTATAAACATCTCCCCCTCCTTCTCTGTGTCTGTCTCCAGATCTCTATTTGCTACATAAAGAGCTTCTTGCTAAAGGTCTCTAACAGGTTGCAGTTGGTTATTTCTGCTTTGCAGAGCATGAAGTTCTGCAGCATTCCTCAGTGGTACCTTCTCAGTTAACAGGTTGCGTGGGGGAAGAGTTGGGTGGGAGGAAGTATCACTTACAGCAGCCCCACAACAAGAAAACAGGGGAAAAATCATACTTCTCCCTAAAGTCATTACATTCAATCACACTAAAATCCTTGGCAATAGGGGAAAATCCTACTCTCAGCTGCTACTTCTCCTAAAACAGATGTGAGATGAAGCCCACAGCAAGGAGGTTAGAAATAGATGGCCTTTAAGCTCCCTCCAACCCATACAGTGCTGTGAAACCTCTTTGGCTGAGCTGGATGTTTGCAGTGGTAGGAAGGAAGGTGCAGGATGACAGACACAGCTCTGCTGCCTCCAGGCTGGGATGTTCTGGTCACACAGGGATTTAGCATCTTCCCAATGCTCAATCACAGCACATACCATGCTCATCCTCTGGCAGCTCAGTGGCTCTGCTTCTCCTCCCGTTTTCTTACTTTGCACTGCACATCCTTCTGGAAACAAATGGGATTTTATGCATTTCCTTGCATTAGCCCAAATTAAAGTGATGGTTTTCAGATGTACCTCCTCAAAACCCTTCATCCCCCTTTGAACTTGCCTCTGGATGAATCACTGCTTGAATCAGTGCAACTTCTAAAGTTAAACTGAAGAGGGAAATTCCTCATGGGCTTATTTCTGCCACCTCCTGTGATATCACATCTATTTTCCCCAAAACAAAAACTCAAGAGATGACAAGAGAATATTTATCAGAGACCTATATTGAGGGGATGCTTAACATCACCGAGTCTCTGCAGAGTTTAAAGCATGGTTAGAATGTGCTGTACCTGCTCCTGTAAATACATTCAGTTCCTTCCTCCTCCAGACAGCTGACACAAAACAAGTTAAAAAGGGAAAGATTAGGAGTTCTATCAACCAGCTGGGACCGGGTTGGTCAATGAGCATCTCGCAATGAGGTTATTTGCTGTTGCTTTTCTAAGGGCATCTTTAACATCCTTGTTCCTCAAGCTGTAGATCAGAGGGTTGAGCATAGGGACAAGGAGGGTGTAAAACACAGCGGTGACTTTCTCTGTCTCCAGGGAGTACTTGGAAGCTGATTGCATGTGGCTGAGCCCAGCAGGGACATAGAACAAGGTAACGGTCAGGAGGTGGGAGGCACAAGTAGAGAAGGCTTTGTGCCTTCCTTCAGCAGACCTAATCCTCAGGATGGACAAGAGGATGTATACATAGGAGGTGATGATGAGGACGAGCACAGACATGGAAATGCTCCCATGAAGAATTACAAGCAAAAGCTCATTGAGGTGCTGTTGGAGCAAGAGAGCTTCAGCAAAGGGTTAGTGTCACAGAAGTAATGGTTGATGGTGTTTGGAACGCAGAAAGGCAACAGCAGCAAGCAACAGGTTTGGATTAGGGAGTTCAAAATCCCCCCCCATGTATGATGCAGCCACCAGCTGAACACAGACCCCCTGGGGCATGGAAACCGTGTAGAGCAGTGGGTTGCAGATGGCTACATAGTGGTCATAAGCCATCACAGCCAGCAAGAACACCTCTGTGGTCACAAACATGAGGAAGAAGAAATGCTGCAGGAAGCAAGCAGGGTAAGAGATGGTTTTCTTTTCCACCAAGAAGGCAAGAAGCAGCTTTGGAGCAAAGACAGAGGACTAGCAAAGATCGACAACAGAGAGATTGCAGAGGAAGAAGTACAAGGGGGTGTGCAGACGGGGGCTTGTCTTGATCAGTGCCATCAGCCCAAGGTTGCCCGTGAGAGTGATGAGATAAATCATGAAGAAGATTACAAGGAGAGGAGTCTGCATCTTGGGCTCGCTTGTCAGGCCGAGGAGGATGAAGTGGGTCACTGCGGTGTGGTTGCCTTCAGCCCTGTTACTGTATTGCATGGCAGCATCCCTGTGGGAAGGAGGAAAGATGGAGTGAAATAGGGAAGAGCAATGCCATGTGGCTTGCATGTACTCTGTTAGGCTGGACATTAGAACAATAAAGATTTGATAGTTGAGCCAACTATGGTTCTTGGTGAATCTTCACAGGCAGAGAAACACATCCAAAAGCCCTTCGGAAATCTCTTAATCATGAGGCTAAATCAGACCTTTTCTTTTAAAAACCCAAACCCAATCTTTGAAAACTGGAGAAGAAGTGAAGAACTTGCAAACTTGTCATCACATTTCATTAGGGAGGCAGAAAAAGGGACTGTGCATTCCATTTGCTCCATGAGAAAGACTGAAAACATCTGAGTGTGATGCCCCAGGAGCCCTGAATCCATCACCTCAGCTCTGATACAGCATTGCTGGATCCCCAGCTGCCCACAACAACTCATTGAGTGAGATACCCAAGACCCAGGAGGTTTCCCTGGCAGCCTGGGGCAGAGAGTCCTGTCCTAGACAGCAAAAATAGGCTGAGCTGGCACACTGCTGTGAGTAGAACTGTAGAACAGTTAAGGTTGGAAAGTACCTTAAGATCATCCAGTTCCAACCCCCCTGCCATGGGCAGGGACACCTCACACTAAACAACCTCACCCAAGGCTCTGTCCAACCTGGCCTTGAACACTGCCAGGGATGGAGCATTCACAACCTCCCTGGGCAACCCATTCCAGTGCCTCACCACCCTTACAGTAAAGAACTTCTTCCTTAGATACAACCTAAACTTCCCCTATTTAAGTTTTAACCCATTCCCCTTTGTCCTATCACTACTAGCAGTTTTGGTCAGGTTCCAGCACAGAGAAAAATATTCCCCTCAATGTGGCAGATGAGTCTAACAGAGTCAGTGCACTTAACTTCTGTTATCTGCTCCAGCTCAGGTATTAAAAGGCTTTAAACTAGATGTGTTTGGGGAGGGGAGAATCATTCCATTCCAACACACCCAGTCAGTTGCCAGAACCTATAATAAATGCCTGGAGCAATGTAGAGATATTCCAGCTGCTCCAGCCAATGAGCCGGCTTCAGTTGGAGCTCGGCTCAGATGCCTCTATGCAAACACCCGTAGCATGGGGAACAAACGAGAGGAATTAGAGATGTGTGCACGTCTACGGGGATATGATATAATGGGCATCACAGAAACATGGTGGGATGGCTCCTATGACTGGAGTATTGGAATGGAAGGTTACAGGCTCTTTAGGAAGGACAGGCCTGGCAGGCGGGGAGGGGGAGTTGCACTTTATGTTAGGGATAGGCTGGAGAGTATGGAACTCTGTCTGGGGACAGGTGAGCAGTTAACATAGAGTTTGTGGGTCAGGGTTAAAGGGAATATAGCTATGGGAGGCATTACTGTGGGGATCTGTTACAGACCGCCTGATCAAGGAGAACCTGCGGATGAAGCACTCTGTAGACAGACAGGAAAAGCCTCACGCTTGGAGGCCCTTGTTCTCATGGGGGACTTCAACCACCCTGACATCTGTTGGAAGGACGGTACGGCCCGGCACAAGCAATCCAGGAAGTTCCTCGATTGTGTGGAAGACAACTTCCTTCTGCAAGTAATAGAGGAGCCGACAAGGAGAGGTGCCGTGCTTGACCTCGTGCTCACCAACAAGGAAGGGCTCATTAGAAATGTGACGCTCCAAGGTAGCCTTGGTTGCAACGATTATGAGATGGTCGAATTTGAGATCCTCAGGACAGTGAGAAGAGCGTGCAGCAAGCTCACTGCCCTGGACTTCAAAAGAGCAGACTTCGGCTGCTCAAGCACACCAGGAAAACCCAATGGTCTATTTCATATAAGAATTTGGTTTGTAGGAAGCTTCCATAGATGAAAGACAAACCTGAACACAGAATTGATGGTAACTGAGAGCTGTCTGGGTCTCAATAAAGCCAAAACACACTGATGGGGGGGAGTATCTTTCCTTTATCTGTTGTGAGTGAGAATTAACTTATATTGAGAAAGTATATGGATGGTGAACAGAATTTTTATGTGCTCAGAAAACCAACAGTATGAAAGCATAAACTGTCATAGGTGTGGGGGCAACGTGGCTTCGACCTGCAGTCAATGAAGGAGCCAGAATCTGTATCATTAAACGCTAAAGTTCTTGGCACCTTGGATATCAGAGAGCTTCCTTCAAAACTTTCACCATATCTTGTTTTCTTCCATTTTGTTGGATATTTTGGCTTGCACTATGCGTATAGAATCATAGAGCCACAGAAAGCCCAGGCTAGGCCTCAAAAGATCATCTGGTCTGAGCTTCTGTAGAAACAGGAGTCTAGATGCGCAGTGTCATGTGTAGGGCTCATCACTGTCTGATGAATTATCCCACTCTGGTGTCCTTATTTCCTCTTGATTTTACGAAAGTTTCCAAAGCAGAGACAACCGAAATGTTCAAACATTTACCCAGACTGGATGCTATTTCACTAATAGAGGACTGGATTGTCATAGTCCTGTGTGGTGGAAACTGCTCAGTGAGCAGCAATAGAAACCTCAGTTTAAGATGCCAGGGAGGCAGCATGGTGAATTCCAGCAACACAAGAAACAGGCTTGAGGTTTCGGAAATACATTTTCTACTGAGAGCATCATCGTACAAATTCTGTTTCAATCTTGGCAGAGAAGGGATCTATAAAATGCAGCCACCCCTGGCCGTAGACACAAACTTCCCACGTCAAATACATGACAGGGGTCCTCTGCATAAATGGTTCTGATACCTCAAATAGCAAGCACCTTTTTGGTAGGAAGAGCTGGACATGGGTCTCTTTGCCCTGTGCTTCAGGTGCTGTTAGATCAGCCTAAATGTTTTGGAGAAGAATATTGGTTTTTGTGGAGATGACTCAAAACCTGGCCTCTATTGACATGAACATTAAAGATGATATTCATATGACAGCCTTGTTAACCTAACAATTAATTAGCAATTCTCATCTTCACATACCATATAGTAACTTCAGATCATCCAGCTCCAACCCCTGCCACAGGCAGGGACCCCTTCCACTAAAGCAGCCTGCTCCAAGCCCCTGTGTCCAACCTGGCCTTGAACACTGCCAGGGATGGGGCAGCCACAGCTTCTCTGGGCACCCTGTGCCAGCGCCTCAGCACCCTCACAGGGAAGAGCTTCTGCCTAAGAGCTCATCTCAGTCTCCCCTCGGGCAGGTTCAAGCTATTCCCGTTGGCCTGTCCCTACAGGCCCTTGGCCAAAGCCCCTCTCCAGGCTTCTTGCAGTCCCCTCCTAAAGTATTCAAAGGCCACAATAAGGTCTCCCTGAAGCCCTTATTCCCTCTTGCAGCCCATGTCAGTCCTTAGAGTCCTCGTGTGATCCTTCCCCTCCCTTTCCTTCCACTTTCAGGCACCTCTCCTTTGTATCTTGTTTCTCCAGCATGATGGATGGAAAAAAGTGAATGTCATCATCAAGGAGAGCACGAGGACTGGGGCTGCCTTGGTCCCCAGAGGGATTAAGAACCAAATCCCCAAGGAAGCCCTCTCCAGGCAGAGGAAGGACAGGAGGGTGACCATGAGTATCAGCATGGAGCTACCAGTGGTGAGTGATACCTGATCAACCTGAGTGTCTTTGGTGATGTAAGCACTGATGCTTGCTTGGACAAGAAGTAAAGGACAGCATTTACCTCACCATTAGCAAGGTCACCACCATCTTCTGTGGGCTCTTTGCAGCCAAACTTGTGAGCTATGGTTTGAGTACAAGGAATTGAAGATGGGTTTAAAGCTGGCTCATTGCACATGATGCCTGACACTGCTGATGGATCCTGGTACCAGCTCCCATTGGCGAGGTTCCCCTCACCTCCCTGCCATGATAATGTCAACCATGGCCCTGTGAAGCTTTAACTGCCTCAGAAATGCTCCAAAAGTGGATGTCAAAGGTGGGCTTGTTCTGTGGTTTGCTCTAAGGGAGCCCAAATCCCTCTTGCTTGCTTAAACTGAGGTCATCTCCTCTGGGTACACTTCTTCTCCAAACTAATCAGCACAGAGAAGAGATAATGACCTGCTTTGGGCTTTGTCACCCGCTTGTGGCCCAAAGAGATTCACAGTCCCACATCCCCACATCACTTGAAATAGGAAGGGGGTTTGCTGATGCTGGTTCATTCCCAGGCTCCCTGCACAGCTCCAGACACGTTCATCTTTACATCCATCTCCGACAGCATGAGGAGGGCAGCAGAGACAGAGCTGAGATGTAAGTGAGGGGCAGCATCTTCCAGGCCAAGCTGAGCTCTCTTTGCAAGGACAGTGTGTGCCTGTGGTTCTCTGAACCTCCTGTGGTTCTCTCTTGCCAACAAGCAGCAGCTCCTGTCTTCATGCCCTGCCCTACTGCAGGGTCCTGGGCTTCTTGATGGTGCTCTGGGCTTCCCAGGGAGCTGCTTGTGCTGTGTCCTCCCCATGCAGCTGCCGAGAAGGCACGTTTGGGGATCACCCTGGTTGAGAACATTCTCAGGAGGGAGGGGAAACCACTATAAACATCTATGTAAGCTTGCATAGGAACATAGTTTGGACTGGCAGGGACCTTAAAGCTCATGCAGTTCCAACCCCCTGCCATGGGCAGGGACATTTTCCACTAGAGCTGGTTACTCTAAGCCCTGTCCAGCCTGCACTTTCCATAGGTCAAAAATTCATTCCAGTGTCTAGTTAGGAAGAAGCCCCAGCAAAGAGGGAAGGAACTGGTGTTCAGCAAATTCCTACGAGAGCATGAAGGATCAGCTCTGCGCTGTGAAACCACTACTTTTCTCTGTGTTCCAGGTTGAGACGAATGATCTCCAAGCCCCAGGCTCAGCACTAATGAAGTTCATGAAGTGCAGCACTAAGGTAAAGCATGGAACCTCCCCACTGCTTTCCACAGGGGTCATTGATCAACATCTCAAGGGGAGCCAGAGGAGCAGGCACCGCGTTGTGCCATGGTGTTTAACTGCTTGAGCACCCCTTTGTTCTACCTGTGCTGGCACACGACTTTCACCAACCTGTTCCTCATTGAGCTGTGCCTGAACTCTCTCTTTCCATCCTGCAGGACTGTCTCTGAGCAGCTCCCACCACACAGAGGCTTTTCCACCTGGGACATCCCTGCCTCTTGGAGAAGAAACCTCCAGCCAGGAGCTCACACACAAAGCACCACCCAGCCCATGGCACAAAGCAATTGCACCCAAGTGACCGAGTTCAGCCTGACAGGGTTCACAGAGGACCCAGTGACTCAGGTCTGCTTGTTCCTGCTCTTCCTGCTCACCTACGTTGTCACCATTGTGGGCAACCTGGGCATCATCATCTTAATCAGGGCCTGCCCCCATTTCCTCTCCCCCATGTATTATTTCCTGGGCAACCTGGTCTTTGTAGACGTCTGTTTCTCCACCATCATCACCCCCAAGATGTTGGTTGACTTGATGTCAGAGAAGAAGAGCATTGCTTATGTTGGGTGTGTGGCTCAGGTCTTCCTCTTTGATCTCTTTGGGATAACTGAATGCTTCCTGCTGGCTGCAATGGCCTATGACCGTTACGTGGCCATTTGCCATCCCCTGCTGTACCCCCTTGTCATGTCCCCAAAATGCTGTTTCCAGCTGGTGACTGGCTCGTACCTCATGGGGCTGACCAATGGTGTGGGACAGACCATCAGCATGTCCACCCTGTCCTTCTGCAGCTCCAGCACCATCGACCTCTTCTTCTGTGACATTTCCCCTCTCATCTCGCTCTCTGCCTCCGACACCACCCTCAGCCACATCATCCTGACCACTGCAGCATCTCTCTTTGGTGTGCCCTGCATCCTGGTTATCCTGCTGTCCTACGTTGCCATCATCCTCACAATCCTGAGCATCAATTCAGCTGAGGGCAAGCGCAAAGCCTTCTCCACCTGCACCTCCCACCTCACCACTGTCAGCATCTTCTGTGGGGCATCCTTCTTCACGTACTTAAACCTCACCTCAAACAGCTCAAGAGTAGGTGTCGTGGTTTAAACCCAGTCAGGTAACTCATTCGCTCACTTCCCCCCCTTTCTTGCCCTCCCCCTGCTCCTGGAGGGACGGAGAGGAGAATCGAAAAAGAATGCAACTCCCACAGGTTGAGATAAGAACAGTTTAGTAACTAAGGTATAACACAAATCACTACTGCTACCACCAATGATAATAATGATAAAGGAAATAACAAGGGAACAGAATACAACACCTCAGCACCAGCTGACCGATAACTCGCCCCCCCTCAGCCCAACCAAGCACCGACCGATACATCCTCCAACCCTGCAGACTCCCAGCCCTTCCGGCTAACTCCCAGTTACCTCCTGGGCATGACGTGCTGTGGTATGGAATACCTCTTTGGTCAGTTTGGGTCAGGTGTCCTGTCTCTGCTTCCTCCTGGCTTCCCCTCCTCCCTGGCAGAGCATGAGGCTCACAAAGTCCTTGGCCAAACCAAAACATCGCTATCAGCTCTGTTCCCAGGCCGAAAGTCAAAACACAGCACTGCACCAGCTACCAAGCAGGAGAAAAATGACTGCTACTGCTGAACCCAGGACAGTAGGAAACAAATGGGCTGTGGTGCTCTACACCATGGTGCCTCCCATGTTGAACCCCTTGATCTACAGCCTGAGGAATAAGGAGGTGAAGGAGGCTTTGAGGAGACTCTTGAAAATAAAGTGATATTGAATGTTGTAGGTTTAGGGCAAGGTAGAATGGAAATGTGGGGAAATGCTCAGCTGTTTATTAAGTATCTCAGATGGGCAGCATTTGCTGGGGGAGTCTTAACTTCCATGATGCACTGGCTGCTTTGATATCACCACCTGCATACACAAATAAGAACATTGCAAAATCTTTTATAATTCCCTGTGCTCAAGGTATGAGCTGTGTTTTGTTTTGCATGGCTTTCGCTTGACAAATCAGAATAAACAGAGGGTGAATTCTACTGTTGCAGTAAATGAAACTCCATTTCTAGACAGTTAGTAAGTGCCATAAGAAAAGGATACAAACACATTTAACAAGATAAATAGAGAGGACAGGAAAGAACTGGCACAATGTGCAGGAAGTTATTTTAGCTTTTGATTCTCAAGTCTCATTAAAAGATTTCCAGCACCATTCATCTCATTGCATTTCAGACAGCAAAGACCTTACTTGTGTGACCTCTGGAATGAATGAAGGCACTTTGGAAGAACTTTAAGATGTAGTAGTGATGAATACTCACCAAAGGGCAGACCCTACCAAGAAAACCACTGTCCACTGCTCCACACCTTTGCTTGCCATCTCCCTGTACACAACAATGATCTCCATGGCATCCTGACCAGAAAAGATCATAGGAGCTATTGTGTTGCTCATCAGCCTTCCGACTTGATATGTGGCAGCCCATAGCAGCCTGCACCAATGGCATTGCCTACCCTGATGTCTCTACTGCTGCCTCCCTGTACAGAGAGTTGATTTGTGGTGGAAAAACAATATATACATGAAAATCCAGCAAAACATGCCAATGTGTGCATTACCCCAACCCATAGAGCTGCCAGGGCCGTGGTAACCTGGAGCATGGCTGAGCCTCAGGGCTATCCTAGAGACATAAAATCATGGAATGGTTTGTGTTAAAAGGGACCTTAAAGCTTCTCAGAAGACTTGGATGTGATTTACGTCATTCTTCATAAAAAGCCATCAGAGATTAATTAGCTGGGGATAACAAGAAAGAAACTTTCTTCTTTGTTAACAACAAAGTTCACGTCTACAGCTGCCTTGCTTGACAGAGACGGTTCATGCCCAAAGCCAGTGAGTTGGAGGGTCAGTGTGTTGGCATGTTTGTGTATTAAGGACAATTTCATGGGCCTGGATCATAGAATCCAGCCTGGTTTGTGTTAAAAGGGCCCTTAAAGGTCCTCCAGCTCCAACCCCTGCCACGGGCAGGGACACCTTCCACTGGAGCAGCTTGCTCCAAGCCCCTGGGTCCAACCTGGCCTTGAACACTGCCAGGGATGGGGCAGCCACAGCTTCTCTGGGCACCCTGTGCCAGCACCTCAGCACCCTCACAGGGAAGAGCTTCTGCCTAAGAGCTCATCTCAGTCTCCCCTCGGGCAGGTTAAAACCATTCCCCTTGGCCTGCCCCTACAGGCCCTTGGCCAAAGCCCCTCTCCAGGTTTCCTGCAGCCCCTTTAGGCACTGGAGCTGCTCTGAGGTCCCCCCTTCAGGAGCCTTCTCTTGTCCAGGCTGACCCAGCCCAGCTCTCTCAGCCTGGCTCCAGAGCAGAGCTGCTCCAGCCCTCACAGCTTCTCACCAAAGATCTACCTCATCCCACATTCACAGCTCACTTACACACAATGATGTGCCCAGCTTTCCAGCACAATTTATGTCTAAAAAAGCCAATAGCAACATTTTCTGACAGATATCTAAGGTAGGGAAAGCATCATCAGCTTGAAGCACCAGGAAGTCTGCCTGGTTGTGTCTAGGTTATTGGTTTTAATCATTCTCATTCCATTCACTAAACCTCAGTCACTCAGGAGCGATATAAAAACACAATCTGTGCTCGAGTGTGCCATGACACCAAACCCCTCCAGTGAATTTTAACGTAAAGGGATGCAGAAAGCAAAACCTACCCAAAAAATAAAACACTATTGGGTCTGTGTGGTTTCTTTCCCTAAATAGATCCATTTTGGGTCCGTAACCCCCAAGAAGTTGTCCTGAGAATCAGAAAAGACACCCAGACAAATGCAAATGCATAAAAAAATGCTCATCAGCTGCACTTGAAGCTTCATTTCATTCCACTCAAATCTATATCATTTCAACACTGACTTGATGAGCACTCAGTTGCCTAAAAGGGGATGAAATGAATCATTGAATCACTCAGTGGCTTTAGCATGTGATGCACAGGCTGGTGCCAGTCATTGTGGTCAGTCCAATGGATTGGGATGCGATTTCTCCTGCAGGACTCCAGGAAGAAATGTCAAAATTCAATTAGAAAGAACATTTGGGGTTGCTCTGCTTGGGTTTTTCTTTGACAGATCATTTATAACTAACTCAGTGCTGATATTGAGCATACCAGCTAAATCTGAGCATGATTTAGCTGAATGTTGTCGTCTACAGGCTTGGTTCTTCATCTGACCCTTCTCACCCTATTGTTGCCAGGTCCTCTAAGAAGCAATTCACCTTACTCCAAAACAACCACCCTAAATAGCTGAACTGAGTACTACCCAGAAATTCCCACTTCTCACTGTTGACTGCAGAGCTCAAGTTATTCCCTGCACCAGGACAAAGGGGTGTCATAGAATCATGGAATGGTTTGGGTGGGAAAAGTCCTGAAAGCCCAACCCCCTGCCATGGGCAGGGATGCCTCACACTACACCAAGTCACCCAAGACTCTGTCCAGCCTGGTGCCTGTTGACATCACCCTGATAATCCCCATGTTGAGAGCCCAGATCCACATCTGCAGGAGCACAGAGCTGAAGGATGCTCTGGGGAAGACTCCTAGGAAGAGTTCTTGTTTCCTTCTACATTCAGGCTGGTAAAAAGGTATAATCAGCTCAATGTAAAGAACATGGATGTTCTTGAGATTGCACCTTTGTTCTGAGGCTTTAGTGATGGAAACAGTGAGCACGTAACATGGAGAGCTATGAAAGCTCTGAAATGGTCTTTCTTGGTGCAGGGAGTAACTGAGGCCATCTCTGGGGGATGCACGGCTGTGCAGCAACACTTCACTGGGTGCAAAGGCCACACTGAGTATCTGCTTCAGGGACCTGCTACCTAAGGAGATACAGAATGAAGCAATGGATAAATATCCCCAATCACATGCCACAGGCAATGCTGGGACAGGAGAGGCCGTACCTGCTTGCTTTGCCCTGGGAGATGAGCTGGTGTGGGGCTGTCACACAGAGATTTAAAGCGTGCTTTTGTTCTTGTGGTCTCTAAACTTGTGGTTCCACATTGGACCCTCATGGTGGTGATATGCTCTAGCCGAAGGCTCCATGGGACGCATGGGATCTTGCTGGACAAGACCATAAGCGAGTATGCTCAGGTAAAAAGGGTCAACAAGGGACACAGCATCACAGTAGCCAAGAAAATAATCTTCAAGGGGAGTCATCTTTCTTTTCTTTGTCTCCTCATCTCTCTGCCCACCCCTTGTGGTACCTGATGACAAACATTAGAATCAACATATGAGGCCAGATAAGAAGATCATCAAGCCCATTGAGGAGCAGCCACCAGGAGAGCTAATTGAAAGAGGGTCCTCCAAACCTGACGGGAGCATAGGGGAAGTTGCAAGGAAGCAGCAGATAAGAGCTCATCTTCTGGTCTTCCTGCGGAACAGTCTATCACTTCCATTGCTATGGAAAAGCTGAAGTAATTCATATGTAGGCTGACAATGTCAGATGAATTCCAGCTTCTGTGCCTGTACTCAGCTGTGCAAACACACACTAGCACTGAATAACTGCTGCTTTCAATAATGTGCCTAAACCAGAGGTCCTAACATACACACACTTGTAATTAAGGCTTTTAGGTGCACGTCCAACCCTTCAGTGTTTGCTCATGCAAAAGAGAAAACTCAATGAGACAATGCTTTTACTGGGAAGACTGATGACAATGAACCTAATCAAACTGTGTTAGGCTGTAGCAGATGGTGACCCTACATGCATTTGTCTTCAGCCTCTACCTCCAGTTCTGCACATGAAATTCAAATTAAAGAGTCTTAATATATGAGCAATTTCATGTGACGCTGAGATTGAGATTTCCCATTCATAGAAGTTAGGGAATGCAAGGAAGTGTTCAAGGCCGACTTGGATGGGACATGGAGCAATCTGCTCTAGTAGGTGCCCCTCTCGTGGACAGGGGGTTGGAACTAGATGAGCTTTAAGGTAGTTTCCAAACCATTCCGTCATTCTCTGATAGAAGAGCACAACCAAAATCAGCACAACAGATCTTCTCAATACAAAATTTACTCTGCTTTTCTCTTTTGTGTGTGAAGCTGTGTTTTGGGACAGAGAGCAATGCCAGCACCATGGAAGCCCTTCTCTTAGCCCATGATCAAGACCCCACACTGCAGCTATGAAATAGCCACTGGGATCCATGTCTCCAGTTGCTTCACCATGGAAGAGAGGAACCATAGTTCAGTCACCAGCTTCATCCTCCTGGGGCCCAACCACTGACACAAAGCTGCAGCTTCTCTTGTTCATGGTGTTCCCCTCTGCCTACATCACCACCCTGTCGTGGTTTAAACCTAGCCAGACAGCTTGTTCACTCACTCCCCCCACTTCTTTCGTTCCCCCTACTCCCAGGGGGGACGGAGAGGAGAATCAAAAAGAATGCAACTCCCCCGGGTTGAGATAAAAACAGTTTAGTAACTAGGGCATAATATAGATCACTACTGCTACCACCAGTAATAGCAAAGATAAAGGAAATAACAAGGGAAGAGAATACATCACCTCACCACCAGCCAACCAATAACTCACCCCCCCCAGCCCAACCAAGCACCGACCCATACCTCCTCCAACCCTGCAGTCCCCCTGCATGCAGACTACTAGCCCTTTCGGGTAGCTCCCAGTTACATCCTGGCCATGACATGCTGCAGTACGGAATACCTCTTAGGCTAGCTTGGGTCAGGTGCCCTGTCTCTGCTTCCTCCTTCCTTCCTTCTGCTTCCTCCCTGGCAGAGCATGAGGCTCACAAAGTCCTTGGCCAAACCAAAACATCTCTGTTATCAGCTCTGTTCCCAGGCCGAAAGTCAAAACACAGCACTGCACCAGCTACCAAGAAGGAGAAAAATGACTGCTACTGCTGAACCCAGGACACACCCTCATGAACAACATCACCCTCATAGCGGTGATATGCCGTAGCTCACGCCTCCATACCCCAATGTACTTTTTCACTGGAAATTTGTCCTTCCTGGACCTCTGGTATTCCTCTGTCTACACCCCCAAGATCCTTCTGAACTGCATCTCTGAGGACAAGAGCACCTCATTTGCTGGGTGTGCTGCTCAGTTCTTTGTCTCCAGTGGCTTGGCCTGCACCGAGAGCTACCTGCTGGCAGCCATGGCCTATGACAGGTACGTGGCCATCTCCAACCCACTGCTCTATGTTGCTGCCATGTCCAATAAGCTCTGCATAGGGCTGGTGGTCACCTCCTACCTCAGTGGCTTTGCCAACTCTACCCTTGTTGCCAGCTACACGTTCACTCCCAGCTTTTGTGACTCCAACATCATCGATGACTTCTTCTGCGACCTGCTCCACTGGCGAAGCTCTCCTGTGATGTGACAGACAGCTACCAGTCCCTCCTCTACTTCAACCTGGCCTTCAACACCATCCTCCCTTCTGCACTCATCCTCATGTCCTACGTCTCCATCCCGGTTGTTATCCTGAGGATGTGCTCAACTGAGGGGCAGTGCAAAGCCTTCTCCACCTCTGCCACCCACCTCACCCTTTACTATGGCTCCATCCTCTTCATTTACACTTGGCCCAGCTCCTCCTATGTGCTGGAGAGGGACAAGGTGGTCTCTGTGCTTTACATGGTGGTGACTGCCATGCTGAACCCCTTCATCTACAGCCTGAGGAGCCAGGAGGTGAAGGAGGCACTGAAGACACTGCTGAAGAGACAGACAGCTTCCTAACAGAAGAAACCCAGGGGTTATGTCCCTAATGATGCACACAGCAAGAAGCGCACACAGACCTTGTCTTGCTTGTGCCTTCCTTTGTTACTTATCACAGTCCATGCAGGAGCATAAGCTCTCCTGATCTTGAAGTGCATCATGATTGACAGGAGATGGCACTGTGCTGACAGACCTCCTCTCCTTCCCACCTCTCCCCATATGCCATATATATCTGCTATAAAATGGGATGTTAGCAGCAGTTGGGATTGTTGCACATCACCTTTGCACTGTGCTTTATCTCAATTAAACATTCATTACTCATGCCCAAAAAAGTAGCTCAGCGGGAGCTACATGTGTCAGAGAATCATGGACAGCTTTGGGCTCGAAAGTACAGTAAGATCATCCAGTCCCAACCCCCAGTGACGGGCAGGGACACCTTCCACTACAGCAGCTTGCTCCAAGCCCCTGTGTCCAACCTGCCCTTGAACACTGCCAGGAATGGAGCACTTACCACTGCTTTGGGCAACCAGAAGTCATGAAGTAACGTGTGCCTCTTCCTGAGCTGTCCAAGTTATTTCTTCACGATGATGCCAGCACCACAGACACACAATTCCATAGTCCTATTCTATTATCCCAATGAAATATACACATGAGCACAGGTAGAGCAGGTCAGATTAGATGAACCCATGTCAGGAAGCATAAAGGCAACTGGGACTGACTTCAGTTGCCTGAACATTGACTATTAACACCATGGAGGGGCCCCTCAGTCTCCCTCTGAGCTTTCAGATGTTGCTCCAAAGCAACCAAACCCTTCTGAAAGTTGCATGATGTACATGTCAAGTGCATGGCAATGTCCTGGGCCCTTCAGGACAGAGCAAATAGCACCACATATCTATATGAGGGCAACCAAACCTGACCTGGAGCATTTCACTGCATCTGCTCCTTCCCTACAACTTAACTGGTAGTTTCCACCACCACTTACAGGAAAACATGCAGAAAAAGGGGTTTCTTAGTTCTTAAATTATCTTTTCCTTTTCCTTTATAAAGTTTTAGTCCAACTGAAAGGAAAACTAAAACAAAGCTCTCAAGACTGTTGGGAGGACGGATTAGGAGACCTGGAGTAGTTTCATCTTCTTCAAATTTAGATAAATAAAAGTTGAGTCATTAAATCAGTTTTGTGTCCCCACCTGTGCTCAGTGAAGGTGTGTTTCTGTACCTCCTTTTAGACTCATTAAATCAACCAGGTTGGAAAATTCCTTCAAGCTCATCCAGTCAAACCCTTACCCCAGCCCTGCCAAGGCCACCACTGACCCATGGCACTGAGGGCCACATCTACACAGTGTGTGAACACTTGTAGGGATGATGACTGCAGCCCTGTCCTAGGCAGCCTGTTCCAATGCCTGAGCACCCTTTAGGGCAGGAATTGTTCCTCAGCTCCATCTAAACCTGCCCTGGTGCAACTTGAGGCCGTTTCCTCTTGTCCTGTCTTTTGGATTAAAACAAACTGAAAATAGGTTTGAGGGGGGCAACTGATCCAGTTTGACCTCCAGGAGGCCTTCACATCCTGACTGGAATTCATTTAATCCAGAGAAAGCTATTCAGAGATGCACATACCATGGAGAGAGAGTGCATGGAACAAGTCCTTCTGATGTTCAGACCTGCTCTGGACCGCATCCATCCTCACCAGCTGTCCTAGGATGTAATAAAACATCCTCTTATTCCCATCCGTTCTAGAAGGGTCCTGACTATCTCATAACTAGGCAAGGAATTTTAGATGTTGAGTCAGGTGACCCCATTCCCATGCTTATTCTCCAATCCCAAATTCATAATGGTAGGAAAATCACATTTATGAAAGCCAGGCAGACATGGAGGATGGATGTAGTTGACTACAACTTGCCTCAGTTTAACAGTTTAAGAACATTTTTAACAGGTAAAGAACTAAAGAGAGACACAAATAAATCCATCCCAAGACAACTAATAACAAGAAATTCAATGTATGAAGTGTCCTTGAGGAGTTTGAAAAGTGAAGAGAAATGCAATGAGCTTCCCCAGCTCCCTTTATTAGGGGTCAAAAGCAGGAAGGGACAAAGCACACCATTAGCAAGAACCACATGATCTGCACATGTCATGAAGACAGGGATGTGTCTTTAAAGAGAGAGTAGAACCAAGCTTGCATGGGCACAGAAAGCCCTCCAGCAGGCCCGAGATCCAGGCTTTCACAATACAAGCACTCACAGCTATTTCCATCACAAGTGAAGATGCTCACTTTGCCAAAGCAAGAAGTGGTCCCTGGGGACCAAGCACCCTTCCAGGAGTCATCAGCTTTAACAAGACTTTCTGGGGTTTACCAAGGAAGTTTCCTCATCACCACAAAAGCTTCTCGGAAGACTTGGATGTGACTTCCCTCATTCTTCATAACAAGCCATCAGAGATTAATTAGCTGGGGATAACAAGAAAGAAACTTTCTACTTGGTTAGCAAAGTTCACTCATATAGCTGCCTTGCTTGACAGAGCAGGTGCAAGCCCAAAGCCAATGAGATGGAGGGTCAGCGTGTTGGCATGTTTGTGTATTAAGGACAATTTCATGGACCTGGATCATGGAAACGCAGAGTGGTTTGTGTTGGAAGGGACCTTAAAGCTCCTCCAGCTCCAACCGCTACATCCAAAAAAAGCCAGTCCCCTTGTCCTGACCCTACAGGCCCTTCTCCAAAGCCGCTCTCCAGCTTTCGTTCAGCCCCTTCAGGCACAGCCAGGTTTATGGAGAATAGCTTCTATCTCATTGCTCTGAAAAGAGCAAACCAACACTAGTATTTTCTAGAGGAATAATTTCCTATCCATCTATGCAGAATATAAACCCCTCATCCGGAAGTTAATATCTGGTATCATCAACCTTTATAACAGAAAACGCACAGCCAGGATACTGCCTACATTCATTTTGTATTCCTATTCTGTCCAGGACATATTTTATGGATGCTGAGCCTTGATGCATTGGAAATTATTGATCAATAGAACTGATAGCGGACAGGTTAAATGGGGATTGCAGCAACCTGCTCTAGTGGAAGGTGTCCCTGCCTGTGGCAGGGAGCTGGAATTTCATGAGCTTTAAGCTACCTTCCAACCCAAATCATTCCATGGTGTATGAAAAGCTGCTTGCACCTCCTCACTTTTGAGTGGGGTTTCTGAAGGACCCCAACACATCAGCACAGTGAGCTGATGTTTCCCATTAGACTTAAACTTACTCTTCAGCCTATGGCCTCTGTCTGCTCTGAACACAACCCACATTATAGCTGTGTCTGCCCATCACCCTTCACTGCAAATGCAGAGAACCATCCACTTTTTCCAGAAGAAACCCCTCATACAGATGCTTAAAATAGATCCAAGCTGAATCAAAGCCCCCAGATGCATCCTTGTCTCCATAAGGGGAACATTCTGTGACTAATTCAGATGTGGAAACCTACAATTAGATACTACCGCTCCTTTGACCAATGTGACTCAACCATCAAACCCTGGAATGAGAAATCCTGAGTAAGCTGCAGCTGGGATGGAAAATAAGCTTGGCCTGGATGGACAGATATAAGGAAATGAAGAAGTGATAGGGTAGTTCTGGACAACACTGAGAGTCTTTGAGCCATGAAATAGGTTGGACATGTCTGGATACAACACATGGCCAGAAGCATGGAGCATCTGTGTCATCAGCTCCAGATGATATCCAAGGAAAAGACAAGCCTGCTCAGACAGTGCCTTGAAAGGCTGTTCCTGGACCAAGTTGGGTGACTGCTTATCACATGGGATGAAATTCCACTGTGCTTCTAGGTCAGCATGGTGGCAGCTTTCCATGGAGCAGGCCAATCCAGAAGAGTAAAATGCCCAGCTACATCCCACAGAGGAAATAAGTACATTTTCTATGAGGAAATAAGTAGATGAGCACATGAAGCTGAGAGCTGGTCTTCATAAGGCTCCCTACCACCATGCTGATGGAGATGAGTAGAACAGTCCCAAAGAGCAGCTTCTACATGTTGGGGAAGCCCAAGAGGACAAACGTGGTCACACTCAAGTGCTTTCCTCCAGCCACTCTCTTGGCAGCAGGAGACAAAGAAACATGGGAAGAGGTTGAATCACTTCTCCCAGCTCACAGGAACACACTGTGCATGAGGTTAATGCAGGATTTGGGGTTTCCTTTAGGACTGCACCCGATTCCTGGGAGATAAAACCATGATGGTTGAAGGTCCTAAATAATATATGAAAAATAATACCTTGATAAAAGAATAGACAATAGTTCCTATATGGAAAAAATATTCTTAAAGCTTAAATCCTAAAGCTCTGGCTGGCCTGTTATGGAAAGAATTTGTCCTGCAAAACATAAGCATCTTCTCAAGCATCCAAATTCTTTTTAACAAGGGGGCTTGTTCGGGATGATTTCTTTGCTGTCTGTGGGAGTTGTTCTTATTTAAGGACATATAAATACAATAATATCATGCCTTAATCTGCCACAAGAATTAGTGTTGCATTAAATAGATAAGAAATCAAATTGGAGTGATTTTCTGACTCTGTAGTGATGTTTGAGTCCATTAAAGTGAGACCAGAATCCCTGAATGCAATTCCATGTACTTGTAGCTTAAAGGGAAAAACCAGCCCCTTCTCATCTGAATTATTCTCGCATATATTTCTTCCTCTGTTCTTCCTTATATTTAAAGAACATGCGTGTATATATAGATGTACACGAGATGACTGCTGTTCATGTTAACCTGAAATATGCAGGCCTTAAAAAGATGAGGAGATGACCTTCAAATAAACATATTGCCTGTTGAGAAATGAGCATTCCTCCTTCTTCCCCTACCACTTCACTCTTTCCATCAGCCCCTTTTCAAGCAAGATGACCATTTCTTCACCACAATTCATCTTCTCTCTCCACCCTTCCCAAAGCAGCTTTTACTTCCCCATTCCCCAGCCTGTGCTCAGATGTTCATTGCAGAAAGTCCCTTGACTCACCACCAGTGCTCTTCTCATGTTGCTGGTGGGTGCCTTTGCTGCAAGGACACATTGATGGCTCATTTCAACTCAGTGGACACCACAACAGCCTTGTTCCTCTCTGATAAGGTGCCCCCCAGCCTGTCTTAGTGCTTAGAGCAAGTCCTCCTCATAGGCAGGACTCAGCATTTTCTCTTTTTGAAGTCTGTCTGATTCCACCTGCCCATTTTGGACCCAAAAATGGCCTTTGAAACAACATTTTGCATCATATGCCTCCAAATTTAAATAACCTCAGGGTGGCTTTTTACTGTTTGCAAAAGGAGGAAACGAAACCAAGAGTGGGACTTGTTCCTTGTAGAGAAAAGCAGCTGACAGTAGTCAGGGCTTTAACACCTTTAAATGGGTTCAGAAGATCCAGCTGAAGTTGTCTACACCCACCTCAGGCAGGAGGATGAAGACAGTTGCTGTTTCCCATTGCTAAGGGCTCACACACTCAATGGCCATCTCCTCATCCTCATTCTCCAAAGTGAAGCCACAAGGAGCAGAGCGATAGGGTTGTAGCCACAGACTTGTGTTTTCAAGACACTAAGAACTCATGTTCCTGTTCAAACACTTGGTGATGGTGAAGGAGAGAGCAGCTGGACATAAAGTCATTGAATATTGTTGTAGAAGGCACCAGAGAGACCTTATTGTGGCCTTTCAATACGTTCAGAGGGGCTATAAGAAATCTGGAGAGGGGCTTTGAACAAGGGCCTTTAGGGAGAGGCCAAGGGGTATGGCTTTAACCTGCCAGAGGGGAGACTGAGATGAGCTCTTGGGCAGAAGCTCTTCCCTGTGAGGGTGCTGAATCGCTGGCACATGGTGCCCATGGAAGCTGTGGCTGCCCCATCCCTGGCAGTGTTCAAGGCCAGGTTGGACACAGGGGCTTGGAGCCACCTGCTCTAGTGGAAGGTGTCCCTGCCTGTGGCAGGGGCTGGAGCTAGAGGAGCTTTAAGTTCCTTTCCAACACAAACCAGGCTGGGATTCTGTGATGGGCTTGGGAGCATCCATCAGAGCCACCAGCAACAAGGGCAACCCTAAAGCACCCTTCAGAAGGGCCTTTTTCCCCTGGTGCTGCCCATTTAAATCCTTTACCACATTCCTCATCTGTTCCTCCCCATCTCCTTCCTTCCACTTTTGGGCACCGCTCCCTCAGGCTCTCTCCTTTGTCTCTTGTGCTTCCAGCACGATGGGTGGAAGAAGGTGAATGTCATCATCAAGGAGAGCACAAGGACTGGGGCTGCCTCCGTCCCCACTGAGGTGAAGATCCAAATTCCCCAGGAAGCCCTGTCCAGGCAGAGGAAGGACAGGAGGGTGACCATGAGCAGCCAGCACGGAGGTACCAAGGCCAAGTTATTCCTGACCAACCTGAGTGCCTTGGGTGATGTGAGCATTGATGTTTGCTTGGACAAGAGGTAGAGGACAGCATTTACCTCACCGTTAGCAAGGTCACCACGATCTTCTGTTGGCTCCTTTGCAGCCAAACTTGTGAGCTATGGTTTGAGTACAAGGAATTGAAGATGGGTGGAAAGCTGGTTCACTGCACATGGTGCCTGGCATTGGTGAGGGACCCTGGTACCAGCTCCCACTGGCGAGGTTCCCCTCATCTCCCTGCCATGATAATGTCAACCATGGCCCTTGTGAAGCTGTAACTGCTTCAAAAATGCTCCAAAAGTGGATGTCAAAGGTGGGCTTGTTCTGTGCTTTGCTCTAAGGGAGCCCAAAGCCCTGTTGCTCGCTCAAGCTGAGGTCATCTCCTCTGGGTACATTTCTTCTCCAAACTAATCAACACAGAGAAGAGATAATGACCTGCTTTGGGCTTTGTCACCTCCTGAGGCCCAAAGAGATTCACAGTCCCACATCCCCACATCACTTGAAATAGGAAGGGGGTTTGCTGATGCTGGTTCATTCCCAGGCTCCCTGCACAGCTCCAGACACGTTCATCTTCACATCCATCTCCGAGAGCATGAGGAGGGCAGCAGAGACAGAGCTGAGATGTAAGTGAGGGGCAGCATCTTCCAGCCCATCATTCTCCTGTGGTTCTCTCTTGCCAACAAGCAGCAGCTCCTGTTTCCATCTCCTGTCCTACTGAAGGGTTGTGGGCTTCTTGATGATGCTCTGGGCTTCCCAAGGAGCTGCTTGTGCTGTGTGCTCCCCATGCTGCTGCTGAGAAGGCAGGTTTGGAGATCACCCTGGTGGAGAACACCCTCAGGAGGTTTCCTCACCTCTGAGCACAAAGGTTTCCTGGATGAGCACCAGAAGCCTTCCTGTACAGGACATTCAGGGTGCTCCCCATTGCTGAGATGAGGCAGCTCCAAAAGATGATTTTTTTTCCCCCAAAGCATGTGTTCAAGAAAAGTTTTCTTGAACCCTATTTCTACTGAAGACTCAAGGAACAGGTTAAAGAACCATGAAAAGGTTTTAGATCTGACAGAGTGTGTCAGGAGGGAGGGGAAACCAATCTCAACGTCTGTATAAGAATGCACAGGTTAATAGTATGGTTCTGGTTGATGGCAAATCAGAGGTGATGCATCTGGAGCCCTTTGCCATGGACAGGATCACTTTTCACTAGAGCAGGCTGCTCCAAACCCCAGGCAACCTGCACTTTCCATAGGTCAGGAACTCATTCCAGTTTCCAGTTAGGAAGAAGCCCAAACAAAGAGGGAAAGAGCGGGTGGTTGGCCAGTGTCCATGAGAGCATGAAGGATGAACTCTGCACTGTGAAAGCACCACGTTTCTCTGTGTTCCAGGTTGAGCCAGATGGACTCCCAAGCCCCAGGCTTAGCAGGAATGCAGTCAAGGAAGTGCAGCACTAAGGTAAAGATATTTGGGTGTGCAACCTCCTCACTGCTTTCCACAGGGGTCATTGATCAACATCTCAAGGGGAGCCAGAGGAGCACATACCGCGTTGTGCCATGGTGTTTAACTGCTTGAGCACCCCTTTGTTCTACCTGTGCTAGCACATGACTTTCACCAACCTGTTCCTCATTGAGCTGTGCCTGAACTCTCCCTTTCCATCCTGCAGGACTGTCTCTGAGCAGCTCCCACCACACAGAGGCTTTTCCACCTGGGACATCCCTGCCTCTTGGAGAAGAAACCTCCAGCCAGGAGCTCACACACAAAGCACCACCCAGCCCATGGCACAAAGCAATTGCACCCAAGTGACCGAGTTCAGCCTGGCGGGGTTCACAGAGGACCCAGTGACTCAGGTCTGCTTGTTCCTGCTCTTCCTGCTCACCTACGTTGTCACCATTGTGGGCAACCTGGGCATCATCATCTTAATCAGGGCCTGCCCCCACCTCCACTCCCCCATGTATTATTTCCTGGGCAACCTGGCCTTTGTAGACCTCTGTTCTTCCACCATCATCACCCCCAAGATGTTGGTTGACTTGATGTCAGAGAAGAAGAGCATTGCTTATGCTGGGTGTGTGGCTCAGGTCTTTCTCTTTGATCTCTTTGGGATGACCGAGTACTTCTTGCTGGCTTCGATGGCCTATGACCGTTACGTGGCCATTTGCCATCCCCTGCTGTACCCCCTTGTCATGTCCCCAAAATGCTGTTTCCAGCTGGTGACTGGCTCGTGCCTCGTGGGGCTGACCAATGGTGTGGGACAGACCATCAGCATGTCCACCCTGTCCTTCTGCAGCTCCAGCACCATCGACCTCTTCTTTTGTGACATTTCCCCTCTCATCTCACTTTCCACCTCTGACACCACCCTCAGCCACATCATCCTGACCACTGCAGCATCTCTCTTTGGTGTGTCCAGCATCCTGGTTATCCTGCTCTCCTATGTGGCCATCATCGCCACCATCCTGAGCATCAATTCAGCCAAGGGCAAGCGCAAAGCCTTCTCCACCTGCACATCCCACCTCACCACTGTCAGCATCCTCTATGGGGCATCCTTTTTTATGTATTTATTCCACAGCTCAGACAGCTCAAGAGCAGCAGATAAATGGGCTGTGGTGCTCTACACCGTGGTGACTCCCATGCTGAACCCCTTGATCTACAGCCTGAGGAATAAGGAGGTGAAGGAGGCTTTGAGGAAGCTCACAAAAATAAAATGATCTTTATTGTTGTAAGTTTAGGACCAGACAGAATGGATATACTGGGGGAGATGCTCTGGTTTTGTTAAGTATGAACAACGTTTTGGGGTTTTCTGCAAGCAGAGTTACATGATGCAGTGGTTGATGTGATTGAGAATACAAATAATTTCATTCTCCAAACTTTGATAATTATATTTAGTAGTTAATTTCACCTAATTGTTTAATTAGTATTTTATTTCACCTAATCAAGACACAAGTAGACAACTACAAGTGTGCAGTTCTCTTCATCTTAGGATAAGGGGGGGACCTTATCACTCCCTACACCTGCCTGACAGGAGGATGGAACCAGGAGGGGCTGGGCTCTGCTCCCAGGGAACAAGGGATGGGACAAGAGGAAACGGCCTCAAGCTGCACCAGGGCAGGTTTAGGTGGAGCTGAGGAACAATTCCTGCCCCAGAGGGTGCTCAGGCATTGGAACAGGCTGCCCAGGGCAGGGCTGCAGGCACCGGCCCTGCAAGTGTTCACAAACCCTATAGACAAGGCCCTCAGTGCCATGGGTTAGGGGTGGCCTTGGCAGTGCTGGGGAACGGTTGAACTTGATGAGCTTAAAGCTCTTTTCCTTTTTGCTCTCCCTTTTGCTTGGCAAATGAGAATAAACAGAGAGTGAATTCTACCGTTCCACTGGATCAAACTCCATTTCTAGACAGTGTTGTTAAATTCATTGAGGGCCTTAAGAAAAGGACAAAAACACCTTTAGCAGGAGAAATAGAAATGACAGCAAATAAGTGTGATGCCATGCAGGCAGTATTATTAGGTTTTGATGTACAAACCTCATTCAATGATTTCTAGCAACATTCACCTCATTTCATTTCAGACAGCAAAGAATTTCAGTGGAATATGGTAAGTTGTGTGACCACTACTATGAATGAAGGTGCTTTGAAAGTGTTTTAAGACGTTATAGTGATGAATCCCCACCAAGGGCAGAAACTATAAAGGAATCCCCATCCACTGCTCCACGCCTTTACTTTTGAACTCCCTGTTGGCAGCAATAGAAGCCATGATCTCCATGGCAGCCTGATCACAACAGAGCACAGGAGCTGTGGTGTTGCTCAGCAGCCTTCAGACCTCCTGTGTGGCAGCCCATGGATGCCCGTACCGATGGCATTGCCTGCCCTGATGTCTCTCCTGTTGCTTTCCTTCACAGAGAGCTGATTGGTGATGGGCAAACATTGCATACATAAACCATCCCAAAATACTCCAATGTGTGCATTACCTCAGCCCATGGAGCTGCAGCCTCTGCCAGGACCATGGTGAAACCCAGAGCCATGGCTGAGCTTTAGGGCTATCCTAGAGACATATGATAACCTAGGCTGGAGGGAGAAGGTCCATGGCTGGATTCAGTTAAGTCTGGATCAAAGTGGTTTTCTCATTTCTTAACAACACACAACTAACAGGCACTCAGGGTCAATCAGCTGAATCCTGCTTTGTTCCCAAAGCTTCCTGCTAATTCCCTGGTTATTATTTAACCCAAATGACAGTTGTTTTCCTCCTGAGCCTTGGGGAGAAGCAAGGGCAGAGGTTTCACGCCCTTCTTGGCCCCTATTTCAGTGTTTGGCTGCTCTTACAGTGGGGTTTTCCCCCTCCCTCTGTTTCTAACTGGAATTTCTCATGCTGCACATTCACAATAGGAAATCTGAGATTTACCCTCATCTGCAAGATAAAGCACATGGAGAACTTGCAGATGGCATCAAGTCAAAAAGAATGTGACACCATTAATTCTTTCATGCATCCTTTCTCTGTTTCTAAAATCATAGAATCATGGAATGGGTTGGCATGAAGGGAGCTTAAAGCTCACCCAGTTCCAACCCCAACCCCTTCCACTGGAGCAGCTTGCTCCAAGCCCCTGTGTCCAACCTGGCCTTGAACACTGCCAGGGATGGGGCAGCCACAGTTTCTCTGGGCACCCTGTGCCAGTGCCTCAGCACCCTCACAGGGAAGAGCTACAACCCTATCGCTCTGCTCATTGTGGTTTCACTTCGGAGGTGGTGCTCTCAAAGCCAAAAGCTTTTTGCTCCTTGTTGTGTGTGTTAAAGGAAACCAGTGGTTTGCTGTGTCTAAGGGCTGCCACTGCCTTCAATGGGGTTATCATCTGATCATGAGAGCAGAGCAAACACCACATGAGGTTCTAGGAAGCAGAAGCAGCAGCCAGCATTGCAATGCATCTTCCTGCTGGGTCATGATGAGCAGGCAACGAGGTGGCTGGCTTCTGGCATTCCTGCTGAGGAGCTCCTAATGGCTTTAGCTCCCCACTCTCAGGTGGAGCTGCTTTCATTGTAGTTAAATCTGGTTTAAAGGCAGCTGAGCAAATGCTGGGTAGGAGCTACCTCCCCTTTTTGGGTACTTAGTGACTGGATTTAGGAATCACCTCAAACGTCCTTGGGGAAGCACTTATCTCCTTAAATTGCAATGCACCATGTCACCCCTATGTGTTTACTGGGTCCATCAGCTCCCTTTATTGTTGAGGGAGATTTGGTGGGGTTCATGCCTCTCACTGCAAGGCAGACACCTCCATTGCTCCAGCTGAAGAGATCTGAATGAGCTCTGCTGATTGCATTGGCCTGAGTCTCCTTAGCTGTAATGAGACCTTGGCTCATAAATAGGTAAGGAGATACACTCTTTTTTGGCTCTTAGTATTAGCTGTAGCTGGAACTGGGTGAAACAAATATTCTGTTAGGTTAAGAAAGACCCAGAAGCAAGCAAATTATGGGTTTTCCCTTTGGTTGAAAAGGTTCTGAAGATTAGGCCTTCAAATGAGTAGATCCTGCACTGAGGTTCTGATGCCCCTTGTTGTGTAAATTCATGTATGGGAAGAACCAGGAGCATTGAGTGCTGTTTTCTTGTCTCCAGGTTAACTGGAAATAGAGCTGTCTTGGTTTGGTCTTGTTAGAGAGGGTGAAGTTTTTACAATAAAATAATAATTTAAAATAGTAAAATGATTATATTTGAGAAATTTATAAATCAATAGTGAGGCTTTGTGTATTAGAAGACGTTGTAACTTTGCCGTTTTGTATCATAGTTACTCTGTAATTACATGATACAATGGTAGTCTTGGTAGCAAGAGCTAACATAACTGTATATGGTGAGGGGAGTATGGGTGTATGTATTGTAAAACTCTACCCAAGCAGAACCTAAGTTTAAGATAGCCAAAAAGGGCATACCAGAAGCATCCTGGTGAAGATAAGAGAATGCTAATGTCCGGAAGACGATTGGGACCTGGCCAAGTAGAGGAAAGGTGAAAAGGACAACCTGAGGAAGACTTCTTACTTCATCTGAGGAAGACTCCTTACTTCATCAGGGCGACCACCAGAGGGGGCGGCGCAAGCGCAGAAGAGGCTGATGTCGTAACAGATTGATGTAGCAATCTTTGATGCATATGTATTAGTCAATGATGTAATCTGCGTTGAATATGTATTAGTTACGAAATTTTTAGTGTATAAATTGCGAACGCGATGTGACAGGAGTTGGAACCAGATTTGGGTGCGTACCCCTGGTTGCCGGCGCCTCAATAAAGCACCTCATATAACCATCCCGGTGGTTATGTGTCAGTTCTTACGCTAACAGAAGGGGTCCCTGCCTGTGGCAGGGGCTGGAGCTGGAGGAGCCCTAAGGTCCCTTCCAACCCAAACAATTCCATGCTTCTATGATTTTAGAAACAGAGAAAGGATGCATACAAGAATTAATGGTGTCACATTCTTTTTGACTTGATGCCATCTGCAAGTTCTCCATGTGCTTTATCGTGCAGATGAGGGTAAATCTCAGATTTCCTATTGTGAATGTGTAGCATGGGAAATTCCAGTTAGAAACAGAGAGGGAGGGAAAACCCCACTGTAAGAGCAGTCAAACATTGACATAGGGTCCAGCGAGGGAGAGAAACCTCTGCCCCTGCTTCTCCCCAAGGCTCAGGAGGAAAACAACCATTGGCTGGGTTAAATAATAACCAGGGAATTATCAGGAAGCTTTGGGAACAAAGCAGGATTCAGCCGATTCACCCTGGGTGCCTGTTAGTTGTGTGTTGTTAAGAAATGAGAAAACCACTTAGATCCTTACTCAACTGAATCCAGCCATGGACCTTCTCCCTCCAGCCTAGGTTATTATGTGTCTCTAGGATAGCCCTAAAGCTCAGCCATGGCTCCAGGTTTCACCATGGTCCTGGCAGTGGCTGCAGCTCTATGGGCTGAGGTAATGCACACAGTGATGTATTTTGGGGTGTTTTATGTATACTGTGTTTGCCCATCACCATTCAGCTCTCTGTGAAGGACAGCAACAGGAGAGACAGCAGGGCAGGCAATGCCATCGCTCCAGGCTGCCAAGGGCTGCCATGTATCAGGTCTAAAGGCTGCTGAACAGCACCACAGCTCCTGTGCTCTGTTGTGATCAGGCTGCCATGGAGATCATGGCTTCTATTGCTGCCAACAGGGGAATGGAAAGCAAAGGTGTGGAGCAGTTGATGGGAATTCCTTGATAGTTTCTGCCCTTTGGTGGGGATTCATCACTATCACATCTTAAAACGCTTACAAAGTGCCTTCATTCATAACAGAGCTCACACAAGTACCATATTTCACTTAAATTCTTTGCTGTCTAAAATGAAATGAGGTGTATGGTGCTGGAAATCATTTTGTCCATCAAAGGCTAAAAATACTGCCTGCATGGCATCGCACTTATTTGCGAAAAACTTCTCTGTTTTTCTTGCTAAAGGTGTTTTTGTCCTTTTCTTAAAGCCTTTAATGAATTTAACAACACCATTAAGAAGTGGAGTTTCATTCAGTGGAAGGGTAGAATTCACAGTTTATTCTCATTTGCCAAGCAAAAGGGAGAACAAAAATGAAAAGAGCTTTAAGTTCATGCAGTCCAAGTGTTCCCTTGCCGTGTGTGGTTGTTTAAACCACGTGTCAAGGCCTCCACTAACCCATTGCACTGAGGCCTCCTCTATAGGGTTTGTGAACTCTTGCAAGGCTGTTGCCTGCAGCCCTGCCCTGGGCAGCCTGTTCCAATGCCTGAGCACCCTCTGGGGCAGGAATTGTTCCTCAGCTCCATCTAAACCTGCCCTGGTGCATCTTGAGGGCATTTCCTCTTGTCCCATCCCTTGTTCCCTGGGAGCAGAGCCCAGCCCCTCCTGGCTCCATCCTCCTGTCAGGCAGTTTTAGAGAGAGATCAGGTCCCCCCTTCACAGTATCACAGTATCACAGTATGCTAGAGATTGGAAGGGACCTCGAAAGATCATCTAGTCCAATCCCCCTGCCGGAGCAGGAACACCTAGATAAGGTTACACAGGAATGCGTCCAGGCGGGTTTTGAATGTCGCCAGGAAGGAGACTCCACAACCTCCCTGGGCAGCCTGTTCCAGTGTTCCGTCACCCTCACTGAGAAGAAGTTTCTTCTCAAGTTTAAGTGGAACTCTTGTGTTCCAGTTTGTACCCATTACCCCTTGTCCTATCATTGTTTGTCACTGAGTAGAGCCTGGCTCCATCCTCGTGACACTCCCCCTTTATGTATTTATATACACTAATAAGGTCACCCTCAGTCTCCTCTTCTCCAAACTATAGAGACCCAGCTCCCTCAGTCTTTCCTCATAAGGGAGATGCTCCACTCCCCTAATCATCTTTGTTGCCCTTCGCTGGACTCTCTCCAGCAGCTCCCTGTCCTTCTTGAACTGAGGGGCCCAGAACTGGACACAATACTCCAGATGGGGTCTCACCAGGACAGAGTAGAGGGGAAGGAGGATCTCTCTCGACCTACTAACCACCCCCCTTCTAATACACCCCAGGGTGCCATTGGCCTTCTTGGCCACAAGGGCACAGTGTTGGCTCATGGTCATCCTGTCGTCCACTAGGACCCCCAGGTCCTCTCCCCTACACTGCTCTCTAACAGGTCGTTTCCCAACCTATACTGGAACCTGGGGTTGTTCCTGCCCAGATGCAGGACTCTACACTTTCCCTTGTTATATTTCATCAAGTTATTCCCTGCCCAACTCTCAGCCTGTCCAGGTCTCGCTGGATGGCAGCACAGCCTTCTGGCGTGTCAGCCACTCCTCCCAGCTTAGTGTCATCAGCAAACTTGCTGATAGTACACTCAATTCCCTCATCTAAATCGTTGATGAATATATTAAATAATACCGGTCCCAGTACTGACCCTTGAGGCACTCCACTAGTTACAGGCCTCCAACTAGACTCTGCCCCATAGACTACAACTCTCTGGCTTCTCTCCTTCAGCCAGTTCGCAGTCCACCTCACTACCTGATCATCCAGTCCACACTTCCTCAATTTAGCTGTGAGGATGCTGTGGGAGACTGTGTCAAATGCTTTGCTGAGGTCAAGGTAAACCACATCCACCGCTCTGCCATCATCCATCCACCGTGTTATTTCCTCATAAACGGCTAAAGAGATTGGTCAAGGCATGATTTCCCCCTGGTGAAGTCATGTTGACTGCCCCTCATAACCCTCTTATCCTCGATATGCCTTAAGATGGCACCAAGGATAAGGTGTTCCATCACTTTCCCAGGGATGGAGGTGAGGCTGACCGGCCTATAGTTACCCGGGTCCTCCTTCTTGCCCTTTTTGAAGACTGGAGTGACATTTGCTTTCCTCCAGTCCTCAGGCACCTCTCCCGTTTCCCAAGACTTGGTAAAGATGATGGAGAGTGTCTAGCAATGACTTCCACCAGTTCCCTCAGCACCCGCGGGTGCATCCCATCTGGACCCATGGATTTATGGATGTCCAGATTGCTCAACTGATCTCTAACCATCCCTCATCGACTAAGGCAAACCGCTCCGTCGACCTGACTTCATCTAAGGTCTCAGGGGTACAGGGCTCTTCAGGACTGCCTGCAGCAGAGTAGACAGAGACAAAGAAGGCATTCAGTAACTCTGCCATCTCTGTATCTTCTGTCACCAGGGCACCCATCCCGTTCATCAGTGGGCCTACATTGCCTCTGGTGTTAGTTTTGTCTGCCATGTATTTGAAAAAGCTCTTTTTGCTGTCCTTGACCCTTCTCGCCAGGTTTAATTCTAAGGCGGCCTTAGTCCTCCTAGCTGCCTTCCTACATCCTCTATCAGCAGCCTTATATTCCTCCCAAGTGGCCAGCCCCCTCCTTCCATGACCTGTAAACTCTCCTCTTCCACTTGAGCGTACCCAGCAATTCCCTATTTAGCCACGCAGGTCTCTTGGCCTCTTCCTTGACTTCCTACGTGTCGGGATGCTCCGATCTTGAGCACGGAAAAAGCAATCCTTGAATGTCAACCAACTATCTTGGGCCCCTTTACCTTCAAGCAGCCTTGCCCATGGGATTTCCCCTAGCAATTGCTTGAAAAGGCCAAAGTTTGCCCTGCTAAAGTCCAGGGTTGCAATTCTACTTGCTATTCTACTAGTCCTGCCACACAAGATCCTGAACTCCACCATCTCGTGGTTGCTGCAACCAAGGCAGCCCTCACCCTTACTGCTTCGACCAGACCCTCCTTGTTAGTGAGGATGAGATCCAGCAGCGCTCCTCTCCTGGTCGGCTCATCCACCATTTGCAGGAGGAAGTTATCATCCATACACTGGAGGAACCTCCCTGGACTGCGGCTGGGTTGCCGAGTGGTCCTTCCAGCAAACATCAGGGAAGTTAAAATCCCCCCACGACGACCACGGCCTGTGACTGTGAGGCCGCTCTCAGCTGCCTGTAGAAGGCCTCGTCAACTTCCTCACCCTGATCTGGTGGTCTGTAACAGGTATCCCCCCTGCCAGCCTGCCCCTTAATTCTCACCCACAGACTCTCAACTCACTTATCCTTGCAACACCCTTGTCCTGCTTCTGCTGTATGATACAGGGTCACAGCCCCAAAACAGGACAAAAACAGCCCCAAAACAACCCAAAACCACCCTAAAACCACTTTGTCCTGCTTCTGCTGTGGGATACAGGGTCAGAGCCCACAAACAGACCCAAAACGGGCCAAAAACAGTCAAAATCCCCCAAAACAGCCCCAAAACCACCTTCTCCTGCTTCTCCTATGGGATAAAGGGTCAGAGCTCCGAAACAGACACAGAACAAGACAGAAACACTCCAAAACACCCAAAACAGCCCCACAACACATCAAAACCTGTTTCTCCTATGGCATACAGGGTCAGAGGCCCAAAACAGACCTAAAACAGAACAAAAACACCCCAAAACAATCTTGTCCTGCTTCTCCTGTGGGATACAGGGACAGAGCCCCAAAACAGGACAAAATGAGACAAAAACCACAACAAAACACCCAAAGCCAACCCCAAAACAGCCCAAAACCAGCCCAAAATCACCTTCTCCTGCTTCTCCTGTGGGATACAGGGTCAGAGCCCCAAAACAGACCCAAAACAGGACAAAAACAAACCAAAACATCCCCAAAAAAGTCCAAACACACCCTCTCCTGCTTCTGCTATAGGATATAAGGTCAGAGCCTCAAAACAGCCCCTAAACAAGACAAAAACACTCCAAAAACCCCAAAAAGCCCGAAAACACCTTAAAACCACCTTCTTCTGCTTCTCCTATGGGATATAGGGTCACAGCCCCAAAACAGACCCAAAAAAAAACAAAAGCAGGACAAAACTACCCCAAAACCACCTTGTCCTGCTTCTCCTATGGAACACAGGGTCAGAGCCCCAAAACAGGACAAAACCAGGCCAAACCACCCCAAAACCAACTTGTCCTGCTTCTCCTATAAGACACAGGGTCAGAGCCTAAAAACAGACCCAAAACAGGCCAAAAACACCCCAAAACACCCCAAAATCACCTTGTCCTGCTTCTCCAATGGGACACAGGTCAGAGCCCCAAAACAGGACAAAACCGACCTAAACCCAGCCCCTCTGCTGTGTGATGCAGGGTCAGAGCCCCAAACTACCAAAAAACTACCCCCAAAAAAAACTAGCCCCAAAACTACCCCAAAACAACCTTGTCCTGCTTCTCCTGTGGGATACA
Source organism: Pezoporus flaviventris (assembly GCF_033815535.1). Taxonomy (NCBI): domain Eukaryota; kingdom Metazoa; phylum Chordata; class Aves; order Psittaciformes; family Psittacidae; genus Pezoporus; species Pezoporus flaviventris. Next base: position 453,174 of record NW_026892727.1, on the reverse strand, counting down.
AGGTCAGAGTCACAAAACAGCCCCCAAACAGGACAAAAATGACCCAAAACACCCCAAAAACCACCCCAAACACACCTTCTCCTGCTTCTGCTGTGGAATACAGGGTCAGAGCCCCAAAACACACCCAAAACAGGACAAAAACAGGCAAAAACCAGGACAAAACACCCAAAGCAAACCCCCAAAGAAGCCAAAACCACCCCAAAATCACCTTCTCCTGCTCCTCCTGTGGGATATAGGGTTAGAGCCCCAAAACAGACCCGAAACAGGACAAAAACAACACAAAACAGCCCAAAACCACTACCAAAACACCCCCAAAGCATTTTTAAAGTATCCCAAAACCACCTTATCCTGCTTCTCCTATGGGATACAGGGTGAGAGCCCCAAAACAGCCCCAAACCAGGACAAAAACAACTCAAAACCACCCAACCCCCCCCCCAAACCACCCCCAAAGCACTTTAAAACTATCCCAAAACCACCTTATCCTGCTTCTGCTGTGGGATACAGGCTCAGAGCCCAAAAATAGACCCAAAACAGAACAAAAACACTCCGAGACACTCACAACCACACCCAAAACCAAGGCAAAACACCCCAAAACCACCTTGTCCTGCTTCTCCCGTGGGATACAGGGTCAGAGCCCCAAAGCAGCCACAAAACACCCCCAAAACCAGCTGAAAACGACCTGGTCCTGCTTCTCCTGTGGGATACAGGGTCAGAGCCCAGAATGGCCCCAAACCAGAACAAAAACACCCCCAAAAAACCCCAAACCACCCCAAAACCACACCAAAACCACATAGTCCTGCTTTGCCTTTGGGATACACGGTCAGAGCCCCAAAACGGGATAAAAAACAGCCCCAACCCCCCCCCAGAACAGGACAAAACCACCCAAAAACCACATTGTCCTGCTTTGCCTATGGAATACCGGGTCAGAGCCCCAAAACAGGACAAAACCAGTAAAAAACCACCAAAACAGCCCCAAAACACCCCCAAACAACCTTTTCCTGCTTCTCCTAAGGGATACAGGGTCAGAGCCCCAAAACACACCCAAAACAGGACAAAAACAGGCAAAAACCAGGACAAAACACCCAAAGCAAACCCCAAAAGAAGCCAAAACCACCCCAAAATCACCTTGTCCTGTTTCTCCTGTGGGATACAGGGTCAGAGCCCCAAAGCAGACCCAAAACAGAACAAAAACTCTTCAAAACTCTCAAAATTGCTTCAAAACAACACAAAACTACCTTGTCCTGCTTCTCCTATGGGATACAGGGTCAGAGCTCCAAAACAGACCCAAAACTGGCCAAAAGCAACCCAAAACACCCGAAAAACCACCCCAAGGCCACCTTGTCCTGTTTCTCATATGCGACACAAGGTGAGAACCCCAAAACAGCCCTAAAACAGGACAAAAAGAACTCAAAACCATTCAAAACCACCCCAAAATTACCTTCTCCTGCTTCTCTTGTGGAATACAGGGACCGAGCCCAAAAAAGGACACAAAACAGGCCCAAAACAACCCAAAACACCCCAAAATCCATCCCAAAACCAACTTTACCCTCTTCTGCAATGAGATACGGGGTCAGAGTCCCCAGAGAGCCCCAAATCAGGCCAAAAACAGTCAAAAAAACCCAAAACAGCCCCAAAACACCCCAAAACCACCTTTTCCTGCTTCTCCTGTGGGATACAGGGTCACAGCCCCAAAACTGGCACAAACCAGCCCCCAAAAGTTTCAAAAACAGGTGAATAACAGGCCAAAACAGTCAAAGCAAACCCCAAAACAGGCCAAAGAACCCCAAAATCACCTTGTCCTGCTTCTCCTGAGTGATACAGGGTCAGAGCCCAAAACAGACCCAAAACTGGCCAAAACCAACCCAAAACACCCCCAAAACAGCCCAAAACCACGTTGTCCTGCTTCTGCTATGAAATACAGTGTCAGAGCCCCAAACAGACCAAAAACAGGACAAAAACACTCCAAAACCTCTAAAACCCCCCAAAAGCACCCCAAAACCACCTTGTCCTGCTTCTGCTATGGGATACAGGGTCAGAGCCCCAAAACAGACACAACACACAACAAAAACACCCCAGAAACCACCCCAAACCATTTTGTCCTGTTTCTCCTATGGGTGGTACCCAGTGAGATCCCAAAACTGCCCCAAATCACCCCAACCCCTCCAAAATGGTTCCTTCTGGAGGTCGCTGTGGAGCTGCTTTAGCCTGGCCTCGAGCTGCGACACCTTCTGGGGTAGGTCCAAGGCTGGGGGGGGGGACGACGACACTGGGGTGTCCCCATAGTGGAGGGGGGATCCCAGACCCAGATGTGGGGGTCCCAGCCCTGCGCAGCCTCTTCGGGGGTTGGGGCTCAGCACTGGCTCTGTGAGGGAGAACAAGGACACGGCCCTTTGCACTGGGGGGTGGAATGACAGCACCCCAAAACCAGCCCAAACCAGCCCAAAATACCCCAATACAGCTGAAACCAGCCAAAATACTCCAAAACCAGCCCAAAACACCCCAAAACACTCTGAAACACCCCTATAACACCCCAAAACTGCTGGAAACACCTCCAAACCAGCCCAAAATATCTGCAAAACAGCCCAAAACAGCCCAAAACATCCCGAAACACCCACAAAGCAGTCTGAAACACCCCAAACCACCCCAAACCCAGCCCATAACCACCCCAAAACACCCCTGAAACAGCTCAAAACATCCCAAAACCAGCCCAAACCCCCTCCACAACAGTTTAACACCCCCAAAACACCCTCAAACAACCCCAAACACCCTCCAAACAGAGGGTAGCGAAGGGGAAAGCTTGGACCAAACCAACAGGGCTTGAGCTCAGCAGCAACCCAATGGCTCCTTCCTCCTGCTCTTTCCTGTCACTGTCTGCTCCCCTGAGCAAAGCACTCAAGTAGGGTGACACAAATGAGGTCACAAAGGGCCCCGTTTTGACCCGTTGCCATGGTGACCCACCTGGGTTCTAGACTGAGGCTGTGGGAGAGCCTGCTGCAGGGCCATGAGCTGGGGCTGTCGCCCAGCATCCCTGCACCCCAACATGCTGGGTGTGGGGACCCTTCCTTATGGGGCTCAAGAAAGATGGGGTTTGGGGTCATTTAGGGGTGCCAGCAGTGCTGGGAGGGATGGAGATGCCTGTGGTTGATTGGGGTTTGGGGTACCATACAGTTTTGGCATGGTTTAGGGGTACCATGGGGATTGGAAGGGGTGGAGATTCCTGGGGTTGCTTGGCTTTGGGGTATCTGTTTTGGAGCTCTTTGGGGGCTCTGACCCTGTATCCAATAGCAGAAGCAGGACAAGGGGGGTTTGGGCTGGGTTTTGGGATGTTTTGGGTTATATTTGTACTCTTTTGCGTCTGGTTTTGGCCTCTGTTCTGTATCCCACAGGAGAAGCAGGAGAAGGTGATTTTGGGGTGGTTTTAGGGTGGTTTGGGGGTGGTTTTGAATGGTTTTGGGTTGTTTTTTCCTGATTTAGGGCTTTTTTGGGGTTCTGACCCTGTGTCCCATAGGAGAAGCAGGACAAGGTGGCCTTCAGGTGGTTTTGTCCTGTTTTTGGGTCTGTTTTAGGGGTCTGACCCTGTATCTCATAGCAGAAGCAGGACAAAATGATTTTGGGTGTTTTGGTCTTTTTGGCCGGTTTTGGGTATGTTTTGAGGCTGTGACCCTGTATCCCGTAGGAGAAGCAGGACAAGGTGGTTTTGGGGTTGTTTTGTCCTGTTTTAGGGTTGTTTTGGGGTCTGACCCTGTATCCCACAGGAGAAGCAGGACAGGGTGGTTTTGGGGTGGTTTTGAATGGTTTTGTGTTGTTTTTGGTTTTTTTTTAGGTGTGTTTTGGGGTTCTGACCCCAAGTCCCATAGCAAAAGCAGGACAAGGTGTTTTTCTGTGATTTTGTCCTGTTTTGGGTCTGTTTTGGGGCTCTGACCCTGTGTCTCATATTAGAAGCAGGAGAACGTTGTTTTGGGGTGTTTGGGGGTGTTTTTGGCCTGGGTTTGATCTGTTTTGAGGCTCTGACCCTGTATCCCATAGGAGAAGCAGGACAAGGTGGTTTTGGTGTGTTTTTTTCCTGTTTTTGGGGTGTTTTGGGGTCTGACCCTGTATCCCATAGGAGAAGCAAGACAGGGTGGTTTTGGGGTGTTTTGGAGGTGTTTTGGTTGTTTTTGGCTGGTTTTGGCCTGTTTTGGAGATTTTGGGGGCTCTGACACTGTATGCCATAGGAGAAGAAGGACAAGGTGGTTTTTGGTTGTTTTGGGGGGTTTGGGTTGTTTTTGTCCTGTTTTGGGGCTGTTCTGGGGGGCTCTGACCCTGTATCCCGCAGGAGAAGTTGATTTTGGGGTGGTTTTGGGGTGGTTTAGGGGAGGTTTTGAATGGTTTTGGCTTGTTTTTGTCATGTTTTAGGGCTGGTTTGGGGTTCTGACTGTGTGTCCCATAGGAGAAGCAGGAAAATGTGACCTTAGGGTCGTTTTTGCAGTTTTGGGGGTTGTTTTTGGCCTGTTTTGTGTCTTCTTCAGGGCTCTGACTTTGTATCCCAGAGGAGAAGCAGGAGAAGGTGATTTTGGTGCATTTTTGGCCTTTTCTGGAGTTTGCTTTGTGTGTTTTGGACTGGTTTTCATCTGGTTTTGGCCTGTTTTGGGTGTGTTTTGGGGCTCTGACCCTGTATCCCATAGCAGAAGCAGGACATGGTGATTTTGGTCTGGGTTTTGGGGTGTTTTGGTTTTTTTCACCTTTTTGGGGACTGTTTGGGGCTCTGAGCCTGTATCCCATAGGGGAAGTAGGACAAGGTGGTTTTGGGGTGTTTGGGGGCTGTTTTTGTGGTTTTTGACTGTTTTTGGCCTGTTTTGGAGCTGTTTGGGGGCTCTGATCCTGTATCCCGCAGGAGAAGCAGGACAAGGTGGTTTTGGGGTAGTTTTGTCCTGGTTTTTTGGTCTGTTTTGGAGCTCTGACCCTGTATTCTACATGAGAAGGAAGAGAAGGTGGTTTTGGGTGGTTTTGGGATGTTTTTGTCCTGTTTTGGTTCTGTTTGGTTCCGCTGACCCTGTATCCCATAGCAGAAGCAGGACAAGGGGGTTTTGGGTTGGGTTTTGGCGTGTTTTGGGTTGGTTTTGGCCTGTTTTGGGTCTGTTTCCAGGTTCTGACCCTGTATCCCATAGGAGAAGCAATACAAGGATGTTTTGGGGCTTTTTTGGTGGGTTTTGACTGGTTTTGGCGTTTGAAAATATGTTTTGATAGTCGGATTGGTGCACTCAACAATGGCTTGTCCTGTGGGTGAGGGGGGAATGCCAGTGACATGTTGGATTCCCCAATTCTGGAAAAATTTTTCAGTCAGTTGTGAAACATATGCTGGACCATTGTCCTTTTCTATTTGTCATGGGACTCCTAAATGAAACTGCCATTTTAGGACCTTTGCTGATTGGTAAAAAAATTCATGAGAAATACGAGCTTGTTGCCATACATTGGGCACAGGTGACACACTGACAGGTTGAGTTAAATGGTCCGCTCTAGCATTTCCTTCTGCATAGAATCCTGGCAAGTTTGTGTGACTGCGATGGTGACATATATAGTACACTTCTGTTCTTTGTTTTAACAGCAACCATAACTGTTTCATGTTATGAAGGGGTAACGGGTTAAAAGTGAAACGGGAAGTTTAGGTTGGATCTAAGGAGGAAATTCTTTCCTGTGAGGGTGGTGAGGCACTGGAATGGGTTGCCCAGGGAGGTTGTGAACGCTCCATCCCTGGCAGCGTTCAAAACCAGGTTGGACGAGGCCTTGGGTGATATGATGTAGCATAAGGTGTCCCTGAGAAGCAAGACACGCCAACCCAATATGGGTGATAAGCAAGCTTCTACTTTATTTGTGGCGCAGTTCGCTTATATCGGCATGGCGTTTAGCCACGCCTACTAGTCAGAACAGTATTGGTGAGTTCTACACAGCTTCCTTCACATTCTCCTCTCCGGTTACCTGTGAGGCCTACACCTTGCGTTGCTCGCACAAGGCCTCTAAGGATCCATGGCCTTGCTCTTGGAGCCATTCTGCAACACCTGCCCATGGCAGGGGGGTTGGAACTGGATGATCTTAAGGTCCTTTCCAACCCTAACTATTCTATGATTCTATGACTCCTTTATGACTCCTCTATAAAACCTCTGTGACTCCTCTATGCCTCTTTATTGACTGCTCCGACACCTTATTGACTTCTCTATGACTGCTCTATGTCTCCTCTAAGACTCCTGTATGACTCTATGACACTATGACTCCTCTAAGACTCCTCTGAGTCTATGACACTATGACACCTCTATGACTCCTGTATGACTCCTTTATGACTCCTGTGACTCCTCTATGACTCTACTATTACTCATCTATGAACACTCTACAACTCCTCTATGACTTCTCTATGACTACTATGTGACTCCTCTATGACTCCACTATTACTCATCTATGAACACTCTACAACTCCTCTATGACTTCTCTATGACTACTATGTGACTCTTCTTTGACTCCTCTATGACTCCTCTATGACTCCTCTTGAATGGATCTATGACACCCCTATGATGCCTCTATGATGCTTCTATGACTCCACTGTGACTCCACTGTGACTTTACTGTGACTCCTCTATGACTCCTCTATGACTCCTCTATGACTCCACTATGACTCTTCTATGACTACCCTATGACTCCTCTGTGAATCCTCTATAACACTATGACTCCTCTATGACTCCGCTATAACTCTATGACTACTCTATGGCTCCTCTACAACTCCTCTATAACTTCATGACTACTCTATGATTCCTCTATGACAGATATTTGAATGCTGTATGACTCCTCTATGACTTGTCTATGACTCATCTATAACTCCTCTTGGACACCTCTATGATGACTCTGTGACGCCCCTATGACACCTGTATGATGCCTCTATTAAGCTTTCATGACTCCTCTGTGACTCCACTTTGACTAGATTGTGACCATTGTATGACTCCTCTATGACTGCTCTGTGACTCCTCTATGACTCCTCTATGACTTCTCTGTGACTTCTCTGTGACTCCTACATGACTCCTCCATTACAACTCTATGAATCCTCTATGAATCCTCTATGACTACTCTATGACTGACTCCTCTATGACTGCTCTATGACTCCTCTATGATTCCTTTATTACTCCTCTATGACTCCTCTTGAACGCCTCTATGATGCCTCTATGATGGCTTTATGACGCCTCTATGACTCCACTGTGTCTGCATTGTGACTCCACTGAGACTCCACTGGGACTCCTCTATGACTCCTCAGTGACTCTTATGTGACTCCCCTATGACTCTTCTATGAATCCTCTATAAAACTATGACTCCTCTATGAATCCTCTATAAATCTATGACTCCTCTATGACCTCTCTATGACTCCCCTATGACCCTTGTATGACTCCTCTATGGCTCCTCTGTGACTGCTGTATGACACTATGACTCCTTATGACACCTCTACGACTCTTCTATGACTCCTCTTGGACGTCTCTATGACACTGCTATAACACCTCTATGAAGCCTCTATGACTCCACTGTGACTCCTCTGTGTCTCCATTGTGACCCCTGCATGACTCCTCTATGACTCCACTAAGACTATTCTATGACTCGTCTCTGATCCCTCATTGACCCCTCTTTGACTCCTCTATGATTTCTCTATGACACTATGACTTCCCCATGACTCCTCTATGACACCTCTATGACTCCTCTATGACTCTTCTATGACTCCTCTGTGACTCCTTTGTGACGCCGCTGTGATTTCTCCATGACTCCTCTCTGACACTTCAACACCTCTATGATTCCACCATGACTCCTCTTTGACTCCTCTATTACTCCTCTATGCCTCCACTGCGACTTCACTATGACTCCTCTATGACTCCTCTTGACTGCTCTAAGACTCCTCTACGACTCCTATATGACTCATCTATGACTCTTCTAGGACTCCTCTCTGACTCCTGACTCATCTCTGACTCCTCTATGACCCCTCATTGACCCCTCTATGATGCATCTATGACTAATCTATCACGCCTCTATGTCGCCTCAAAGACACCTCTATGACACCACTATGACACCTCTATGAGGCCTCTATGACTCCACTATGATTCCTTCATAACTCTATGACTCCTCTGTGAATTCTCTGTGACTACTCTTTGACTCCTCTATGACCCGTCTAAGACTCCCCTATGACTCCAGTAGGACTCCTCTAGGGCATCTCTATAATACATCCATGATTCTATGACTCCTCTATGACTTGTGAATGACTCGTCTATGATTCCTCTTGGACGCCTCTATGACTCCTCTGGGACTAGATCTTAAGGTCCTTTCCAACCCTAACGATTCTATGATTCTATAATTCTATGCCTTCTCTATGACTCCTCTATGACTCCTCCGTCACACTGCTATGACTCTATGATAATATGACTACTCTACGACTCCTCCATGACTCCTCTATGACTCCTCCATGAATCCTCCATGACTCCTCTATGACTTCTCCATGACCCCTCTGTGACCCCTCTATGACTCCTCTACAACTGCTCTATGACCCCTCTATGACTCATCCAGGACTCCTGTATGACTTCTCTATGACTCCTCTATGTCTCCTATATGACTCCCCTACGACTCCTCTATGACTCCTCTATGACACCTCTATGATGCCACTATGATGCCTCTATGACCCCTCTATGACCCCCATTATGACTCTACTATGACTCCTAAGATTCCTCTATGAGCCATCTATTAGCCATCTGACTCCTCTATGCCTCCTCTATAACACTATGACTCTTCTCCGACTCCTCTACGATATTACTGACCACCTTTACAGCAGTGAAGATAAAGGAACAACCTGCTTGGATACATCATTCAAGAATTAAGAAAGCACCAGAGCTGCAGAAGACGTGGCGGATCGAACCTTCAGGACCCTTACGTATGAAATTGCGTCGGTCATAATTTGGACTCATATGATAACTGGCGCACAAGCTTGGGACCAGAACTTACACCTGAAGTTAGTGCAGAATATTACTAATGTTTTTAATCGTACTGACTATTGGGTGTGTGCACAGTTGCCTAAATCAGGAGAAAGCCTGGATCTCCCACTAATTGGAGTTCCAATTCCAAACACTGCCTCATGGACAAATTTGTGGGTGAACACTAGCAATCTGTATTCGAAGGAAAGGTTAAACTTTGGAATAGTTGATCCTAATCCAGGTAATAAACATTACACCTGTGCAAAAAGATGTATTACACCAGGAACCAGGGTAGGAGATCATGCTTGTTTCAATGCCACAGATGTAGGTCACCATTCAAATTGCAATCGTGCTATTAATATAGATGGTATTGTAGTTCAGTGATGGCCTGTTCCTAAAGGTCCTGGTTATGTGGAGAAAATGCTTATAAGACTCTGCCCCCCAGCTGGAAGGAGGCATGCACCTTAGGTGCTGTAATACCCAATTTTACTATTATCAACAGGTATCCTTCTGGGACCTGGATTAGAACTTTTGCTAAACGGATTAAGAGAGGGTTTAACCCTATTATTGAATGGCACACTGCATTTCATAGTTTTGTAAGAGGGCTAATTCCATCTTTAGGAGTAAGTGAATTAGAGAAGGCAATTGTAAATATCTCAGCAAACATAGAGGAAATGGAAAGTAAAAACATTGATATAATTCAGGCAGAACAACAAGAGATAACCAGCCTGTCTAAAGTGGTATTACAAACTGAATAGCTCTAGACATGTTATTGGCATGACAAGGAGGGGTTTCTTCCATAATCAATGAAAGTTGTTGTTCCTATACAGACTGAAGTGGCAGAATCGAAACAGATCTGGAGGAAATTTGGAAACAAACTAAGATATTTCATGAAATGGCCATGGATGACACCTCCTGGGGTTTTGAAGAAATATGGAAAAAATCAACTTCATGGTTACCTGAACCTCTCCTGGTTGAGGCAACCGGTTGCAGGAATATTGATGTTATTTGTTTTAATATTGATTACTTGTGGTATGATACAATGTTCTCTCTGCTGTTGTAAATGGCCTATGATCAATTATGACGATTCGCAAAGGAACGAAATTAAGCACCAAGTAGAAACGGGAAATTATTTCAAAAAGTCTTTAGATGGTAATGGTAATATAAAAAATGTTGCAAAAGAATTTGCAAAAGGACAGAAAAAGGGGGAATTTGAGACAAGGGGGGAGGCAAAACATTACAAAATGAAATATATATACCTTTAGAATCAGTTTTAAGTAATGCTGTTTGATGGCTTTGTAACAGTAGCAATGGAAAATTACTGAGGTGCATGATACAGAGAAAAAAAACCCAGAGCGCGGCTAGAGAACAGACTGAGAATTCTTTCTCGTGTAAGATAAACCATTATAGCTGACATAGTTTTAGGCCCTTATGACCTTAGTACAAAATGAGTGTAAGAAAAACAGGCTAGAAGAACAGGACACAGGGATAAGGGGTATCTGGGAATGGCAGGTGTCCCGGATGGGCTGCACTTAAACTAACTGATAAGTAGGAGGATAGCAGGATTACTATGTCTCTGGTGCTAACGAACCAATTAAGCTGGTATGAGCATCTACTGCGCGTGCTTCAAAGGCTGCCAGAAGTGATGGAGATTGTTGGAGGAAGTAAACGACCCTCAGACACCACCACCACAATTCTGTACTCATGCGGGGAACTTTCTGGAAAATGATGTAATCCACACGTAGCCTCATGAATATGTATGTATGCCCAGGGACTATGAAAGGACGGCTTGTGTGGCAACTGGGGGACACACATTACAAGGAGCTATCCCCCATGTCTCCCGGCGCCACAAGAAAGAATACCTGCTTGTCAGCTTGAATACTTTGTTGGTGAGTTTGTTCCTGGAGTTTTCTCTGAGATCACCTTGCACACGCAGAGTCGTGCACTGCAGCAGCAGCATCTCTCTGGCCTCCTGCTGCCGCTGCGGTGTTGTTGACTAGGTCTGCCCTCACCTGGGGACCCAGTGCCCAACATTCCTGACTCATGGTGGCACTGCTGGCTCTGTGGGTACTGGGGCAGGAGAAGGGCCCTGGCTGATGCTGCTCCTTGTGGTGTCGTGGTGGCTGTGGAAGTGACAGCCCGGGAGCAGGCACCTGCATCTCCTGGTGCCTGGGATGTCCCTGGTGGCTCCTCAACTGTTGGAGCTGGCTCTGCTGACACAAGCGCTTCACCCTCCTCTTTGTCCACCCACACAGGGTGCAATGGCTTCCCTTGGGTAGAGCAGTGTTGAGGGAGACCGTGCCAAGAGCCGTGCTGAAGCTGAGGGAAACCACATCCACTCTTTGCGTCCTCATGCACAACTGCAGGCTCTCAGCTTGGCCAGGCAGCAGTTACCCTTCAGACGGCTTTTAGGCCGCCGTCAGAGATGTCACCCAAGAGGACTCTGATGCTGGCACATGCCTCACCAAAGGCAGCTTGTACAGCCTGGGCTCTCCTGGGTTGCCCTTGGCACCTTTATCAAAGGTAAGCGCAAGGTGTCCTTGTCCTCTGTCCCAAGAGACCTCTGCCAATCCAATGACCTTTCACAAGGGGGATCCCAAAGGAATGCTGATCTTCCCCTGTAACTACACTGCCACTGTCCTTCCTGTCACACCACGTCCTTCATTCCTCTCATCTTTCATAGATTTTCCTTTCAAATAACCCTTTCAAATAACTTCTATCAGATGCCCTTTGTAATCTTCCTGCACTCGGAAACCTCCCCAGTTCCCTGGAAGACAATCTGGAAGACTTGACAAAAACTACACGGTGAGACATGGCTCCTCAGGGTTTAATGAGTCCCACGGTGTATTTGGGCTGAGTCCGTGAACCTCAGGTACTGAGAGGAGACTGAGGAAACCTCTCAAGAAGTCCAAGTCAGAAACAAAGCCCCAAGTCCCTTCAGCATTAATGAGCCCCACTGAGGGCTGGTGCTGACAAAGCCTCCCCAGGGACTCGTTAAAGCAAGTAACTGGAGGCTTTGATTACAGGAGACAAAGGCAAAGTGCAGGTGTCTGATGGTGAGAAAACCCTTGGTTTGTTTGATGATGCAGAAAGGCCAAGCCCTGACCACAGCCCTTGGAGAAGCAGAGCCTGAAATCCTGAGGATGAAAGTTCTCTTCATAGGCCTTGATGAAAGAGGCAACTGCCATAGCCAGGGCACAGAGGCCTTTTGTTCTTTTGGGCCTTTCAGCCATGCCAGAACCCTGTCATCTCTCCTGCAGGCTGTCCTACACTGGCCCATGCCTGCACCTCTTTCCCTTCAGGCTGTTGACACCCATCTTGCTTTCCCACCCAGCTGTCACCTGGCATTTCTGTACCTTCAGTCCCATCTCTGCACCCATGGCTGTCTGTTCCTTGAAACACAAAGCCATGGGCTGAGCCAGACTCCCTCCGGGTGACCTCTTGCACCACAAGTCCACCTTTTGAGAGACACTTCTCTTTCCTAACTTTGAGTCTGAAGCTTCCAGACTGCACTTTGCAGAGGTTTCCTTCTCTTCCTGCTAGCAAGAAAAACTCCATCATCTCTGAAGCCACATTTCACCTAGTTGTAGGCTGCTAAAACAGTGTCAATTCAGCAGGTGGAGTGAATATCATTCAGCAAGCGGATGTAAAGGGGACTTATAGAAGAATGGGTAAGGTCATCAGTATAGAGAACTAAGCACCATGGGAGAGCAGTGGGAAAAGGCAATGGTCTGGATTGAGAACTTCTTGGCAAGAGCCAAAAAGAAAGTGGTGTCCTTGGGTGCAAGGTACCCCATGCTCTGGGGCCAGGCACCTCATCTGGGACAGCTTCCTGCCTGTAGCACCCTCTCTGCTGCTCACACCCCGCTCTCTGCCTGCACTCTCAAGTGTCTCACAGAAGCTTTGCACTTCCTCTGCAGCAGCAACACCTCACTGCAGGAGGTTCCTGCATTCCCCAGGTTCAGGGATGGATGCTGCATTCCAGGCAAGTTTGGGCAGTGCAGGAGAGGGAGACAGGAAGGTGGGCTCATGGGGCATGATGAGCAGCGTTCAGGCACCCCCAGCAGTGGGCATTCCCCATGTGCCACGCAGAGGCATGTTCCTATGAGGGAAAGTTCTCAGATAGCCTGGGCAGGGAGAGGGGGGAAAGTGCAGCCCAGCCCTGGGGAGGGCGTGTTCAGGCAGCTCTCTTGGGGTCTGGCACTGGAGGTGGCTGCTGGCCATGCTCTGCTGCACGCAGTCCTCTGCTTCTGCCCATGAGAGCTCTGTGACCTGCCCTTTGAAACCGTGCTGCCCTGCTCTCTGCACAGGACAGATGTTTGTGGGGGTTCTTAAGATCAGTTTGTGTGTGAAGGCATCTTACAGGCAGTGCAAGTTTGAGCACAGGGGAAATGGGAAAGGACTGATGGATGCTGCAGCTCCCCTGCCTCTGCACTAAGCTTCAAAGAGCTGAGAACTTCTACCTGATTCAATACTCTTCTGATTTTCTTTCAAAGCAACCCAAAACAACCTCAGCAATGGTATGCCAGTAAATAAAAAACACATGGCAATAACTTGTAATACGGGGAGGCTCCAGCAGCAGGGTGGGACGGATGTGGCCATGGACTTGTACCTGTACCTGTACGCTGCTTTCCCCTGCCTCGCCTTGCTTTGACGTGCCTTCCTTTCATTGCCTTGCCTTGTGATGCCTTGCCTTGTATTGCCTTGCTGTGCATTGCCTGGCCTTGCCTTGTTTTGCCTTGCCTTGCCTGGCCTTTCTTTGCCTTGCCTTGCCTTCCCTTGCCTTGCCTGGCATTGCCTGCCCTGGTCTGGCTTTGCCTGTCCTTGCCTTGCCTTGCCTTGCCTGGCCTTGCCTTCCTTTGCTTTGCCTCGTATCGCCTTGCATCGCCTCTCATTGCCTTGCCTGGGTTGGAATGGCCTTGCCTTTCCTTGCCCTGCCTCACCTTGCCTTGCCTTGCCTTGCCTTGCCTTGCCTTGCCTTGCCTTGCCCTGCCTTGCCATGACTTTCTTTCCCTTGCCATGCCTTGCCTTGCCTTGCCTTGTCTTGCCTCGCCTCGCCTTGCCTTGCGTCTCCTCGCCATTCCTTTTCTTTCCTTCCCTCGCCATGCTTTGCCTTGGCTTGCCTTTTCTTGCCTTCCCTTGAATTGACTTCCCTTGCCTTACCTTCCCTTGTCTTGCCATGCCTTGCTATGATTTTCTTTCCCTTGCCATTCCTTGTCTTGATTTGCCTTGCCTTGCCTTGCCTTGCCTTGCCTGGCCTTGCCTTGCCTGGCCTTCCCTTGCCTTGCCTCCCCTTGCCCCGCCTCGCCTCACCTTGCCTTTCCTTTCCTTCCCTTGCCTTGCCTTGCCTTGCCTCGTCTCACCTCGCCTCACTATGTCTATTTCTGTTGCTAACTTGCCTCACCTTGCCTTTCCTTTCCTTCCCTTGCCTTGCCTCGCCTTGCCTCGCCTCACCTCGCCTCACTATGTCTATTTCTGTTGCTAACTTGCCTCACGTTGCCTTTCCTTTCCTTCCCTTGCCTTGCCTCACCTTGCCTCGCCTCACCTTGCCTCACTATGTCTATTTCTGTTGCTAACTTGCCTCACCTTGCCTTTCCTTTCCTTCCCTTGCCTTGCCTCGCCTTGCCTCGCCTCACCTTGCCTCACTATGTCTATTTCTGTTGCTAACTTGCCTCGCCTCACCTTGACTCACCATGAATTTCCTTCCCTTGCCTTGCCATGCCTTGCCTTGCATTGCCTCGCCTCACGTCGCCTAGCCTCTCCTCACCTCACCATGACTTTCCTTCCCTTGCCATGTTTTGCCTTGCCTTCCATTGCTTTGCATCACATCGCCTCGCCATGCCATTCCTTCCTTTGCCATGCCTGCCTTTCCTTGCCTTGACTTGTCTTGCTGTGTCTTCCCTTGCCTTGCCATGCCTTGCCATGCCTTTCCTTCCCTTGCCATGCCTTGCCTTGCCTTGTCTCACCTTGTCTTGCCTTGCCATGCCTTGGCTTGCCTTGCCTTGCCTGGCTTTGCCTTGCCTTGCCTTGCCTTGCCTGGCATGGCCTGGCCTGGCCTTCCCTTGCCTTGCCTTGCCTGGCCTTTCCTGGCCTAGCCTGGCCTGGACATGCCTTGCCTTGCCTAGCATTGCCTTGCCTGGCTTTGCATTGCCTTGCCTGGCCTTGCATTGCCTTGTCTTTCCTTCCATTTCCTTGCCTTGCCTGGCCTGGCCTGGCCTTGCCTGGCCTTGCCTTGCCTTGCCTTACCTTCAGTTTCCTTGCCTTGTCTTGCCTTGCCATTTCTTGCCTTGCCTTGCCTTGCCTTCCCTAGCCTTGCATTGCCTTCCCTTGCTTTGCCTTCCTTTGTCTTGCATTGCCTTGCCTTGCCTGGCCTTGCTTGACACAGATCTCTTGCTGTGCCATGTGCAGATGGGCTCTACCATCTTGTTCCATATTTTCCGTGGTCACTGGAATGGCTTTCATTATTAAAAAAAGTATTTCATTTTCTACTTCCCTGTGTTCCAGGAGAAACAGCAACAAGGGCCTCCCCTTGTGCCGCAGCTTGTGACACTGTGCAAGACGTGACAAGAAAAACAGATGGGCTGGTACTTGTGGAGAAGCCTGTGGCCTGTAGAGCTTCATCAGGGACAAGGACAGGTTTCTGTGTAAGCACTGACTCAGTTCAGCCCAGCTGTGCTGTAGTGTAGAGCAGCACCCCTCGCTGCCCTGTGCAGACTCGGGGCTGGGGTTCATTCTCCCCACTCCTTCTCTCCTGCCTCCTTTGTCTGCAGTGAAACAGAAACTATGTTCTCTGAAGAAATTCTTTCCGGTGAGGGTGGTGAGACACTGGAATGTGTTTCCCAGAGAAGTCCCCCATGCCTCTTGTGAAACTGTTTAGGATTGCGGAAAGAATCACTTCCACAGACGCCGGCAGAAGTTATTTTAATGTGAATTTCTAAAAGCAGGATTCCTCAGGATTTGGTGGCGAGGCCCCACTGCACCATCTACAAAAAGAGATTGTGTCAGACTTGGCAAGGATTTATCCAGGACTGGATTCAAGTGATTTATATAGCATTGAACTGAAATCATGTGTACAGAAACTGCAGTCTCAGGCCTGGTATTCATCTAAAGGATCACAAATGCCAGCTAGCACAAGTTTGCATTTCTAAACTCAATCACAGGATTTCTAACAGCACTTGATCACTGAAGCTAATATACACGCACTTTCAATTAAATATCCAGCCTAACACAACACACTGAGATGGAGCTAGATGGCTGTGCACAGATCTAGATGCATTCCACCCTGTAACTAAAGTCAATCCATCTTTCTCAGAGTGCTGTGCTCACCTCTTGCCTCTGTGCCAACAAACAGAGTTGTGCTGAATTCCAGTTACAAATTGAGGGCAATGTTTGGTTGCTTTACTCAATTGTTAAGAATTTCTTAAATGAGTTTAAGTACAATTATATATATGGACAGGTTTCTGCATCAACATAACTTGTTCAGCTGATTTCTATGCTCTAATGTATAGCAGAATGTTTAACAACAAACAGAATAGGACATAAATTAGTGAAATTAAGGTAGGATGTAAAATTCAACTTTAAAGCCCCCGTTGCTGTTGCTGACCATCCAACTAGGGTATCCTACCAGAGATGTTTTCATGCTCAGTGTGTGGACTTCCCAGAGATAGGTTAATGGTTGGATTTGATGTTCTCAAAGGGCCATTTTCAAATTAATTGATTGATTGTAGGAAACAAAAATTTTTAGCCTTAAATCTTTGTATCATCAGGCTGTTTCCCATGGTGTTTCCCTGGAGCCCCAGGGAGCCCTGGAAGGAGCCCAGTGGGGCAGAGGCAGAGCCACCTTGGGCTGGGCCTCTGCTGCTGAGCTGGGACCGAGGGGAGACCTGCGAGACACAGGGAGCTTAAAGGCACTTGGCAGTGGAGGATGCTGAGGAGGAGGAGGAGGAACCTTCTGAAGGAGAAACCTTCCCCGCCCTGTCTGTGGTAAGGCACTGTGTGCAGGGCAATGCAGCTGCAGTTTCTCTCTGCAGATAAGGAGGAGGATGTGCTGCAGAGAAGGGTCTTCCCCCTGCACCATGCGAGGGGCAGGACAAGGCAGGTCCCTTGTGCCGGGGCTGGCTGCAGGGTGTGAATGTGGGTGTGCAGCCAGGGGTGCCCAGCGCTGCCCTTGCAGCAGGGTCCCTGCAGCCCAAAGGCTGTGTGCAGGGGCAGGGACTCTGCTGCATGCCAGGGTCAGCACTCGGCCTGCCCGGGAGCTCCCCGTGGAGCTCAGGGGGGGAGCTGAGGGGAAAGGAGAAACCCCTGAGAGGGAAGGGAAGTGCTGGGTGGGTGACGCTGCTCCAATCTGCCGTCACGCTGAGCACTTCTTCAGAGGGTCCCTCTGAAAGACACTGAGGCATCATTTACCTGATAGGGAAGGATCCTGAGCTTTGATGGTTTTCCCTCTTGGTGGGCAGGTTGGGCAGTGCGAGCTGGGAATTTACTTCTCTGCTTTGGGGGAGGCACCGAGAGCCTTGAGAGGGCTTGTGTGAGCTGCTCCTGAGCCCCTGCACAGGCAGGGGTGTGCAGGGCAGAGCTGAGCACACAGCCCATGGCATGGGCTCTGCGAGCACTGAGAGGGAGCAGAGCTGGGCACAGAGCAGCAGCTCCTGGCAGGGACAGCTCCAGGCAGCAGAGATATGGATGGGCAGGGAGTGGGGGAAAAGTGCAGCCCAGCCCTGGGGAGGGTGCGTTCAGGCAGCTCTCTTGGGGTCTGGCACTTGAGGTGACTGCTGCCCGTGCTCTGCTGCCCACAGCCCTTTGCTTCTCAGCGTGAGAGCTCTGTGGACTGTCCCTTGAAACCATTCTCCCCTGGTCTCAGCACAGGACACATGTTTGTGGGAGTTCTTAAGATCAATTTGTGTGTGAAGGCACCTTACAGGCAGTGCAAGTTTGAGCACAGGGCAAGTGGGAGAGGACTGATGGAAACTGCAGCTCTCTTGGTTCTGCAAAGAACTGAGACTTTTTGCCTGATGCAATGCTCTTCTGATTGTACCTAGGAGGAAGCCTCAGCAGTGTAATGACATCACTGGTAACGGCGCTGAACCTCTCCTCTCCTGCTAATATGTGCTCAGTTGTGAATGTGTAAACTGAACTTCTGTATCTGACATCCCTCCTGTCCTAACCTGTCACTGCCTTTTTCTCCTCTGACGGTGCCCCATGCCCAGAGGCAGCAGATGTCCAACGGCAGCTCCATCACCCAGTTCCTCCTCCTGCCATTCGCAGCCACGCGGGAGCTGCAGCTCTGCCACTTCTGGCTCTTCCTGGGCATCTCCCTGGCTGCGCTCCTGGGCAACGGCCTCATCATCACCAGCACAGCCTGCGACCAGCGCCTCCACACCCCCATGTACTTCTTCCTCCTCAACCTCTCCCTGCTGGACCTGGGCTGCATCTCCACCACTGTCCCCAAATCCATGGCCAATTCCCTCTGGGACGCCAGGGCCATCTCCTACGCAGGTTGTGCTGCACAGCTCTTTTTTGTTCTCTTTTTCATTTCAGCAGAGTATTTTCTCCTCACTGTCATGTCCTACGACCGCTACGTGGCCATCTGCAAGCCCCTGCACTATGAGACCCTCCTGGGCAGCAGAGCTTGTGTCCACATGGCAGCAGCTGCCTGGGGCAGTGGCTTTCTCACTGCTCTTCTGCACACAGCCAATACGTTTTCACTGCCCCTGTGCCGAGGCAATGCTGTGGAGCAGTTCTTCTGTGAAATCCCCCAGATCCTCAAGCTCTCCTGCTCACACTCCTACCTCAGGGAAGTTTGGCTTCTTGTGGTTGCCTCCCTGATTGCTGTTGGCTGTTTTGTTTTCATTGTGGGGTCCTATGTGCAGATCTTCAGGGCCGTGCTGAGGATGCCCTCTGAGCAGGGACGCCACAAAGCCTTTTCCACGTGCCTCCCTCACCTGGCCGTGCTTTCCGTTCTTCTCAGCACTGGCATATTTGCCTACCTGAAGCCCCCCTCCATCTCCTCCCCATCCCTGGATCTGGTGGTGTCAGTGCTGTACTCGGTGGTGCCTCCAGCAGTGAACCCCCTCATCTACAGCCTGAGGAACCAGGAGCTGAAGGATGCTGTGAGGAAGCTGGTGAATGGATGGGTTTCAGCAGATACACACTGCTTCCTTTACCCTGCAAAGGGCTTCCAGTGTAGCATATGAGAGGCCATGTCTTTCCTGCTTCAATTTGTGGTGATGTCTTCATGTAAATATCAGTTTTCATCTCCTGCTTAAGTAGCCACTCCTGTTGTCTGACACACAGACTTTGTGTCATGGGGGGTCTCTCATTGTATTTAAGCACAATAAACCATCTTGCAGCAACTTCTTCTCCGTGATATGTCCTCACATGGCAGGAATGAAAAGGAATGAAAGCAGCTTTCTGGCTGCTCCAGCTCTGGGATGGCTGCTCTGTGCCTGCAGCAGAAAGAGCTCTTGGGGAGCCCATTGAATGGGGCTGTTGTGCTGGTGTGGGGAGATGGGAAGGCATGGGGGGGCTGCAGAGCTCTCAGGGTGTCCTGGGCAGGAGAGCAAGGGACACAGGGGTCCCTGCAGGGGACTCCCCTGCAATGGCACGGGCTGGGGCTGCCAGGCTGAGAACAGCCCATGGGAAAGGTCTGGGTGGGCAGGAGCTGGACAGGAGGTAGCGTGTGCCCTGGCAGCAAGGGAGGACAGCAGCATCGTGGGATGTATGAGCAGGAGCATGGCAGGGAACAATGGACTGGATGCTCTGGAATCCTCCATCCAGGTTTCACATTCCCAACTCAGGAACGCTATTGGCAAGCAGGAGTGGGTTTAGTAATGATCCCTCAGGTCAGGAGATACTGGGGCACGGTGCCCGTGGGCAGAGTCTGGGGGAGCTGGGCTTCTCCAGCATGGAGAAGGGAAAGCTGATGGGGACCTGAGATCTTGGGAAGGGAAGGCTGTTGGGGACTGGCTGCCTGTAGCGGCAAGGAGGTCATGGAGAATACAGAGCCAGGCTCCTCACCGTGGTGCCTGGCGGGAAGACAAAAGGCAGTGGGGGATAGTGACAGAGGAGAGGTTCAGGCAGGACAGAAGGAAACCTTGTTCCCATCGGCTCAGGCAAGTGCTGCATCAGGTCACCCAGAGAGGCTGTGCAGTCTCTGGCCTTGGGAATTTCCAGCTCAGCCTGAATCGAGCCTTGAACCACTTGCTCTGACCCTGTTCCTGGTGGGTTTGGCTTGAGACCTCCTGGGGTCCCTTCCAACCCCTGTTCACTCTGATCCTACAGTGATGGGCTTATGAAGGGTCACAAAGATGCTCTAAGGGCTGGAACACGTCTCCAATGGAAATAGGCTTAGAGCTGGGGGTGTTCAGCCTGGAGAAGAGAAGGCTCCAGGGAGATATCTTAGCAATCTCTCCATATCTAAGCAGGGCCTACAAGAAATGTGGAGTGGGGTTTTTGCAAGGGCCTGCAGTGACAGAACAAGGGGGAATGGCTTTAAGCTGAAAAAAGGGAGATTTAGCTTAGACATTCAGATGAAGTTGTTCCTTTTGAGAGTGGTGGGACACTGGCACAGGGTGCCCAGAGAAGCTGTGTCTGCCCCATCCCTGGCAGTGTTCAAGGCCAGGTTGGATGGGAGTCAGCTTTGTTCTGAAGCAGTGCTTTGTCCAACTCCGATGTTCACAAGGGATGACAGATGAAATCCAACTTCATTGTAAATTTCACTACTTGTACTCATGACTCAAGTGAGTCTGGGCTGCACAAGAGAGGCTCAGCACGGCCTTAGAGTCATTTGGACTGTGTTATTTATTTACTGGCATAACACTGCTGAGGTGGTTTTTGTTTGTTTTTTTTTTTGGGGGGGGTGCTATAAAACATTTTTTGTATGACAAAAAACCAGAACAATATTGACACAAGGAGAAGTTCTCAGCTCCTTGTAGCTTAGTGCAGAGCAAGGAGAGCTGCAGTGTCCATCAGTCCTTTCCCATTTGCCCTGTGCTTGCAACACTTGTGTATGATGCCTTCACACACAAAGTGATCTTAAGAACCCCCACAAACACCTGTTCTGGGCTGAAAGCAGGGGAGCACAGTTTCAAGGGGCAGATCACAGAGATCTCATGGGGAGAAGCAAAGGGCTGTGGGCAGCAGAGCACGGCCAGCAACCACCTCCAGTGCCAGACCCCAAGAGAGCTGCCTGAACGCACCCTCCCCAGGGCTGGGCTGCACTTTCCCCCCACTCCCTGCCCATCCATATCTCTGCTGCCTGGAGCTGTCCCTGCCAGGAGCTGCTGCTCTGTGCCCAGCTCTGCTCCCTCTCAGTGCTCCCAGAGCCCATGCCATGGGCTGTGTGCTCAGCTCTGCCCTGCACACCCCTGCCGGCAGCAGCGCTCTGCCCAGGGCCATCTCTGCCTCTGCAGGAACCTCACACCTGGCACTCAATGGATCCATCAATGGTGAATGGAGAAACATGGTCAGCCCCTGAGGAAAGCCTTGAGAGCTTCTTAACTCTTCAGTTAGCTACTGTTGGCAATGAGCAGTGTGTAGGGAGGTGAGAGAGGGTGGAGGGAAGTCAGCAAGAAGCAAGGTGATGGTTCAGGGCTTTAACAAATCCTTACAAGTAGGACGGAGCCCAGCAATGGGGAGCAGTTGGTGTCAGTAGGTGGAGGATGATTAGGTGTTCCTGGAGGGTGGCTGCAGGCCCTGGACAAACGAGAGGCTATCTGAGAACTTTCCCTCATGGGAACATGCCTCAGCATGGCACATGGGGAATGCCCACTGCTGGGGGTGCCTGAACGCTGCTCATCATGCCCCATGAGCCCACCTTCCTGTCTCCCTCTCCTGCCCTACCCAAACTTGCCTGGAATGCAGCATCCATCCCTGAGCCTGGGGAATGCAGGAACCTCCTGCAGTGAGGTGTTGCTGCTGCAGGGGAAGTGCAAAGCTTCTGTGAGACACTTGTGAGTGCAGGCAGAGAGCGGGGTGTGTGCAGCAGAGAGGGTGCTACAGGCAGGAAGCTGTCCCAGATGAGGTGCCTGTCCCCAGAGCATGGGGTACCTTGCACCCAAGGACACCACCTTTCCTTTTAGCCCTTGCCAAGAAGTTCTCAATCCAGACCATTGCCTTTTCCCACTGATCTCCCATGGTGCTTAGTTCTCTATACTGATTCAATCACCCTTTCTTCTAGAAGCCTCCTTTAGGTCAGCTTGCTAAGGGATATTCACTCCACCTGCTGAATTGACACTGTAGTAGCAGCCTACAACTAGGTGAAATGTGGCTTCAGAGATGATGTAGTTTTTCTTGCTAGCAGGAAGAGAAGGAAACCTCTGCAAAGTGCAGCCTGGAAGCTTCAGACTCAAAGTTAGGAAAGAGAAATATCTCTCAAAAGGTGGACTTGTGGTGCAAGAGGTCACCCAGAGGGAGTCTGACTCAGCCCATGGCTTTGTGTTTCAAGGAACAGACAGCCATGGGTGCAGAGATGGGACTGCAGGTACAGAAATGCCAGGTGACAGCTGGGTGGGAAAGCAAGATGGGGGTCAACAGCCTGAAGGGAAAGAGGTGCAGGCATGGGCAAGTGTAGGACAGCCTGCAGCAGAGATGACAGGGTTCTGGCATGGCTGAAAGTCCCGAAAGAACAAAAGGCCTCTGTGCCCTGGCCTATGGCAGTTGCCTCTTTCATCAAGGCCTATGAGGAGAACTGTCTTGCTCAGAATTTCAGGCTCTGCTTCTCCAAGGGCTGTGGTCAGGGCTTGGCCTTTCTGCATCATCAAACAAACCAAGGGTTTTCTCACCATCAGACATCTGCACTTTGCCTTTGTCTCCCTGTAATCACAGCCTCCAGTTACTTGCTTTAACGAGTCCCTGGGGAGGCTTTGTCAGTTACAGCCCTCAGTGGGGTCCATTAATGCTGAAGGGACTTGGGGCTTTGTTTGATAGAAGTTATTTCAAAGGGTTATTTGAAAGGAAAATCTACAAAAGATGAGAGGAATGAAGGACGCGGTGTAACAGGCAGGGCAGTGGCAGTGCAGTTACAGGGGAAGATCAGCATTGGATTGGCCATTGGATTGGCAGAGGTCTCTTGGGAGGGAGGACAAGGACATGCTGCAGTTACCTTTGATAAAGGTGCCAAGGGCAACCCAGGGGAGCCCTGGCTGTATAAGCTGCCTTCAGTGAGGCATGTGCCAGCATCAGAGTCCTCTTGGGTGACACCTCTGGGCACCTAAAAGCTCTCCGAAGGGTAACTCCTGCCTGGCCAAGCTGAGAGCCTGCAGTTGTGCGTGAGGAGGCAAAGAGTGGATGTGGTTTCCCTCAGCTTCAGCACGGCTCTTGGCATGGTCTCCCTCAAGGCTGCTGTACCCAAGGGAAGCCATTGCAGCCTGGGTGGGTGGACAAAGAGGAGGGTGAAGCGCTTGTGTCAGCAGAGCCAGCTCCAACAGTTGAGGAGCCACCAGGGACATCCCAGGCACCAGGAGATGCAGGTGCCTGCTCCGGGGCTGTCACCTCCGCAGCCACCACGACACCACAAGAAGCAGCATCAGCCAGGGCCCTTCTCCTGCCCCTGTACCCACAGAGCCAGCAGTGCCACCATGAGTCAGGAATGTTGGGCACTGGGCCCCCACGTGAGGGCAGACCAGGTCGACAGCACCTCAGGCTGAGGTGCCTCTAGCCTCTGACGGTGGCAGCAGGAGGCCAGAGAGAGGCTGCTGCTGCAGTGCACGACTCTGCGTGTGCAAGGTGATCTCAGAGAAAACTCCAGGAACAAACTCACCAACAAAGTTTTCAAGCTGACAAGCAGGTATTCTTTCTTGTGGCGCCGGCAGACACGGGGGATAGCTCCTCCTAGCGTGTGTCTCTCAGTTGCCACACAAGCCGTCCTTTCATAGTCCCTGGGCATACATACATATTTATAAGGCTACATATGAATTACATCATTTTCCAGAGAGTTCCCCGCATGCGTACAGAATTGTGGTGGTGGTGTCTGAGGGTCATTTACTTCTTCCAACAATCTTCATCACTTCTGGCCACCTTGGAGGGATCATAGAGAAGTCATAGAGGAGTCATAGAGAAGTGATATAGGAGTCTTAGTATCATAGTCATAGAGGGATCATGCAGGAATCATAGAAGAGTCATAGAAGAGTCAAAAACAGTCCTAGAGGAGGCATGGAGGAGTCAAAGAGGAGTCATAGAGGAATCCTAGTGGAGTCATAGAAGAGTCATATAGAAGTCATAGAGGAGTCATGTCGGAGTCAGAGAGGAGTCATAGAGGAGTAATAGGGAAGTCATAAAGAGTCATATGTGTCATATATTCTTAGAGATTTCAGAGGAGCCATAGTGGAATCATAGAGGAGTCACACAGGAGTCATAGAGGAGTCATAGAAGATTAATAGAGGTGTCATACAAGAGACAGTGTAGTCATGTTGGAGTCACAGAAGAGTCATAGTGGAGTCCTTGAGGAGTCATAGGGTCGTAGAGGGGTCATCAAGAACCCATACAGAAGACATAAAGGAGTTATAGTGGAGTCATACTGGTGTCAAAGAGGAGTCATAGTGTCATAGAGAAGTCATAGAAGAATTGTAGAGGACTTGTAGAGGAGTCGTAGAGGAATCGTAGAGGATTCATAGAGGTGTCGTAGAGGAGACATGGAAGAGTCATAGTGGAGTCATAGAGGATTCATAGAAGAGTCACAGATGGGTCATCAAGGGGTCATAGTGGAGTCATAGAAGTGTCATAGAGGGGTCATAGAGGATTCATAGTGGAGTCATAGACAGGTCATAGAGGGGTCTTAATGGGGTCATTGTGTAGTCACAGGGGGTCATAGAAGCGTCTTAGAGGGGTCATAGAGGGGTCACAGAAGCGTCTTAGAGTTGTCATAGAGGAGTCATAGAGAGTAATAGTGTCAATGATTCATAGAGGAATTCACAGAGGAGTCATTGAGGAGTCATACAGGGGTCATAGTGGAGTCATAGAGGAGGCATAGAGGAGTCATAGAGGGGTCATAGAGGAGTCATAGTGGAGTAATAGAAAAGTCATAAAAGAGTCATAGTGGAGTCATATAGGAGACATAGTGTCATATATTCTTAGAGGTGTCATAGAGGTGTCATAGAGGAGTCATAGTGGAGTCTTAGACAAGTCATAGTGGAGTAAAAGAGGAGTCATAGTGGAATCATAGAGGTGTCACAGAGGAGTCATAGAGGAGTCACAGAGGAGTCATAGAGGAGTCATACAGACGTCATAGTGGAGTCATGTAGGAGTCATAGTGTCATATATTCTTAGAGGTGTCATAGATCAGTCATAGTGGAATCATAGATCAGTCGTAGGGGAGTCATAGAGGAGTCATAGAGGACTCATAGAGGATTCATAGAAGAGATGTAGAGTAGTTATGTTGGAGTCACAGAAGAGTCATAGTGGAGTCCTTGAGGAGTCATAGAGTCGTAGAGGAGACATAGAGGAGTCATATAGGAGTCATAGAGGAGTGATAGAGGTGTCATAGAGGAGTCACAGTGTCACAGATTGATAGAGGAGTCATAGAGGAGTCATAAAGGAGTCATAAAGGAGTCATAAAGGAGTCATAAAGGAGTCATAGATGAGTCATAGTAGAGTCATCTAGGAGTCATAGGGGAGTCTTAGAGGAATCGTAGGGGAGTGAGTCATGGAGAAGTTAGACATAGAAGAGTCTTACAGTCATAGGGGTGTCTTAGAGACATAGAGGTGTCATAGAGGAATCATAGAGGCGTCATAGGGGCATCATAGAGGAGTCATAGGGGCATCATTGAGGAGTCTTAGAGGAGTCATAGAGGACTCCTTGAGGGGTCATAGGGGGTCTTAGGGGACTCTTAGAAAGGTCATTGGCAAGTGTCCTGGGTTTAGCAGTAGCAGTCATTTTTCTCCTTCTTAGTAGCTGGTGCAGTGCTGTGGTTTTGACTTTTGGCCTGGGAACAGAGCTGGTAACACCAATGTTTTTAGTTTCTGCTCAAATGTTTTGGCCTGAGGAAGGACTTTGTGAGCCTCATGCTCTGCCAGGGAGGAGGAGAAGCCAGGAGGTAGCAGAGACAGGACACCTGACGCAAACTGACCAAAGAGGTATTCCATACCACCACACATCAATCCCAGGATGTAACTGAGAGTTACCTGGAAGGGCTAGGTCTCCAGGTTTGAGGAGGTATTGGTCGCTGCTTGGTGAGGCTGCGGGGTAAGTTATCGGTCGGCTGGTGCTGAGGTATTGTATTCTCTTCCCTTGTTACTTCCTTTATCATTATTATTCTTGGTGGTAGCAGTAGTGATTTGTGTTATACCTGAGTTACTAAACTGTTCTTATCGCAACCCGTGGGAGTTGCATCCTTTTCGATTGTCCTCTCCGTCCCTCTGGGAGTGGGGCGGGGCAAGAAGGGGGTAGTGAGTGATTGAGCTGCCTGACTAGTTTTAAACCATGACACTTGCCTTGCCTAGCCTTGCCTGACTTGGCCTGGCCTGGCCTTGATGTGCCTTCCTTCCATTGCCTTGCCTTGTAATGCCTTGCCTTGTATTGCCTTGCTGTGCATTGACTGGACTTGCCTGGCCTTGCCTGGCTTGGCCTTGCCAGGCATTTCCTTGCCTGGCCTTGTCTTGCCTTTCCTGGCCTTTCCTTGCCTTTCCTGGCCTTGTCTTGCCTTTCCTTGCATTGCCTGGCATTGTCTTGCATTGCCTTGCCTGCCCTTGCCATGCCTGCCCTTGCCTTGCTTTGCCTTGCCTTGCATTTCCTTGCCTTGCCTGGACTCCCCTAGCCTGGCCTTGCCTGGCCTTACCTCTCCTTGCCTTGTCTTTCCTTGCCTTGCATATCCTGGTCTTGCCTTGCATTGACTTATCTTTCCTGGCCTTTCCTGGCATGGCTTGGTCTGCCCTTGTCTTGCCTTGCATTGAATTTACTTGCCGTACCTTACATTGCCTTGAATGTCCTGGCCTAGCCTGGTCTTGCCCTGCTTGACGTGGCCTGTCCTGGCCTTGCAGGGCTTGCCTTGCCTTGCCTTGCCTTGCCCTTCCTGGGCTGGCCTGGACTTGCCTTGCCTTGCATTGCTTTGCCCATCCTTGCATTTCCTTGCCTTGCCTTGCCCTGCCTTGCCCTGCCTTGCCTTGCCTTGCCTTGCCTTGCATTGCCCTACCTTGCATTGCCTTGCCTTGCCTTGCCCTGCCTTGTCTTGCCTTGCCTGGCCTTTCTTTGCCTTCCCTTGCCTGGCCTTGCCTTGCCTTGCCTTCCCTTGCCTTACATTGCCTTACAATGCTTGGCCTGTTGTTGCCTGCCCTAGTCTGGCTTTGCCTGTCCTTGCCTTGCCTGTCCTTGCCTTGCTTTGCCTTGCCTTGACTTGCCTTGCTTTGCTTTGCCTTGCCTTGTCTTGCCTTCCCTTGAATTGACTTCCCTTGCCTTACCTTCCCTTGCTTTACCATGCCTTGCCATGCCTTTAATTCCCGTGCCATGCCATGCCTGGCCTTCCCTTCCCTTGCCTTGCCTGGCCTTCCCTTGCGTTGCCTTCCCTAGCATTGCCTTCCCTCACCTTGCCATGCCTTGCAATGACTTTCCTTCCCTTGCCATGCCATGCCTTGCTTTCCCTTGCCTTGTCTCACCTCGCCTCGCCTGGCTTCGCCAGGACTTTCCTTCCATTGCTATGCCTTGTCTTGCCTTGCCTTGCCTTCACATTGCCTCATCTTGCCTAGGCTTGCCATGCCTTTCCTTCCCTTGCTTTTTCTTGACTTGCCTTGCCTTGCCTTGACTTGCCTCAACTTGCCTCGCCTTGTCTTGCCTCGCCTCGTCTCACCTCGCCTTTTCTGGCCTTAAATGGCCTTGCCTTGCTTTTCCTTGCTTGACCTTGCCTTGTGTTGCCTCGCCAGGTCTTTCCTTCCCTTGCCTTGCCTGGCTTTGCCTCGCCTCGCTTTGCCTTCCTTTGCCTTGCCTTGCTTTCCCTTCCTTTGCCTTGCCTTGCTTTCCCTTCCCTTGCCATGCCTTGCCATGCCATTCTTGCCTTGCCATGCCTTGCCATGCCATTCCTTCCCTTCCCTTGCCTTGCCTCGCCTTGCCTTGCCTTGCTTTGCCTGGAATTGCCTCACATTGCCTCACCTTGCCTCGTCTAGCCTCGCCCTGCCTGGCCTGGAATGGCCTTTCCTTGCCTCGCCTCGCGTCACCTCGCTTCACCACGCCTTGCCTCGCCTTCCCTTGCATTGCCTTGCGTTGCTTTGCTTTGCCCTTCCTTGCTTTGCCTCGCCTCGCGTTGCCTCACCTCGCCATGTCTTTCCTTCCCTTGCCATGCCTTGCCTTTACTTTCCTTTCCTTGCCTTACATTGCCTTGCCTCGCCTCGCCATTACTTTCCTTCCTTTGCCATTCCTTGCCTTGCCTTGCCTCTCCTCACCTCTCCTCACCTTGCCTGGCCTTTAATGGCCTTGCCTGGCCATACCTTGCCTTGCCATACCTTGCCTGGCCATACCTTGCCTTGCCTAACCTCACCGTTACCTACCTTCCTTTGCTTTGCCGTGCCTTGCACTGCCATGCCTTGCATTGCCTTGCCTTGCCTTGCCTAGCCTCGCCTTACATTTCATAGAATCATAGAATCATTGAATCGTTAGGGTTTGAAAAGATCTTAAGATCTTCTAGTTCCAAACCCCCTGCCGTGGGAAGGAACACCTTATGCTAAACCATATCACCCAAGGCCTCGTTCAACCTGGCCTTGAACACTGCCAGGGATGGAGCATT
Source organism: Pezoporus flaviventris (assembly GCF_033815535.1). Lineage (NCBI taxonomy): Eukaryota > Metazoa > Chordata > Aves > Psittaciformes > Psittacidae > Pezoporus > Pezoporus flaviventris. The sequence continues at coordinate 424,506 of NW_026892727.1, read as the reverse complement.
CTCAACCTCCCTGGGCAACCCATTCCAGTGCCTCACCACCCTAACAGGAAAGAACTTCCTTCTTACATCCAATCTAAACTTCCCCTGTTTCAGTTTTAACCCGTTACCCCTTGTCCTGTCACTACAGTCCCTAATGAAGAGTCCCTCCCCAGCATCCCTATAGCCCCCCTTCAGATACTGGAAGGCTGCTCTGAGGTCTCCACGCAGCCTTCTCTTCTCCAGGCTGAACAGCCCCAACTTCCTCCGCCTGTCTTCATACGGGAGGTGCTCCAGTCCCTGATCATCCTCGTGGCCCTCCTCTAGACTTGTTCCAACGGTTCCATGTCCTTTTTATGTTGAGGACACCAGAACTGCACACAATGCTCCAGGTGAGATCTCACAAGAGCAGAGTAGAGGGGCAGGATCACCTCCTTCGACCTGCTGGTCACGCTCCTTTTGATGAAGCCCCGGATACGGTTGGCTTTCTGGGCTGCAAGCGCACACTAAAGCCGGCTCATGTTCATTTTCTCATCAACCAACACCCCCAAGTCCTTCTCCGCAGGGCCGCTCTGAATCTCTTCTCTGCACAACCTGTAGCTGTGCCTGGGATTGCTCCGACCCAGGTGTAGAACCTTGCACTTGGCATGGTCAAACTCCATGAGGCTGGAATCAGCCCACCTCACGTGTGTCAAGGTCCCTCTGGATGGCATTCCTTCCCTCCAGGGTATCAACTGAACCACACAGCTCGGTGTCATCGGCAAACTTGCTGAGGGCGCACTCAATCCCACTGTCCATGTCAGTGACAAAGATATTAAACAAGACCGGTCCCAACACCATCCCTGAGGGACCCCACTCGTTACTGGTCTCCAGCCGGACATTGAGCCATTGACCACAACTCTTTGCGTGCCGCCATCCAGCCAGTTCTTTATCCACCGAGTGGTCCATCCATCAAATTGATGTCTCTCCAATTTAGAGACAAGGATGTCATGTGGGACAGTGTCGAATGCTTTGCACGAGTCCAGGTAGATGACATCAACTGCTCTACCCCTGTCCATCAGTTCTGTAGCCCCATCCTAGAAGGCCACCACATTGGTCAGGCAGGATTTCCCCTCAGTGAAGCCATGCTGGCTGTCACCAAGCACCTTGTTGATTTTCATGTGCCTTAGCATGCCATCCAGGAGAATCTGCTCCAAGATGTTGCCAGGCACAGAGGTGAGACTGACTGCTCTGTAATTCCCCGGGTCATCCATTTTCCCCTTCTTGAAAATGGGGGTTATATTTCCCTTTCTCCAGTCGTCGCGAACTTCCCCTGACTGCCATGATTTCTCAAATATGACGGCCAGCGGCTTTGCAACTTCATTCTCCAGCTCCTTCAGGACACGCGGATGGATCTCATCAGGACCGACGGACTTGTGCACGTTCAGATTTTTAGGATGGTCTCAAACCAGTTCCTCTCCTGCAGTGGGCACAAGGTCTTCATTCTCACAGTCCCTGTATCTGTCCTCTCCATCCCTCTGGGAGTAGGGGGAGGGCAAGAATTGGGGGAGTGAGTGAACGAAATGCCTGACTAGTTTTAAACCACGACACTTGCCTTGCCTAGCCTTGCCTGACTTGGCCTGGCCTGGCCTTGCTTTGACGTGCCTTCCTTTCATTGCCTTGCCTTGTGATGCCTTGCCTTGTATTGCCTTGCTGTGCATTGCCTTGCCTTGCCTTGTTTTGCCTTGCCTTGCCTGGCCTATGAGGAGAACTCATAGGCCTTGATGAAAGAGGCAACTGCCATAGCCCAGGGCACAGAGGCCTTTTGTTCTTTTGGGTCTTTCAGCCATGCCAGCACCCTGTCATCTCTCCTGCAGGCTGTCCTTCACTGGCCCATGCCTGCACCTCTTTCCCTTCAGGCTGTTGACACCCATCTTGCTTTCCCACCCAGCTCTCACCTGGCATTTCTGTACCTTCAGTCCCATCTCTGCACCCATTGCTGTCTGTTCCTTGAAACACAAAGCCATGGGCTGAGCCAGACTCCCTCTGGGTGACCTCTTGCACCACAAGTCCACCTTTTGAGAGACATTTCTCTTTCCTAACTTTGAGTCTGAAGCTTCCAAGCTGCACTTTGCAGGGGTTTCCTTCTCTTCCTGCTAGCAACAAAAACTACATTATCTCTGAAGCCACATTTCACCTAGCTGTAGGCTGCTACTACAGTGTCAATTCAGCAGGTGGAGTGAATATCCCTCAGCAAGCTGATCTAAAGGGGACTTATAGAAGAATGGGTAAGGTCATCAGTATGGAGAACTAAGCACCATGGGAGAGCAGTGTGAAAAGGCAATGGTCTGGATTGAGAACTTCTTGGCAAGAGCCAAAAGGAAAGGTGGTGTCCTTGGGTGCAAGGTACCTCATGCTCTGGGGACAGGCACCTCATCTAGGACAGCTTCCTGCCTGCAGCACCCTCTCTGCTGCACACACCCCGCTCTCTGCCTGCACTCACAAGTGTCTCACAGAAGCTTTGCACTTCCTCTGCAGCAGCGACACCTCACTGCAGGAGGTTCCTGCATTCCCCAGGTTCAGGGATGGATGCTGCATTCCAGGCAAGTTTGGGTAGTGCAGGAGAGGGAGACAGGAAGGTGGGCTCATGGGGCATGATGAGCAGCGTTCAGGCACCCCCAGCAGTGGGCATTCCCCATGTGCCACGCAGAGGCATGTTCCCATGAGGGAAAGTTCTCAGATAGCCTGGGCAGGGAGAGTGGGGGGAAAGTGCACTAACCTAACCCTAACCCTAACCCTAACCCAGCCCTGGGAAGGGCACGTTCAGGCAGCTCTCTTGGGGTCTGGCACTGGAGGTGGCTGCTGGCCATGCTCTGCTGCACGCAGTCCTCTGCTTCTGCCCATGAGAGCTCTGTGATCTGCCCTTTGAAACCGTGCTGCCCTGCTCTCCACACAGGACAGATGTTTGTGGGGGTTCTTAAGGTCAGTTTGTGTGTGAAGGCATCTTACAGGCAGTGCAAGTTTGAGCACAGGGGAAATGGGAAAGGACTGATGGATGCTGCAGCTCCCCTGCCTCTGCACTAAGCTTCAAAGAGCTGAGAATTTCTCCCTGTTTCAGTACCCTTCTGATTTTCTTTCAAAGAAATAATGATTTATACCCCCCAAAACAACCTCAGCAATGTTGTGCCAGTAAATAAATAACACAGACAAAATGATTCTAAGGCCATGCTGAGCTTCAGTCGTACAGCCCACACGCATCCGAATCATGAGTACATGTAGAAAACTTTACAACCAAGTTGGATTTCATCTGACATCTGCTGTGAAAATCAGAGCTGGAGAAATCACTGCTTCAGAGCAAAGCTGACTCCCATCCAATCCAGCCTTGAACACTGCCAGGGACGGGGCAGCCACAGCTTCTCTGGGCACCCTTTGCTAGTATCCCACCACCCTCAAAGGGAGCAACTTCCTCCTAAAGTCAAGATAAATCTGCCTTTTTTTCAGCTTCAAAGACATTCCCCCTTCTCCTGTCACTGCACAGCCTCATAAAAAGCCCCTCTCCAGATTCTTTGTAGGCCCGGCTTAGACACAGGAAGTTTGCTAAGATGTCTCCCTGGAACCTTCTCTTCTCCAGGCTGAAGACCAACATCTGTAAGCCTGTCATCATGGGAGACATGCTCCAGCCCTCAGGACACCTTTGTGATAATTCATAAGCCCATCATTGAAGGATCATAAGAGAAGAGAGGTTGGAAGGGACCCCAGGAGGTCTCAAGTCTAAGCTGTCAGGACCAGAGTCAGAGAAGTGGTTCAAGGCTCGATTCAGTGTAAGCTGAAATCCCCAAGGCCAGAGACTGCACATCCTCTCTGGGTGACCTGATGCAGCACTTGCCTGAGCTGATGGGAACAAGGTTTCCTTCTGTCCTGCCTGAACCTCTCCTCTGTCACTATCCCCCACTGCCTTTTGTCCTCCCACCAGGCACCATGGTGAGGAGCCTGGCTCTGTATTCTCCATGTCCTCCTTGCCGGTACAGGCAGCCAGTCCCCAACAGCCTTCCCTTCCCAAGATCTCAGGTCCCCATCAGCCTTCCCTTCTCCAGTCTGGAGAGGCCCAGCACCCCAGACTCTCCCCACAGGCACTGTGCTCCAGTATCTCCTGACCTGAGGGCTCCTTACTAAACCCACTCCTGAACTGGGGATGTGAAGCCTGGATGGAGTATTCCTGATCATCCCTTCCCTTGTTTTCCTGCCGTGCTCATACATCCCATGATGCTGCTGTCCTCTCTTGCTGCCAGGGCACCCGCTGCCTCCTGTCCAGCTCCTGCCCACCCAGACCTTTCCCATGGGCTGCTCCCAGCCAGGCAGTCCCAGCCTGGGCCATTGCAGGCCAGTCCTTTGCAGGGACACCTGTGTCACCTGCTCTCCTGCCCAGGACATCCTGAGCGCTCTGCAGCCCCCCCATGCCATCCCATCTCCCCACAGCAGCACAACAGCCTCGGCACTTGGGCTCCCAAAGAGCTCTTCCTGCTACAGGCACAGAGCAGCCATCCCAGAGCTGGAGCAGCCAGAAAGCTGCTTTCATTCCCCTTCATTCCTGCCATGTGAGGACATATCACAGAGAAGAAGTTTCTGCAGGATGGTTTATTGTGCTTAAATACAATGAGACACCCCCCATGACACAAAGCCTGTGTGTCAGACAATACGAGTGGCTACTTAAGCAGATGAAAACTGACATTTACGTGAAGACATCACCACAAATTGAAGCAGGAAAGACATGGCCTCTCATATCCTACAATGGAAGCCCTTTGCAGGGTAAAGGAAGCAGTATATGGTTGCTGAAACACATCCATTCACCAGCTTCCTCACAGCATCCTTGAGTTCCTGGTTCCTCAGGCTGTAGATGAGGGGGTTCATTGCTGGAGGCACCACCGAGTACAGCACTGACACCACCAGGTCCAGGGATGGGGAGGAGATGGAGGCAGGCTTCAAGTAGGCAAAGACAGCAGTGTTGACAAAGAGGGAGAGAACGGCCAGGTGAGGGAGGCACGTGGAAAAGGCTTTGTGGCGTCCCTGCTCAGAGGGGATCCTCAGCACGGCCCTGAAGACCTGCGCATAGGACCCCACAATGAAAACAAAACAGCCAATAACAATCAGGGCACCAACCATAAGAAGCCCAACTTCGCTGAGGTAGGAGTGTGAGCAGGAGAGCTTGAGGATCTGGGGGATTTCACAGAAGAACTGCTCCACAGCATTGCCTCGGCAGAGGGGCAGTGAAAATGTATTGGCTGTGTGCAGCAGAGCACTGAGAAACGCAGTGCCCCAGGCAGCTGCTGCCATGTGGACACAAGCTCTGCTGCCCAGGAGGGTCCCATAGTGCAGGGGCTTGCAGATGGCCACGTAGCGGTCGTAGGACATGGCAGTGAGGAGAAAATACTCTGCTGAAATGAATAAGAGAAAGAAAAAGAGCTGTGCAGCACAACCTGTGTAGGAGATGGCCCTGGTGCCCCAGAGGGAATTGGCCATGGATTTGGGGACAGTGGTGGAGAAGCAGCCCAGGTCCAGCAGGGAGAGGTTGAGGAGGAAGAAGTACATGGGGGTGTGGAGGCGCTGGTCGCAGGCTGCGCTGGTGATGATGAGGCCGTTGCCCAGGAGCGCAGCCAGGGAGATGCCCAGGAAGAGCCAGAAGTGGCAGAGCTGCAGCTCCCGCGTGGCTGCGAATGGCAGGAGGAGGAACTGGGTGATGGAGCTGCCGTTGGACATCTGCTGCCTCTGGGCATGGGGCACCGTCAGAGGAGAAAAAGGCGGTGACAGGTTAGGGCAGGAGGGATGTCAGATACAGAAGTTCAGTTTACACATTCACAACTGAGCACATATTAGCAGGAGAGGAGAGGTTCAGCGTCGTCGCCAGTGATGTCATTACACTGCTGAGGCTTCTTCCTAGGTACAATCAGAAGAGCATTGCATCAAGCAAAAAGTCTCAGTTCCTTGCAGAACCAAGAGAGCTGCAGTTTCCATCAGTCCTCTCCCACTTGCCCTGTGCTCAAACTTGCACTGCCTGTAAGGTGCCTTCACACAAAAAATTGATCTTAAGAACTCCCACAAACATGTGTCCTGTGCTGAGACCAGGGGAGAACGGTTTCAAGGGACAGTCCACAGAGCTCTCATGCTGAGAAGCAAAGGGCAGTGGGCAGCAGAGCACGGGCAGCAGCCACCTCCAGTGGCAGACCCCAAGAGAGCTGCCTGAACGCACCCTCCCCAGGGCTGGGCTGCACTTTTCCCCCACTCCCTGCGCACTCCCTATGCATTAGAGCATAGAAATCAGCTGAACAAGTTATGTTGATGCAGAAACCTGTCCATATATATAATTGTACTTAAACCCATTTAAGAAATTCTTAACAATTGAGTAAAGCAACCAAACATTCCCCTCAATTTATAACTGGAATTCAGCAGTACTCTGTTGGCACAGCGGCAAGAGGTGAGCACAGCACTCTGAGAAAGATGGACTGACTTTAGTTACGGGGTGGAATGTGCTGATGCACTTCCCCCCCATTTCCTGGAGCCCTCTGCTTCCCCAGGAGTTCCTGTTAGGCCCCAGCCTTTGCACAGTGCAAGGAGTTGGATGCTGGCTGCTCAAATCAAGGCACAGCAAGGCAGGACAAGGCAGGGCAAGGAAGTTCAAGGCAGATCAAGGCAAGGCAAGGCAAGGTAAGGCAAGGCAATGCCAGGCACGGCAAGGCAAGGCAATGAAAGGCAAGTCAAGTCAAGGCATGGCAAAGCAGGGTAAGGCAGGGCAAGGAAGTTCAAGGCAGATCAAGACAAGGCAAGGCAAGGGAGGCAAGGCCAGGCCAGGCTAGGGCAGGCCAGGCAAGGCCAGGCAAGGCAAGGCAATGCAAGACAAAGGAAAGCAAGGCAAGGGAAGGCAATGAAAGGCTAGGCCAGGCAATGCAAGGCTAGGGAAGGCAAGGCAAGAAATGGCAAGGCAAGAAAAGGCAAGGCAAGGCCAGGCCAGGCAAGCCCGTGACAGGCCAGGCCAGGCCAGGCAAGTCAAGGAAATGCAAGGAAAGGAAGGCAAAGCAAGGCCAGACAAGGCAATGCTAGGCAAGGCAAGGCATATCCAGGCCAGGCTAGGCCAGGAAAGGGCTGTCAAGTCAAGGCAAGGCAAGGCAAGGCAAGGCCAGGCAAGGCAAGGCAAGGGAAGGCAAGGCCAGGAAAGGCAAGGCCAGGAAAGGCCAGGTCAGACAAAGCCAGGCAAGGCAAGGCAAGAAAAAGCAAGGGAAGGAAACGCAAGGCAAGGCAAGGCATGGCAAGGGAAGGAAAGGCATAGCAGGGCATGGCAAGGCAAGGGAAGACAGGGCAAGACACATGAAGGTGAAAAGTTCTTTTTGATGTTAGAGCTGTAAAGCCAGATTTACCTCCAAAGCAACTCAAGCATGGACCAAGGAAACAGGCAGGGAATTTTCAGCTCTACCTGCAGCGGCCTGCAAAGGCAAGGCAAGTCAGGGGCAGGATGCGCAAGGCAAGGCAGGGCAAGGCAAGGCAAGGCAGAGCAAAACAAGTTGTGGCAAGGCAAGGCAAGGTAAGGCAAGGCCAGGAAGGGCACGGCAGGTCAGGGTAAGGCAGGGCACGGAGAGGTAGGGCAAGGCGAGACAAGGAAGTTCAAGGCAGATCAAGGCATGGCAAGGCAAGGTAAGTCAAGGCAATACCAGGAAAGGCAAGGCAAAACAATGAAAGGCAAGTCAAGTCAAGGCACTGCAAGGCAGGGTAAGGCAGGGCAAAGGAGTTCAAGGCAGATCAAGACAAGGCAAAGCAAGGCAAGGAGAGGCAGGGCAAGGCAAGGCAAGGCAAGGCAAGGCAAGGCAATGCCAGGCAAGGCTAGGCATGGTAAAGCAAGGTAAGGCATGGTAAGGCAAGGGAAGGCAAGGGAAGGCAAGGCTAGGCAAGCCCAGAAAGGGCAAGGCAAGCCCTACAAGGCCAGGACAGGCCACGTCAAGCAGGGCAAGACCACGCTAGGCCAGGACAGTCAAGGCAATGCAAGGTATGGCAAGGCAATTCAATGCAAGGCAAAGCAAGGCCAGGCCAGGCCATGCCAGGAAAGGCCAGGCAAGTTAGGTCAATGCAAGGCAAGACCAGGCAATGCAAGGCAAAGAAAGACAAGGCAAGGAGAGGTAAGGCAAGGCAAGGCCAAGCTAGGCCAGTCCAGGCCAGGCAAGGCAAGGAAGTGCAAGGCAAGGCAAAGAGAGGCAAGGTCAGGCAAAGCAAGGCAAGGCAATGCCAGGCAAGTCCAGACAATGCAAGGCAAGGCAATACAAGGCAAGGCATTACATGGCAAGGCAATGGAAGGAAAGCGTCAAGGCAAGGCCAGGCCAGGCCAAGTCAGGCAAGGCGAGGCAAGGCAAGTGTCGTGGTTTAAAACTAGTCAGGCAGCTTGTTCACTCACTCCCCCTCTTCTTGCCCTTCCCCTACTCCCAGAAGGACAGAGAGGAGAATGGAAAAGAGTGCAACTCCCACGGGTTGCGATAAGAACAGTTTAGTAACTCAGCTATAACACAAATCACTACTGCTACCACCAAGAACAATAATGATAAAGGAAGTAACAAGGGAAGAGAATACAACACCTCAGCACCAGCTGACCGATAACTTGCCCCGCAGCCTGACCAAGCACCGACCAATACCTCCTCTAACCTGGAGTCCTAGCCCTTCCAGGTAACTCTCAGTTACATCCTGGGAATGACGTGTGGTGGTATGGAATACCTCTTTGGTCAGTTTGGGTCAGGTGTCCTGTCTCTGCTTCCTCCCGGCTTCCCCTCCTCCCTGGCAGAGCATGAGGCTCACAAAGTCCTTGGTCAGAGGAAACATGACTTTGCAAAAACTAAAAGCATTGGTGTTATCAGCTCTGTTCCCAGGCCGAAAGTCAAAACACAACGCTGAACCAGCTACTATGAAGGAGAAATACGACTGCTACTGCCAAACCAGTATAAAGCCCTTATTGCATACCATTCACGTCATGCTCAGATCCTACATTTTCAATGTGCCATTGCTCTTACATATATACATCCATATATACACAAAGACAGTGAGAAGGAGATCATTTCTTAGTGCATGGACCAATCCCTATAGAGCTGCTGAGTCCACTCGGTGCATGATATCACGTTTCATCTCTTATAACAGTCTTTCAGAACAGGAGAGGCTGTGTGCAGTGTTCACACACGTGAATCACCTGGGCAATAGCATCCATTGCTAAGTCCACCTCTCATCATGAGTCCATCTCTATGTTGCATCTCTGCCCTGATGGCCTGAAGTGCCATGGGCCCACCAGGCTCAACATACTTCACCGTCCCCTTCAGCAGTTTCTGCCCCTTGTTGCTGGGGACTCCATACAGCTGCCTTCCATCTCCGACACTTCCAAAGCACTGGAGGGGGCAACTGGACTAGATACTCTCCCATACTATGCCACACTCCCTGCCACTCATGACTGTACAGCCTTGGGGAAAGCCTCTTGGTCCCCCTATATCATCATCTAACCCTAGACAAGACCCAAACCCGACTCTGCTTAACTTTTCAGATCAGACAAAATGGTGGTGGGTAAAACACACTCTGTGTGTGTGCCAACATGCTGATCCCCACCACAATCAGCAGGCAGGTTCCAAGGGTACCCAAACGCTATTCAAAACCTTCAGACCTCTCAAACAATGCTGCTGTACTTGTCACTGGGGCTGGGGCAGCTCCTGTGCTTGCCGGCACTCCCACCAGCAGCTTCCCTTTTCCTGAGTTCAGATCTTCCTCCTCTGCCTTGCTGGGAAATGCTGCGTGGTCTCCTGCATCCTCCTGGGGCTCGGCTGGCAGCTTCCAGGGAATGCTCTCGGCTGTCGTGGGGCTGGGCTCGGTCACCGGTCTCGGCTCTTCCGCCGCCTTCTCCTGCTGCTCTGCAGCCACCTCCTTCTGCCCCTTGACAGCCCTGACATCCCCCACCAGCAGCCTCTGCCTGCCGGCCTCCAGCCCCGCTCCCGACGCCGCTTGCTCCCTGGGGTTGCCCTCCCAGGCCAGTTCGGCAGCTGCCGGCTCCCGGGGACTCTCCCCATTGGCTCCCCGCAGCCTCTCGAACATGGAGGTGAGGACGACAGCCAGGACGGGGAAGAACAGCATACAGGGACAGGTACAAGTCCACAGCCACGTCCGTCCCGCCCTGCTGCTGGAGCCCACCCGTATTACAAGTTATTGCCATAAAGCACAGTCAGACAAGAACCCTAGCCCAAACCCCACACTTGATAAACACTAAAACAGCAAATACTGGCTCTAAGTAAGTTACAACAGTCTGAAACTGTGAAATGAAGAGGAACAATTCTGAGAGACAATAAATTGGCATTGTGATGAGTGACTATTAATCCAGTCAGATCTGTCCTTATCTCAAACCCTTGTGCCCCACGTTAGGCGCCAAAAAGAACTGTTGTGGATTAAAACCAGTCAGGCCGCTCGTTCACTCACTCCTGCCCTTCTTTCCTGCCCCCTACTCCCAGAGGACGGAGAGGAGCATCGAAAGGAATGCAACTCCCTCGGGTTGAGATAAGAACAGTTTAGTAACTAAGGTCTAACACACATCACTACTGCTACCACCAATAATAATAATGATAAAGGAAATAACAAGGGAAGACAATACAACATCTCACCACCAACCGACTGATAACTCAACCCCCACCCCCCCCCCCCCCCGCACCCCTACCAAGCACCGGCCAATACCTAGTCCAACCCGGCAGTCCTCTAGCCCTTCTGGGTAACTCCCTGTTACATCCTGGGCATGACATGATGTGGCTTGGAATACTTCTTTGGTCAGTTTGGGTCAGGTGTCCAGGATCAGACTCCTCCCGGATTCCCCTCCTCCCTGGCAGAGCATGAGGCTCAGAAAGTCCTTCGTCAGACCAAAACATTTGAGCAGAAACTAAAAACATTGGTGTCATCAGGTCTCTTCCCAGGCCGAAAGTCAAAACCACCGCGCTGCACCAGCTACTAAGAAGGAGAAAAATGACTGCTACTGCTAAAGCCAGGACACTCGCCAATGACCTTTCTAAGAGTCCTCTAAGACCCCTCTATGAGCCCTCAAGGAGTCCTCTATGACTCCTTTAAGACTCCTCAATGATGCCCCTATGACTCCTCTATGATGACCCTATGACGCCTCTATGATTCCTCTATGACTCCACTATGACTTTAAGACACCTCTATGACTGTAAGACTCTTCTATGTCTAACTTCTCCATGACTCACTCCCCTACGATTCCTCTAAGACTCCCCTGACTCCTAGATGAGTCTATGACTCATCTATGACTCCTCTACGACTCCCCAATGACTCCTATATAAATCAATGACACTATGACTCCTCTAAGACTCCTCTAAGACTCCACTATTACTCTCTATGACTCCACTATGACTCCTCTCTGATGCGACTATGACTCCTCTATGTCTCCTCTATGACAAGTCAAAGAAACCTCTATGACCCCTCTATGTCTCCACTGTGACCCTGCTATGACACCTCTAAGATAGTTCTATGACCCCCTATGACTCCACTATGACCCCATTACGACCCCTCTATGACCTCTCTATGACTCCACTATGAATCCTCTATGACACTTCTATGACTCCATTATGACCCCTCTATGACACCTCTAAGATAGTTCTATGACCCCCTATGACTCCACTATGACCCCATTACGACCCCTCTATGACCTCTCTATGACTCCACTATGAATCCTCTATGACACTTCTATGACTCCATTATGACCTCTCTATGACCCATCTGTGACTCTTCTATGAATCCTCTATGACTCCAATATGACTCTTCCATGTCTCCTCTATGACACCTGTACGAATCCTCTACGACTCCTCAACAACTCCTCTACAATTCTTCTATGACTTCTCTATGACACTATGACTCCTCTTTGACACCACTATGACTCCACTATAACTCCTTTATGACTTCTGTATGAGTCCTTGATGACTCCTCTATGGCTCCTCTATCAATCTATGACACTATGACTCCTCTATGACACCTCTGTTAATCCTCTATGACTCCTCTCTGACTCCTCTATGACACCTCTATCACTCCTCTATGACTCCTATATGACTCCTGTATGACTCCTCTACGACTCTATGACTCCTCAAGGACTCCACTATGACTCTTCTGTGACTCCAACATGACTACTCTACGACTCTTCTATGAATCCTCTATGACTCCTCTATGACTCCTGCATGACTCCTCTATGACTCCACTATGAGTGATCTATGATTCCACTATGACTCCTCTATGACACCTCTAAGAATATATGACACTGTCTCCTCTATGACTCCACTATGACTCTTTTATGACTTCTCTATTACTCCTCTATGACTCCTCTATGACTCTTCTATGACTCCACTACGACTCCACTATGACCCCACTACGGCTCCACTATGACTCCTCTTTTGCTCTATGATACTATTACTCCTCTATGACTCCTCTATGACTCCTACATGACTCCACTGTGACTTCTATATGACTCCTCTATGGCTCTTCTATGACTCCTCTATGACTCTTCTGTGACCTCTTTATGACTCCTCTATGACTCCACTATGACTCCTCTATGATTCCACTGACTCCTCTATGACTCTTCTATGAACCTATGAAACTATGTCTCATATATGACTCCAGTATGACTCTATTATGACTTCTCTATTACTCCTCTATGACTTTTCTATGACTCCTCTATGACCCCTCTATGACCCCTCTATGACTCCTCTATGACTCCTCTATGACTCCTCTATGACTGTTTTTGACTCTTCTATGACTCCTCTATAATTCCTGAATGATTCCTCTATGACAAGGGGGAACGGGTTAAAACTTAAATAGGGGAAGTTTAGATTGGATGTAAGGAGGAAATTCTTTCCTGTGAGGGTGGTGAGGCACTGGAATGGGTTGCCCAGTGAGGCTGTGAATGCTCCATCCCTGTCAGTGTTCAAGACCAGGTTGGACAAGGCCTTGGGTGGTATGGTTTACTGTGAGGTGTCCCTGCCCAAGGCAGGGGGTTGGAACTGGATGATCTTCAGGTTCTTTCCAACCCTAATTGTTCTATGATTCTATGATTCTATGATTCTATGACTCTATGACTCTATGACACTAAGACTCCTCTATCACTTCTCTATGACTCCTCCATGAATCCTCTATGACTTCTCTATGATCCCTCAAAGGCAGCCAGAAGTGATGAAGATTGTTGGAAGAAGTAAACGACCCTCAGAGACCACCACCACGATTCTGTACGCATGCGGGGAACTCTCTGGAAAGAGAGTCAGGAGATACTGGAGCACGGTACCTGTGGGGAGAGTCTGGGGAAGCTGGGCTTCTCCAGCCTGGAGAAGGGAAACCTGTCCTTGTCCCTGATGAAGCTCTACAGCCCACAGGCTTCTCCACAAGTACCAGCCCAGCTGTTTTTCTTGCACAGTGTCACAAGCTGTGGCACAAGGGGAGGCCCTTGTTGCTGTTTCTCCTGGAACACAGGGAAGTAGAAAATGAAATACTTTTTTTAACAATGAAACCCATTCCAGTGACCATGGAAAATACGGAACAAGATGCGAGAGCCCTACAGGATTTACCAGGAAGAGCAACAATTAGCTAAAAATTCCCTCCTGTGCTGTTTCTTTCCCAGCCCATGGATACTTTCCTCAGTAACTTTCAAGTGCACATGACACAGAAGAGATCTGTGTGTCTGCTGCACGTGAAGGTGAACAGTTCCTTTTGGTGTTAGAGCTGTAGAGTCAGATTTCTCTCCAAAGCAACTCAACCATGGACCAAGGAAAGAGTCAGGGAATTTTCAGCTGTACCTGCAGCAGCCTGCAAAGGCAAGGCAAGTCAGGGCCAGGATGGGCAAGGCAAGTCAGGGCAAGGCGAGGCAAGGCAAGGCAGAGCAAAACAAGTTATGGCAAGGCAAGGCAAGGTAAGGCAAGGCCAGGAAGGGCAGGGCAGGGCAGGGTAAGGCAAGGCAGGGCAAGGTAGGGCAAGGCAGGGCAAGGAAGTTCAAGGCAGATCAAGGCAAGGCAAGGCAAGGTAAGTCAAGGCAATGCCAGGAAAGGCAAGGCAAGGCAATGAAAGGCAATCAAGGCAAGGCAAGGCAAGGCAAGGCAAGGCAAGGGAGGCAAGGCCAGGCCAGGCTAGGGCAGGCCAGGCAAGGCCAGGCAAGGCAAGGCAATGCGATGCGAGGCAACGCAAGGCGATGCGAGGCATGGCAAGGCAAGGCGAGGTGAGGCAAGGGGAGGAGAGGTGAGTCGAGCCGAGGCAAGGCAAGGCAAGGCAAGGCAACTCCTCATGAGGCGAAACGAGGTGAGGAGAGGTGAGGCGATGCGAGGCAAGGCAAGGCCATGTAAAGCAAGACCAGGGAAGGCAAGGCATTGCAAGGGAAGGAAAGACATGGCAAGGCAACGCAAGGCAAATCGAGGCAAGGCAAATCGAGGCAAGACAAATCAAGGCAAGACCAAGCAAGGCAAAGCAAGGGAAGGCAAGGCATGGCAAGGCAAGGAAAGGCAAGGCAAAGCAAGGGAATGAAGGCAAGGAAAGGGAAGGCAAAGCAAGGCATGGCAAGGGAAAGAAAGACCTGGCGAGGCAATGTGAGGCAAGGAAAAGCAATGCAAGGCAAGGCAAGGCAAGGCAAGGCATGGCAAGGGAAGGAAATGCATGGCGAGACGAGGCAACGCGATGAGAGGCAAGGCAAGGAAATGCAAGGCATGGAGAGGGAAGAAACGCATGGCGAGGTGAGGCAATGCGAGGCGAGGCAAAGCAAGGCAAAGCAAGGCAAGGCAATGCAAGGCAAGGTGAGGCAAGGTGAGGCAAGGACAGGTGAAGCGAGGTGTCGAGGCGAGGCAAGGAAAGGCCATTCCAGGCCAGGCAGGGTGAGGCTAGTCGAGGCAAGGCAATGTGAAGGCAAGGCAAGGCAAGGCAAGGCAAGGCATGGCAATGGAAGGAAAGTCCTGGTGAAACCAGGCAAGGCGAGGTGAGGCAAGGCAAGGGAAGGCAAGGCATGGCATGGCAAGGGAAGGAAAGGAAAGTCATTGCAAGACATGGCAAGGCGAGGGAAGGCAAGGGAAGGGAAGGCCAGGCATGACATGGCAAAGGAATTAAAGACATGGCAAGGCATGGCAAGGCAAGGGAAGGCAAGGCAAGGGAAGGGCAGGCAAGGCATGGCAAGTGAAGGCCAGGCAAGGCAAAGTAAGGCAAGGCAAGGCAAGGCAAGGCAAGACAAGGCAAGGCAAGGCAAAGCAAGACAAGGAATGTCAAGGGAAGGAAAATCATAGAAAGGCATGGTAACACAAGGGAAGGTAAGACAAGGGAAGTCATTTCAAGGGAAGGCAAGAAAAGGCAAGGCAAGGCATGGCAAGGGAAAGAAAGGCATGGCATGGAGACGCAAGGCAAGGCAAGGCAAGGCAAGGCATGGAAAGGGCAAGGAAAGTCAAGACCATGCCAGGCCAGGCAAGGCAATGAGGGGCGATTCAAGGCGATGCGAGGCAAGGCAAGGGAAGGCAAGGAAATGCAAGGCAAGGACAGGCAAGGCAAGGCAGAGCCAGGCAAAACCACACCAGGGAAGGGAAGACCGGCCAGGCCAGGCGAGGCAATGCAAGGCAAATCAAGGCAATGCAAATCAAGGCAAGGCAAGACAAGTCAAGGCAAAGCAAGGGAAGGCAAGGCATTACAATGCATGGCAAGGCAAGGAAAGACAAGGCAAAGCAAGGGAAGGACAGGCAAGGGAAGGGAAGACAAGGCAAGGCACGGCAAGGGAAAGAAAGGCATGGCGAGGCGAGGCAACGCAAGGCGAAGCAAGGCGAGGCAAGGCAAGGCAAGGCCATTCCAGGCCAGGGAGGGTGAGGCTAATCGAGGCAAGGTGAGGCTATGTGAGACGATGCCAGGCAAAGCAAGGCAAGGCGAGGCAAGGCACGGCAAGAGAAGGCAAGGCATTGCAAGGCATGGCACGAAAAGGGAAAGCAAGGCAAGGCAAGGGAAGGCAAAGCGAGGCGAGGCAAAGCCAGGCAAGGCAAGGGAAGGAAAGAACTGTTGTGGTTTAAAACCAGTCAGGCAGGTCGTTCACTCACTCCCCCCACTTCTTTCCCACCCCCTACTCCCAGAGGGACGGAGAGGAGAATCCAAAAGAATGCAAGTCCCACGGGTTGAGATACGAACAGTTTAGTAACTAAGGTCTAACACACATCACTACTGCTACCACCAATAATAATAATGATAACGGAAATAGCAAGGGAAGAGAATACAATATCTCACCACCAACCGACTGATAACTCAACCCCCCCCCCCCCCCCCCCCCCCCCAGCCCGACCAAGCACCGGCCAATACCTAGTCCAACCCGGCAGTCCTCTAGCCCTTCTGGGTAACTCCCTGTTACATCCTGGGCATGACATGATGTGGCTTGGAATACTTCTTTGGTCAGCTTGGGTCAGGTGTCCTGGCTCAGATTCCTCCCAGATTCCCGTCCTCCCTCGCAGAGTATGAGGCTCACAAAGTCCTTCGTCAGACCAAAACATCTGGGCAGAAACTAAAAACATTGGTGTTATCAGCTCTGTTCCCAGGCCGAAAGTCAAAACTACTGCGCTGCACCAGCTACTAAGAAGGAGAAAAATGACGGCTACTGCTAAACCCAGGACACTCGCCAATGACCTTTCTAAGAGTCCCCTAAGACCCCTCTATGGCCCCTCAAGGAGTCCTCTATGACGTCCCTATGACTCCTCTATGATGCCCCTATGACTCCCCTATGATGCACATATGACACCTCTATGATTCCTCTATGACTCCACTATGACTCCAAGTCACCTCTATGACTGTAAGACTCTTCTATGTCTAAGTTCTCCATGACTCACTCCCCTACAATTCCTCTAAGAGTGCCCTATGACTCCTAGATGACTCCTCTATGACTCATCTATGACTCCCCTACGACTCCTCTGACTCCTCTATGAATCTATGACACTATGACTCCTCTAAGACTCCAAGATTACTCCCTATGACTCCTCCATGACTCCTCTATGACGCGTCTATGACGCCTCTATGACTCCTCTATAACGACCCTATGATGTCTCTATGACACCTCTATGACTGCTCTATGAATCTATGACACTAGGGCTCCTCTATTATTCCAATATGACTCCCCTATGACTCTTCTTTGACTCCACGATGACTCCTGTATGATTTTTTTATGAGTCCTCTATGAGTCCTCGATGACTCGTCTATGGCTCCTCTATGAATCTATGACACAATGATACCTTTAAGTCACCTCTATGACTCCAGTAGGAAGCCTCTATGAACCCTCTATGACTCCACTATGACCCTTCTATGACCCCTCTAAGACACTTCTGTGACCCCCTACGACTCCACTATGACCCCATTACGACCCCTCTATGACTCCACTATGACTCCACAACGACTCCACAACGACCCCTCTATGACCCACCTGTGACTCTTCTATGAATCCTCTATGACGCCACTATGACTCATCTATGACTCTTCCATATCTCCTCTTTGGCTCTCTGATAATATGACTCATCTATGACTCTTCCATATCTCTTCTTTGGCTCTCTGATACTATGACTCATCTATGACTCCTACATTGCTCCACTATGACTTCCATATGACTCCTCTGTGACACCTACATGACTCCACTCTGATTCCTCTATGACTCCTGTTTGAATGCACTATGACTTGTCTATGACTCCACTATTATTCCACTGAGTCCTCTATGACTTTTCTATGAATCTATGACACTGTCTCCAATATGACTCCACTATGACTCTATTATGATTCTCTATTACTCCTCTATGACTTCACTATGACTCCTCTATGACTCCTCTATGACCCGTCTATGACTCCTCTATGACCCCTCTATGACTCCCCTATGACTGTTTTTGACTCTTCTATGACTCCTCTATGATTCCTTCATGATTCCTCTATGACTCTATGATGCTAAGACTCCTCTGTCACTTCTCTATGACTCCTCTATGACTTCTCTATGATCCCTCAAAGGTGGCCAGAAGAGATGAAGATTGTTGGAAGAAGTAAACGACCCTCAGACACCACCACCACGATTCTGTACACATGGGGGGAACTCTCCGGAAAATGATGTAATCCGTATGTAGCCTTATGAATATGTATGTATGCCCAGGGACTATGAAAGGACGGCTTGTGTGGCAATTGAGAGGCACACGTTAGGAGGAGCTATCCCCATGTCTCCCGGCGCCACAAGAACGAATACCTGCTTGTCAGCTTGAAAACTTTGTTGGTGAGTTTGTTCCTGGAGTTTTCTCTGAGATCACCTTGCACACGCAGAGCCGTGCACTGCAGCAGCAGCATCTCTCTGGCCTCCTGCTGCCACTGTCAGAGGCTAGAGGCACCTGAGCCCTGCGGTGTTGTCGACCTGGTCTGCCTTCACCTGGGGGCCCAGCGCGCAACATTCCTGACTCGTGGTGGCACTGCTGGCTCTGTGGGTACTGGGGCAGGAGAAGGGCCTTGGCTGATGCTGCTCCTTGTGGTGTCGTGGTGGCTGCGGAGGTGACAGCCCGGGAGCAGGCACCTGCATCTCCTGGTGCCTGGGATGTCCCTGGTGGCTCCTCAACTGTTGGAGCTGGCTCTGCTGACACAAGTGCTTCACCCTCCTCTTTGTCCACCCACCCAGGCTGCAATGGCTTCCCTTGGGTACAGCAGCCTTGAGGGAGACCGTGCCAATCTTCCCCTGTAACTGCACTGCCACTGTCCTGCCTGTTACACCACGTCCTTCATTCCTCTCATCTTTCATAGATTTTCCTTTCAAGTAACCCTGTCAAATAACTTCTATCAGATGCCCTTTGTAATCTTCCTGCACTTCGAAACCTCCCCAGTTCCCTGGAAGACAATCTGGAAGACTTGACAAAAACTACACGGTGAGACATGGCTCCTCAGGGTTTAATGAGTCCCATGGTGTATTTGGGCTGAGTCCGTGAACCTCAGGTGTTGAGAGAAGACTGAGGAAACCTCTCAAGAAGTCAAAGTCAGAAATAAAGCCCCAAGTCCCCTCAGGATTAATGGGCCCCACTGAGGGCTGTTACTGACAAAGCCTCCCCAGGGACTCATTAAAGGAAGTAACTGGAGGCTGTGATTACAGGAGACAAAGGCAAAGTGCAGGTGTCTGATGGTGAGAAAACCCTTGGTTTGTTTGATGATGCAGAAAAGCCAAGCCCTGACCACAGCCCTTGGAGAAGCAGAGCCTGAAATCTTGAGAATGAAAGTTCTCTTCATAGGCCTTGATGAAAGAGGCAACTGCCATAGCCAGGGCACAGAGGCCTTTTGTTCTTTTGGGCCTTTCAGCCATGCCAGAACCCTGTCATCTCTCCTGCAGGCTGTCCTTCACTGGCCCATGCCTGCACCTCTTTCCCTTCAGGCTGTTGACTCCCATCTTGCTTTCCCACCTATCTCTCACCTGGCATTTCTGTACCTGCAGTCCCATCTCTGCACCCATTGCTGTCTGTTCCTTGAAACACAAAGCCATGGGGTGAGCCAGACTCCCTCTGGGTGACCTCTTGCACCACAAGTCCACCTTTTGAGAGACATTTCTCTTTCCTAACTTTGAGTCTGAGCCTTCCAGGCTGCACTTTGCAGAGGTTTCCTTCTCTTCCTGCTAGCAAGAAAAACTACATCATCTCTGAAGCCACATTTCACCTAGTTGTAGGCTGCTACAACAGTGTCAATTCAGCAGGTGGAGTGAATATCCCTCAGCAAGCGGATGTAAAGGGGACTTATAGAAGAATGGGTGATGCCATCAGTATAGAGAACTAAGCACCATGGGAGAGCAGTGGGAAAAGGCAATGGTCTGGATTGAGAACTAATTGGCAAGAGCCAAAAGGAAAGGTGGTGTCCTTGGGTGCAAGGTACCCCATGCTCTGGGGACAGGGCACCTCATCTGGGACAGCTTCCTGCCTGTAGCACCCTCTCCGCTCCACAAACCCCACACTCTGCCCACACTCACAAGTGTCTCACAGAGGCTTTGCACACCTCACTGCAGGAGGTTCCTGCATTCCCCAGGCTCAGGGATGGATCTTGCATTCCAGGCAAGTTTGGGTAGGGCAGGAGAGGGAGACAGGAAGGTGGGCTCATGGGGCATGATGAGCAGCATTCAGGCACCCCCAGCAGTGGGCATTCCACATGTGCCATGTGGAGGCATGTTCCCATGAGGGAAAGTTCTCAGATAGCCTGGGCAGGGAGAGTGGGGAAAGTGCAGCCCAGCCCTGGGGAGGGTGCGTTCAGGCAGCTCTCCTGGGGTCTGGCACTGGAGGCGGCTGCTGGCCACGCTCTGCTGCCTACAGCCCTTTGCTTCTCCCCATGAGATCTCTGTGATCTGCCCTTTGAAACTGTGCTCCCCTGCTTTCAGCACAGAACAGGTGTTTGTGGGGGTTCTTAGATCACTTTGTGTGTGAAGGCATCATACACAAGTGTTGTAAGCACAGGGCAAATGGGAAAGGACTGATGGACACTGCAGCCCTCCTTGCTCTGCACTAAGCTACAAGGAGCTGAGAACTTCTCCTTGTGTCAATATTGTTCTGATTTTTTGTCATACAAAGAATGTTTTATAGCACACCCCCCCCCCCCAAAAAAAAAACAAACAAAAACCACCTCAGCAGTGTTATGCCAGTAAATAAATAACACAGTCCAAATGACTCTAAGGCCGTGCTGAGCCTCTCTTGTGCAGCCCAGACTCACTTGAGTCATGAGTACAAGTAGTGAACTTTACAATGAAGTTGGATTTCATCTTTCATCCCTTGTGAACATCAGAGTTGGAGAAAGCACTGCTTCAGAGCAAAGCTGACTCCCATCCAACCTGGCCTTGAACACTGCCAGGGATGGGGCAGACACAGCTTCTCTGGGCACCCTGTGCCAGTGTCCCACCACTCTCAAAAGGAACAACTTCATCTGAATGTCCAAGCTAAATCTCCCTTTTTTCAGCTTGAAGCCATTCCCCTTGTTCTGTCACTGCAGGCCCTTGCAAAAACCCCTCTCCAGATTTCTTGTAGGCCCTGCTTAGGTATGGAGAGATTGCTAAGGTATCTCCCTGGAGCCTTCTCTTCTCCAGGCTGAACACCCCCAGCTCTCAGCCTGTTTCCATTGGAGACGTGCTCCAGCCCTTAGAGCATCTTTGTGACCCTTCATAAGCCCATCATTGTAGGATCAGAAGTGAACAGAGGTTGGAAGGGACCCCAGGAGGTCTCAAGTCAAACCCACCAGGAACAGGGTCAGAGCAAGTGGTTCAGGGCTTGATTCAGTGTAAGCTGAAATCCCCAAGGCCAGAGACTGCACAGCCTCTCTGGGTGACCTGATGCAGCACTTGCTCGAGCCTGTGGAAACGAGGTTTCCTTCTGTCCTGCCTGAACCTCTCCTCTGTCACTATCCCCCAATGCCTTTTGTCCTACCACCAGGCACCATGGTGAGGAGCCTGGCTCTGTATTCTCCATGTCCTCCTTGCTGGCACAGGCAGCCAGTCCCAACAGCCTTCCCTTCCCAAGACCTCAGGTCCCCATCAGCTTTCCCTTCTCCAGGCTGGACAAGCCCAGCTCCCCCACACTCTCCCCACAGGCACCATGTTCCTATCCCTGCCTGTCCTGAGGGCCTGTTGCTAAACACACTCCTGCTTGCCAATAGCATTCCTGAACTGGGGATGTGAAGCCTGGATGGAGGATTCCAGATCATCCCTTCCCTTGTTCTCCTGCCATGCTCTTGCACATACATCCCCCGATGCTGCTGTCCTCCCTTGCTGCCAGGGCACACGCTGCCTTCTGTCCAGCTCCTGACCACCCAGAGCTTTCCCATGGGCTGTTCTCAGCCAGGCAGCCCCAGCCTGTGCCATTGCAGGGGAGTCCCCTGTGGGGATCACTGTGTCCCCTGCTCCCCTTCCCAGGACACCCTGAGAGCTCTGCAGCCCCCCCATGCCATCCCATCACCCCACACCAGCACAACAGTCCCTGCCCTTTGGGCTCCCCAAGAGCTCTTCCTGCTGCAGGCACAGAGCAGCCATCCCAGAGCTGGAGCAGCCAGAAAGCTGCTTTCATTCCCCGTCATTCCTGCCATGTGAGGACATATCACAGAGAAGAAGTTGCTGCAGGATCATTTATTTCCCTTAAATGAAGTGAGACACCTCCATTGACACAAACTCTATGGGTCAGACAACACGAGTGGCTACTTAAGGAGGAGGAGATGAAAACTGACATTTCTGTGAAGACATCACCACAAATTGAAACAGGAAAACAAATGTAAAGCAGGAAAGACAGACATGGCCTGTCGTAACCTTCACTGGGAGTCTTTTGCAGAGCAAAACAGGCAGTGTATGGCTGCTAAAACACATCTGGTCACGAGCTTCCTCACAGCATCCTTCAGCTCCTGGTTCCTCAGGCTGTAGATGAGGGGGTTCACTGCTGGAGGGACCACCGAGTACAGCACTGATACCACCAGATCCAGGGATGGGGAGGAGATGGAGGGGGGCTTCAGGGAGGCAAATGTGCCAGTGTTGAGAAGAACTGAAAGCACGGCCAGGTGAGGGAGGCACGTGGAAAAGGCTTTGTGGTGTCCCTGCTCAGAGGGCATCCTCAGCACGGCCCTGAAGATCTGCACATAGGACCCCACAATAAAAACAAAACAGCCAACAGCAATCAGGACACCAACCACAAGAAGCCCAACTTCCCTGAGGTAGGAGTGTGAGCAGGAGAGCTTGAGGATCTGGGGGATTTCACAGAAGAACTGCTCCACAGCATTGCCTCGGCAGAGGGGCAGTGAAAACGTATTGGCTGTGTGCAGAAGAGCAGTGAGAAAGCCACTGCCCCAGGCAGCTGCTGCCATGTGGACACAAGCTCTGCTGCCCAGGAGGGTCCCATAGTGCAGGGGCTTGCAGATGGCCACGTAGCGGTCATAGGACATGGCAATGAGGAGAAAATACTCTGGTGAAATGAATAAGAGAAAGAAAAAGAGCTGTGCAGCACAACCTGTGTAGGAGATGGCCCTGGTGCCCCAGAGGGAATTGGCCATGGATTTGGGGACAGTGGTGAAGCAGCCCAGGTCCAGCAGGGAGAGGTTGAGGAGGAAAAAGTACATGGGGGTGTGGAGGCGCTGGTCGCAGGCTGTGCTGGTGATGATGAGGCCGTTGCCCAGGAGCGCAGCCAGGGAGATGCCCAGGAAGAGCCAGAAGTGGCAGAGCTGCAGCTCCCGCGTGTGTGCGAATGGCAGGAGGAGGAACTGGGTGATGGAGCTGCCGTTGGACATCTGCTGCCTCTGGGCATGGGGCAGTGTCAGAGGAGAAAAAGGCAGTGACAGGTTAGGACAGGAGGGATGTCAGATACAGAAGTTCAGTTTACACATTCACAACTGAGCACATATTAGCAGGAGAGGAGAGGTTCAGCGTCGTTGCCAGTGATGTCATTACACTGCTGAGGCTTCTTCCTAGGTACAATCAGAAGAGCATTGCATCAAGCAAAAAGTCTCAGTTACTTGCAGAACCAAGAGAGCTGCAGTTTCCATCAGTCCTCTCCCACTTGCCCTGTGCTCAAACTTGCACTGCCTGTAAGGTGCCTTCACACACAAATTGATCTTAAGAACTCCCACAAACATGTGTCCTGTGCTGAGACCAGGGGAGAACGGTTTTAAGGGACAGTCCACAGAGCTCTCATGCTGAGAAGCAAAGGGCAGTGGGCAGCAGAGCACGGGCAGCAGCCACCTCCAGTGCCAGACACCAAGAGAGCTGCCTGAACGCACCCTCCCCAGGGGCTGGGCTGCACTTTTCCCCCACTCCCTGCGCATCCATATCTCTGCTGCCTGGAGCTGTCCCTGCCAGGAGCTGCTGCTCTGTGCCCAGCTCTGCTCCCTCTCAGTGCTCGCAGAGCCCATGCCATGGGCTGTGTGCTCAGCTCTGCCCTGCCCACCCCTCCCAGCAGCAGGGCTCTGCCCAGGGGCATCTCTGCTTGTGCAGGGGCTCAGGAGCAGCTCACACAAGCCCTCACAAGACTCTCGGTGCCTCCCCCAAAGCAGAGAAGTAAATTCCCAGCTCCCACTGCCCAACCTGCCCACCAAGAGGGAAAACCATCAAAGCTCAGGATCCTTCCCTATCAGGTAAATGATGCCTCAGTGTCTTTCAGAAGGACCCTCTGAAGAAGTGCTCAGCGTGACGGCAGATTGGAGCAGCGTCACCCACCCAGCACTTCCCTTCCCTGTCAGGGGTTTCTCCTTTCCCCACAGCTCCCCCCGAGCTCCACGGGGAGCTCCCGGGCAGGCTGAGTGCTGACCCTGATAGGCAGCAGAGTCCCTGCCCCTGCACACAGCCTTGGGCTGCAGGGACCCTGCTGCAAGGGCAGCGCTGGGCACCCCTGCCTGCACACCCACATTCACACCCTGCAGCCAGCCCCGGCACAAGGGACCTGCCTTGTCCAGCCCCTCGCATGGTGCAGGGGGAAGCCCTGCTCTGCAGCACATCCTCCTCCTTATCTACACATAGAGAGACTGCAGCTGCATTGCCCTGCACCCAGTGCCTTACCACAAACAGGGCTGGGAAGGTTTCTCCTTCAGAAGGTTCCTCCTCCTCCTCCTCAGCATCCTCCACTGCCAAGTGCCTTTAAGCTCCCTGTGTCTCGCAGGTCTCCCCTCGGTCCCAGCTCAGCAGCAGAGGCCCAGCCCAAGGTGGCTCTGCCTCTGCCCCACTGGGCTCCTTCCAGGGCTCCCTGGGGCTCCAGGGAAACACCATGGGAAATAGCCTGATGATACAAAGATTTAAGGCTAAAAATCTTTGTTTCTTGCAATCAATCAATTAATTTGAAAATGGCGCTTTGAGAACATCGAATCCAACCATTAACCTATCTCTGGGAAGTCCACACACTGAGCATGAAAACATCTCTGGTAGGATACCCTGTTTGGATGGTCAGCAACAGCAACTGGGGCTTTAAAGTTGAATTTTACATCCTACCTTAATTTCACTAATTTATATCCTATTCTGTTTGCTGTTAAACATTCTGCTATATATTAGAGCATAGAAATCAGCTGAACAAGTTATGTTGATGCAGAAACCTGTCCATATATATAATTGTACTTAAACCCATTTAAGAAATTCTTAACAATTGAGTAAAGCAACCAAACATTCCCCTCAATTTATAACTGGAATTCAGCAGTACTCTGTTGGCACAGCGGCAAGAGGTGAGCACAGCACTCTGAGAAAGATGGACTGACTTTAGTTACGGGGTGGAATGTGCTGATGCACTTCCCCCCCATTTCCTGGAGCCCTCTGCTTCCCCAGGAGTTCCTGTTAGGCCCCAGCCTTTGCACAGTGCAAGGAGTAGGATGCTGGCTGCTCAAATCAAGGCACAGCAAGGCAGGACAAGGCAGGGCAAGGAAGTTCAAGGCAGATCAAGGCAAGGCAAGGCAAGGTAAGGCAAGGCAATGCCAGGCACGGCAAGGCAAGGCAATGAAAGGCAAGTCAAGTCAAGGCATGGCAAAGCAGGGTAAGGCAGGGCAAGGAAGTTCAAGGCAGATCAAGACAAGGCAAGGCAAGGGAGGCAAGGCCAGGCCAGGCTAGGGCAGGCCAGGCAAGGCCAGGCAAGGCAAGGCAATGCAAGACAAAGGAAAGCAAGGCAAGGGAAGGCAATGCAAGGCTAGGGAAGGCAATGCAAGGCTAGGGAAGGCAAGGCAAGAAATGGCAAGGCAAGAAAAGGCAAGGCAAGGCCAGGCCAGGCAAGCCCGTGATAGGGCAGGCCAGGCCAGGCAAGTCAAGGAAATGCAAGGAAAGGAAGGCAAAGCAAGGCCAGGCAAGGCAATGCTAGGCAAGGCAAGGCATATCCAGGCCAGGCTAGGCCAGGAAAGGGCTGTCAAGGCAAGGCAAGGCAAGGCAAGGCAAGGCCAGGCAAGGCAAGGCAAGGGAAGGCAAGGCCAGGAAAGGCCAGGTCAGACAAAGCCAGGCAAGGCAAGGCAAGAAAAAGCAAGGGAAGGAAACGCAAGGCAAGGCAAGGCATGGCAAGGGAAGGAAAGGCATAGCAGGGCATGGCAAGGCAAGGGAAGACAGGGCAAGACACATGAAGGTGAAAAGTTCCTTTTGGTGTTAGAGCTGTAAAGCCAGATTTATCTCCAAAGCAACTCAAGCATGGACCAAGGAAACAGGCAGGGAATTTTCAGCTCTACCTGCAGCGGCCTGCAAAGGCAAGGCAAGTCAGGGGCAGGATGCGCAAGGCAAGGCAGGGCAAGGCAAGGCAAGGCAGAGCAAAACAAGTTGTGGCAAGGCAAGGCAAGGTAAGGCAAGGCCAGGAAGGGCACGGCAGGTCAGGGTAAGGCAGGGCACGGAGAGGTAGGGCAAGGCGAGACAAGGAAGTTCAAGGCAGATCAAGGCATGGCAAGGCAAGGTAAGTCAAGGCAATACCAGGAAAGGCAAGGCAAAACAATGAAAGGCAAGTCAAGTCAAGGCACTGCAAGGCAGGGTAAGGCAGGGCAAAGGAGTTCAAGGCAGATCAAGACAAGGCAAAGCAAGGCAAGGAGAGGCAGGGCAAGGCAAGGCAAGGCAAGGCAAGGCAAGGCAATGCCAGGCAAGGCTAGGCATGGTAAAGCAAGGTAAGGCATGGTAAGGCAAGGGAAGGCAAGGGAAGGCAAGGCTAGGCAAGCCCAGAAAGGGCAAGGCAAGCCCTACAAGGCCAGGACAGGCCACCTCAAGCAGGGCAAGACCACGCTAGGCCAGGACAGTCAAGGCAATGCAAGGTATGGCAAGGCAATTCAATGCAAGGCAAAGCAAGGCCAGGCCAGGCCATGCCAGGAAAGGCCAGGCAAGTTAGGTCAATGCAAGGCAAGACCAGGCAATGCAAGGCAAAGAAAGACAAGGCAAGGAGAGGTAAGGCAAGGCAAGGCCAAGCTAGGCCAGTCCAGGCCAGGCAAGGCAAGGAAGTGCAAGGCAAGGCAAAGAGAGGCAAGGCCAGGCAAAGCAAGGCAAGGCAATGCCAGGCAAGTCCAGACAATGCAAGGCAAGGCAATACAAGGCAAGGCATTACATGGCAAGGCAATGGAAGGAAAGCGTCAAGGCAAGGCCAGGCCAGGCCAAGTCAGGCAAGGCGAGGCAAGGCAAGTGTCGTGGTTTAAAACTAGTCAGGCAGCTTGTTCACTCACTCCCCCTCTTCTTGCCCTCCCCCTACTCCCAGAAGGACGGAGAGGAGAATGGAAAAGAGTGCAACTCCCACGGGTTGCGATAAGAACAGTTTAGTAACTCAGCTATAACACAAATCACTACTGCTACCACCAAGAACAATAATGATAAAGGAAGTAACAAGGGAAGAGAATACAACACCTCAGCACCAGCTGACCGATAACTTGCCCCGCAGCCTGACCAAGCACCGACCAATACCTCCTCTAACCTGGAGTCCTAGCCCTTCCAGGTAACTCTCAGTTACATCCTGGGAATGACGTGTGGTGGTATGGAATACCTCTTTGGTCAGTTTGGGTCAGGTGTCCTGTCTCTGCTTCCTCCCGGCTTCCCCTCCTCCCTGGCAGAGCATGAGGCTCACAAAGTCCTTGGTCAGAGGAAACATGACTTTGCAAAAACTAAAAACATTGGTGTTATCAGCTCTGTTCCCAGGCCGAAAGTCAAAACACAACGCTGAACCAGCTACTAAGAAGGAGAAATACGACTGCTACTGCCAAACCAGTATAAAGCCCTTATTGCATACCATTCACGTCATGCTCAGATCCTACATTTTCAATGTGCCATTGCTCTTACATATATACCTCCATATATACACACAGACAGTGAGAAAGAGATCATTTCTTAGTGCATGGACCAATCCCTATAGAGCTGCTGAGTCCACTCGGTGCATGATATCACGTTTCATCTCTTATAACAGCCTTTCAGAACAGGAGAGGCTGTGTGCAGTGTTCACACACGTGAATCACCTGGGCAATAGCATCCATTGCTAAGTCCACCTCTCATCATGAGTCCATCTCTATGTTGCATCTCTGCCCTGATGGCCTGAAGTGCCATGGGCCCACCAGGCTCAAAATACTTCACCGCCCCCTTCAGCAGTTTCTGCCCCTTGTTGCTGGGGACTCCATACAGCTGCCTTCCATCTCCGACACTTCCAAAGCACTGGAGGGGGCAACTGGACTAGATAATCTCCCATACTGTGCCACACTCCCTGCCACTCATGACTGTACAGCCTTGGGGAAAGCCTCTTGGTCCCCCTATATCATCATCTAACCCTAGACAAGACCCAAACCCGACTCTGCTTAACTTTTCAGATCAGACAAAATGGTGGTGGGTAAAACACACTCTGTGTGTGTGCCAACATGCTGATCCCCACCACAATCAGCAGGCAGGTTCCAAGGGTACCCAAACGCTATTCAAAACCTTCAGACCTCTCAAACAATGCTGCTGTACTTGTCACTGGGGCTGGGGTAGCTCCTGTGCTTGCCGGCACTCCCACCAGCAGCTTCCCTTTTCCTGAGTACAGCTCTTCCTCCTCTGCCTTGCTGGGAAATGCTGCGTGGTCTCCTGCATCCTCCTGGGGCTCGGCAGGCAGCTTCCAGGGAATGCTCTCGGCTGTCGTGGGGCTGGGCTCGGTCACGGGTCTCGGCTCTTCCGCTGCCTTCTCCCGCTGCTCTGCAGCCACCTCCTTCTGCCCCTTGACAGCCCTGACATCCCCCACCAGCAGCCTCTGCCTGCCGGCCTCCAGCCCTGCTCCCGCCGCCGCTTGCTCCTGGGGCTGCTCTCCCAGGCCAGTTCGGCAGCTGCCGGCTCCCGGGGACTCTCCCCATTGGCTCCCCGCAGCCTCTCGAACATGGAGGTGAGGACGAGGGCCAGGACGGGGAAGAACAGCATACAGGGACAGGTACAAGTCCACAGCCACGTCTGTCCCGCCCTGCTGCTGGAGCCCACCCGTATTACAAGTTATTGCCATAAAGCACAGTCAGAGAAGAACCCTAGCCCAAACCCCACACTTGATAAACACTAAGACAGCAAATACTGGCTCTAAGTAAGTTACAACAGTCTGAAACTGTGAAATGAAGAGGAACAATTCTTAATTAATCCGGTCAGATCTGTCGTTATCTCAAACCCTTGTGCCCCACGTTAGGCGCCAAAAAGAACTGTTGTGGTTTAAAACCAGTCAGGCAGCTCGTTCACTCACTCCCCCACTTCTTTCCTGGCCCCTACTCCCAGAGGACGGAGAGGAGAATCGAAAGGAATGCAACTCCCTCGGGTTGAGATAAGAACAGTTTAGTAACTAAGGTCTAACACACATCACTACTGCTACCACCAATAATAATAATGATAAAGGAAATAACAAGGGAAGACAATACAACATCTCACCACCAACCGACTGATAACTCAACCCCCACCCCCCCCCCCCGCACCCCTACCAAGCACCGGCCAATACCTAGTCCAACCCGGCAGTCCTCTAGCCCTTCTGGGTAACTCCCCGTTACATCTGGGCATGACATGATGCGGCTTGGAATACTTCTTTGGTCAGTTTGGGTCAGGTGTCCTGGCTCAGACTCCTCCCGGATTCCCCTCCTCCCTGGCAGAGCATGAGGCTCAGAAAGTCCTTCGTCAGACCAAAACATTTGAGCAGAAACTAAAAACATTGGTGTCATCAGGTCTCTTCCCAGGCCGAAAGTCAGAACCACCGCGCTGCACCAGCTACTAAGAAGGAGAAAAATGACTGCTACTGCTAAAGCCAGGACACTCGCCAATGACCTTTCTAAGAGTCCTCTAAGACCCCTCTATGAGCCCTCAAGGAGTCCTCTATGACTCCTTTAAGACTCCTCAATGACGCCCCTATGACTCCTCTATGATGCCCCTATGATGCCTCTATGATTCCTCTATGACTCCACTATGACTTTAAGACACCTCTATGACTGTAAGACTCTTCTATGTCTAACTTCTCCATAACTCACTCCCCTACGATTCCTCTAAGACTCCCCTGACTCCTAGATGAGTCTATGACTCATCTATGACTACTCTACGACTCCCCAATGACCCCTATATAAATCAATGACACTATGACTCCTCTAAGACTCCTCTAAGACTCCACTATTACTACTCTCTATGACTCCACTATGACTCCTCTCTGATGCGACTATGACTCCTCTATGTCTCCTCTATGACAAGTCTAAGAAACCTCTATGACCCCTCTATGACTCCACTGTGACCCTGCTATGACACCTCTAAGATAGTTCTATGACCCCCTATGACTCCACTATGACCCCATTACGACCCCTCTATGACCTCTCTATGACTCCACTATGAATCCTCTATGACACTTCTATGACTCCATTATGACCCCTCTATGACCCATCTGTGACTCTTCTATGAATCCTCTATGACTCCAATATGACTCTTCCATGTCTCCTCTATGACACCTGTACGAATCCTCTACGACTCCTCAACAACTCCTCTACAATTCTTCTATGACTTCTCTATGACACTATGACTCCTCTTTGACACCACTATGACTCCACTATAACTCCTTTATGACTTCTGTATGAGTCCTTGATGACTCCTCTATGGCTCCTCTATCAATCTATGACACTATGACTCCTCTATGACACCTCTGTTAATCCTCTATGACTCCTCTCTGACTCCTCTATGACACCTCTATCACTCCTCTATGACTCCTATATGACTCCTGTATGACTCCTCTACGACTCTATGACTCCTCAAGGACTCCACTATGACTCTTCTGTGACTCCAACATGACTACTCTACGACTCTTCTATGAATCCTCTATGACTCCTCTATGACTCCTGCATGACTCCTCTATGACTCCACTATGAGTGATCTATGATTCCACTATGACTCCTCTATGACACCTCTAAGAATATATGACATTGTCTCCTCTATGACTCCACTATGACTCTTTTATGACTTCTCTATTACTCCTCTATGACTCCTCTATGACTCTTCTATGACTCCACTACGACTCCACTATGACCCCACTACGGCTCCACTACGACTCCTCTTTTGCTCTATGATACTATTACTCCTCTATGACTCCTACATCACTCCACTGTGACTTCTATATGACTCCTCTATGGCTCTTCTATGACTCCTCTATGACTCTTCTGTGACCTCTTTATGACTCCTCTATGACTCCACTATGACTCCTCTATGATTCCACTGACTCCTCTAACAAGATGCTAGAGCCCTACAGGTTTTACCAGGAAGAGCAATAATTAGCTAAAAATTCCCTCCTGTGCTGTTTCCTTTCCCAGCCCATGGATACTTTCCTCAGTAACTTTCAAGTGCACATGACACAGAAAAGATCTGTGTGTCTGCTGCACGTGAAGGTGAACAGTTCCTTTTGGTGTTAGAGCTGTAGAGTCAGATTTCTCTCCAAAGCAACTCAACCATGGACCAAGGAAACAGGCAGGGAATTTTCAGCTGTACCTGCAGCAGCCTGCAAAGGCAAGGCAAGTCAGGGCCAGGATGCGCAAGGCAAGGCAGGGCAAGGCGAGGCAAGGCAAGGCAGAGCAAAACAAGTTATGGCAAGGCAAGGCAAGGTAAGGCAAGGCCAGGAAGGGCAGGGCAGGGCAGGGTAAGGCAAGGCAGGGCAAGGTAGGGCAAGGCAGGGCAAGGAAGTTCAAGGCAGATCAAGGCAAGGCAAGGCGAGGTAAGTCAAGGCAATGCCAGGAAAGGCAAGGCAAGGCAATGAAAGGCAATCAAGGCAAGGCAAGGCAAGGCAAGGCAAGGCAAGGGAGGCAAGGCCAGGCCAGGCTAGGGCAGGCCAGGCAAGGCCAGGCAAGGCAAGGCAATGCGATGCGAGGCAACGCAAGGCGATGCGAGGCATGGCAAGGCAAGGCAAGGCGAGGTGAGGCAAGGGGAGGAGAGGTGAGTCGAGCCGAGGCAAGGCAAGGCAAGGCAAGGAAACTCCTCATGAGGCGAAACGAGGTGAGGAGAGGTGAGGCGATGCGAGGCAAGGCAAGGCCATGTAAAGCAAGACCAGGGAAGGCAAGGCATTGCAAGGGAAGGAAAGACATGGCAAGGCAACGCAAGGCAAATCGAGGCAAGGCAAATCGAGGCAAGACAAATCAAGGCAAGACCAAGCAAGGCAAAGCAAGGGAAGGCAAGGCATGGCAAGGCAAGGAAAGGCAAGGCAAAGCAAGGGAAGGCAAAGCAAGGCATGGCAAGGGAAAGAAAGACCTGGCGAGGCAATGTGAGGCAAGGAAAAGCAATGCAAGGCAAGGCAAGGCAAGGCAAGGCATGGCAAGGGAAGGAAATGCATGGCGAGACGAGGCAACGTGAGGAGCAAGGGAAGGCAAAGCAAGGCATGGCAAGGGAAAGAAAGACCTGGCGAGGCAATGTGAGGCAAGGAAAAGCAATGCAAGGCAAGGCAAGGCAAGGCAAGGCATGGCAAGGGAAGGAAATGCATGGCGAGACGAGGCAACGTGAGGAGAGGCAAGGCAAGGAAATGCAAGGCATGGAGAGGGAAGGAAACGCATAGCGAGGTGAGGCAATGCGAGGCGAGGCAAAGCAAGGCAAAGCAAGGCAAGGCAATGCAAGGCAAGGTGAGGCAAGGTGAGGCAAGGACAGGTGAAGCGAGGTGTCGAGGCGAGGCAAGGAAAGGCCATTCCAGGCCAGGCAGGGTGAGGCTAGTCGAGGCAAGGCAATGTGAAGGCAAGGCAAGGCAAGGCAAGGCAAGGCATGGCAATGGAAGGAAAGTCCTGGTGAAGCCAGGCAAGGCGAGGTGAGGCAAGGCAAGGGAAGGCAAGGCATGGCATGGCAAGGGAAGGAAAGGAAAGTCATTGCAAGACATGGCAAGGCGAGGGAAGGCAAGGGAAGGGAAGGCCAGGCATGACATGGCAAAGGAATTAAAAGACATGGCAAGGCATGGCAAGGCAAGGGAAGGCAAGGCAAGGGAAGGCAGGCAAGGCATGGCAAGTGAAGGCCAGGCAAGGCAAAGTAAGGCAAGGCAAAGCAAGGCAAGGCAAGGCAAGGCAAGGCAAGACAAGGCAAGGCAAGGCAAAGCAAGACAAGGAATGTCAAGGGAAGGAAAATCATAGAAAGGCATGGTAACACAAGGGAAGGTAAGACAAGGGAAGTCAATTCAAGGGAAGGCAAGAAAAGGCAAGGCAAGGCATGGCAAGGGAAAGAAAGGCACGGCATGGAGACGCAAGGCAAGGCAAGACAAGGCATGGAAAGGGCAAGGAAAGGCAAGACCATGCCAGGCCAGGCAAGGCAATGAGGGGCGATTCAAGGCGATGCGAGGCAAGGCAAGGGAAGGCAAGGAAATGCAAGGCAAGGACAGGCAAGGCAAGGCAGAGCCAGGCAAAACCAGACCAGGGAAGGGAAGACCGGCCAGGCCAGGCGAGGCAATGCAAGGCAAATCAAGGCAATGCAAATCAAGGCAAGACAAGTCAAGGCAAAGCAAGGGAAGGCAAGGCATTACAATGCATGGCAAGGCAAGGAAAGACAAGGCAAAGCAAGGGAAGGACAGGCAAGGGAAGGGAAGACAAGGCAAGGCACGGCAAGGGAAAGAAAGGCATGGCGAGGCGAGGCAACGCAAGGCGAAGCAAGGCGATGCAAGGCAAGGCAAGGCCATTCCAGGCCAGGCAGGGTGAGGCTAATCGAGGCAAGGTGAGGCTATGTGAGACGATGCCAGGCAAAGCAAGGCAAGGCGAGGCAAGGCAAGGCAAGAGAAGGCAAGGCATTGCAAGGCATGGCACGAAAAGGGAAAGCAAGGCAAGGCAAGGGAAGGCAAAGCGAGGCGAGGCAAAGCCAGGCAAGGCAAGGGAAGGAAAGAACCGTTGTGGTTTAAAACCAGTCAGGCAGGTCGTTCACTCACTCCCCCCACTTCTTCCCACCCCCTACTCCCAGAGGGACGGAGAGGAGAATCCAAAAGAATGCAAGTCCCACGGGTTGAGATACGAACAGTTTAGTAACTAAGGTCTAACACACATCACTACTGCTACCACCAATAATAATAATGATAACGGAAATAGCAAGGGAAGAGAATACAATATCTCACCACCAACCGACTGATAACTCAACCCCCCCCCCCCCCCCCCCCCCCAGCCCGACCAAGCACCGGCCAATACCTAGTCCAACCCGGCAGTCCTCTAGCCCTTCTGGGTAACTCCCTGTTACATCCTGGGCATGACATGATGTGGCTTGGAATACTTCTTTGGTCAGCTTGGGTCAGGTGTCCTGGCTCAGATTCCTCCCAGATTCCCGTCCTCCCTCGCAGAGTATGAGGCTCACAAAGTCCTTCGTCAGACCAAAACATCTGGGCAGAAACTAAAAACATTGGTGTTATCAGCTCTGTTCCCAGGCCGAAAGTCAAAACTACTGCGCTGCACCAGCTACTAAGAAGGAGAAAAATGACGGCTACTGCTAAACCCAGGACACTCGCCAATGACCTTTCTAAGAGTCCCCTAAGACCCCTCTATGGCCCCTCAAGGAGTCCTCTATGACGTCCCTATGACTCCTCTATGATGCCCCTATGACTCCCCTATGATGCACATATGACACCTCTATGATTCCTCTATGACTCCACTATGACTCCAAGTCACCTCTATGACTGTAAGACTCTTCTATGTCTAAGTTTCTCCATGACTCACTCCCCTACAATTCCTCTAAGAGTGCCCTATGACTCCTAGATGACTCCTCTATGACTCATCTATGACTCCCCTACGACTCCTCTGACTCCTCTATGAATCTATGACACTATGACTCCTCTAAGACTCCAAGATTACTCCCTATGACTCCTCCATGACTCCTCTATGACGCGTCTATGACGCCCCTATGGACTCCTCTATAACGACCCTATGATGTCTCTATGACACCTCTATGACTGCTCTATGAATCTATGACACTAGGGCTCCCTCTATTATTCCAATATGACTCCCCTATGACTCTTCTTTGACTCCACGATGACTCCTGTATGATTTTTTTATGAGTCCTCTATGAGTCCTCGATGACTCGTCTATGGCTCCTCTATGAATCTATGACACAATGATACCTTTAAGTCACCTCTATGACTCCAGTAGGAAGCCTCTATGAACCCTCTATGACTCCACTATGACCCTTCTATGACCCCTCTAAGACACTTCTGTGACCCCCTACGACTCCACTATGACCCCATTACGACCCCTCTATGACTCCACTATGACTCCACAACGACTCCACTACGACTCCACTACGACCCCTCTATGACCCACCTGTGACTCTTCTATGAATCCTCTATGATGCCACTATGACTCATCTATGACTCTTCCATATCTCTTCTTTGGCTCTCTGATACTATGACTCATCTATGACTCCTACATTGCTCCACTATGACTTCCATATGACTCCTCTGTGACACCTACATGACTCCACTCTGATTCCTCTATGACTCCTCTTTGAATGCACTATGACTTGTCTATGACTCCACTATTATTCCACTGAGTCCTCTATGACTTTTCTATGAATCTATGACACTGTCTCCAATATGACTCCACTATGACTCTATTATGATTCTCTATTACTCCTCTATGACTTCACTATGACTCCTCTATGACCCGTCTATGACTCCTCTATGACCCCTCTATGACTCCTCTATGACTGTTTTTGACTCTTCTATGACTCCTCTATGATTCCTTCATGATTCCTCTATGACTCTATGATGCTAAGACTCCTCTGTCACTTCTCTATGACTCCTCTATGAATCCTCTATGACTTCTCTATGATCCCTCAAAGGTGGCCAGAAGTGATGAAGATTGTTGGAAGAAGTAAACGACCCTCAGACACCACCACCACGATTCTGTACACATGGGGGGAACTCTCCGGAAAATGATGTAATCCGTATGTAGCCTTATGAATATGTATGTATGCCCAGGGACTATGAAAGTACGGCTTGTGTAGCAATTGAGAGACACACGTTAGGAGGAGCTACCCCCATGTCTCCCGGCCCCGCAAGAACGAATACCTGCTTGTCAGCTTGAAAACTTTGTTGGTGAGTTTGTTCCTGGAGTTTTCTCTGAGACCACCTTGCACACAGAGAGCCATGCACTGCAGCAGCAGCCTCTCTCTGGCCTCCTGCTGCCACTGTCAGAGGCTAGAGGCACCTGAGCCCTGCGGTGTTGTCGATCTGGTCTGCCCTCACGTGGGGGCCCAGCGCCCAACATTCCTGACTCATGGTGGCACTGCTGGCTCTGCGGGTACTGGGGCAGGAGAAGGGCCTTGGCTGATGCTGCTCCTTGTGGTGTCGTGGTGGCTGCGGAGGTGACAGCCCCGGAGCAGGCACCTGCATCTCCTGGTGCCTGGGATGTCCCTGGTGGCTCCTCAACTGTTGGAGCTGGCTCTGCTGACACAAGAGCTTCACCCTCCTCTTTGTCCACCCACCCAGGCTGCAATGGCTTCCCTTGGGTACAGCAGCCTTGAGGGAGACCGTGCCAATCTTCCCCTGTAACTGCACTGCCATTGTCCTGCCTGTTACACCACGTCCTTCATTCCTCTCATCTTTCGTAGATTTTCCTTTCAAGTAACCCTGTCAAATAACTTCTATCAGATGCCCTTTGTAATCTTCCTGCACTTCGAAACCTCCCCAGTTCCCTGGAAGACAATCTGGAAGACTTGACAAAAACTACACGGTGAGACATGGCTCCTCAGGGTTTAATGAGTCCCATGGTGTATTTGGGGCTGAGTCCGTGAACCTCAGGTGTTGAGAGGAGACTGAGGAAACCTCTCAAGAAGTCCAAGTCAGAAATAAAGCCCCAAGTCCCCTCAGGATTAATGGGCCCCACTGAGGGCTGTTACTGACAAAGCCTCCCCAGGGACTCATTAAAGGAAGTAACTGGAGGCTGTGATTACAGGAGACAAAGGCAAAGTGCAGGTGTCTGATGGTGAGAAAACCCTTGGTTTGTTTGATGATGCAGAAAAGCCAAGCCCTGACCACAGCCCTTGGAGAAGCAGAGCCTGAAATCTTGAGAATGAAAGTTCTCTTCATAGGCCTTGATGAAAGAGGCAACTGCCATAGCCAGGGCACCGAGGCCGTTTGTTCTTTTGGGCCTTTCAGCCATGCCAGAACCCTGTCATCTCTGCTGCAGGCTGTCCTTCACTGGCCCATGCCTGCACCTCTTTCCCTTCAGGCTGTTGACTCCCATCTTGCTTTCCCACCTATCTCTCACCTGGCATTTCTGTACCTTCAGTCCCATCTCTGCACCCATTGCTGTCTGTTCCTTGAAACACAAAGCCATGGGGTGAGCCAGACTCCCTCTGGGTGACCTCTTGCACCACAAGTCCACCTTTTGAGAGACATTTCTCTTTCCTAACTTTGAGTCTGAGCCTTCCAGGCTGCACTTTGCAGAGGTTTCCTTCTCTTCCTGCTAGCAAGAAAAACTACATCATCTCTGAAGCCACATTTCACCTAGTTGTAGGCTGCTACTATAGTGTCAATTCA
Organism: Pezoporus flaviventris; assembly: GCF_033815535.1. NCBI lineage: Eukaryota > Metazoa > Chordata > Aves > Psittaciformes > Psittacidae > Pezoporus > Pezoporus flaviventris. Next base: position 387,145 of record NW_026892727.1, on the reverse strand, counting down.
GCAGGTGGAGTGAATATCCCTCAGCAAGCGGATGTAAGGGGACTTATAGAAGAATGGGTGATGCCATCAGTATAGAGAACTAAGCACCATGGGGGAGCAGTGGGAAAAGGCAATGGTCTGGATTGAGAACTAATTGGCAAGAGCCAAAAGGAAAGGTGGTGTCCTTGGGTGCAAGGTACCCCATGCTCTGGGGACAGGGCACCTCATCTGGGACAGCTTCCTGCCTGTAGCACCCTCTCCGCTCCACAAACCCCACACTCTGCCCACACTCACAAGTGTCTCACAGAGGCTTTGCACACCTCACTGCAGGGAGGTTCCTGCATTCCCCAGGCTCAGGGATGGATCTTGCATTCCAGGCAAGTTTGGGTAGGGCAGGAGAGGGAGACAGGAAGGTGGGCTCATGGGGCATGATGAGCAGCGTTCAGGCACCCCCAGCAGTGGGCATTCCCCATGTGCCATGTGGAGGCATGTTCCCATGAGGGAAAGTTCTCAGATAGCCTGGGCAGGGAGAGTGGGGAAAGTGCAGCCCAGCCCTGGGGAGGGTGCGTTCAGGCAGCTCTCCTGGGGTCTGGCACTGGAGGCGGCTGCTGGCCATGCTCTGCTGCCTACAGTCCTTTGCTTCTCCCCGTGAGAGCTCTCTGATCTGCCCTTTGAAACCCTGCTCCCCTGCTTTCAGCACAGGACAGGTGTTTGTGGGGGTTCTTAGATCACTTTGTGTGTGAAGGCATCATACACAAGTGTTGTAAGCACAGGGCAAATGGGAAAGGACTGATGGACACTGCAGCCCTCCTTGCTCTGCACTAAGCTACAAGGAGCTGAGAACTTCTCCTTGTGTCAATATTGTTCTGATTTTTTGTCATACAAAGAATGTTTTATAGCACCCCCCCCCCCCAAAAAAAAAAACAAACAAAAACCACCTCAGCAGTGTTATGCCAGTAAATAAATAACACAGTCCAAATGACTCTAAGGCCGTGCTGAGCCTCTCTTGTGCAGCCAAGACTCACTTGAGTCATGAGTACAAGTAGTGAACTTTACAATGAAGTTGGATTTCATCTGTCATCCCTTGTGAACATCAGAGTTGGAGAAAGCACTGCTTCAGAGCAAAGCTGACTCCCATCCAACCTGGCCTTGAACACTGCCAGGGATGGGGCAGACACAGCTTCTCTGGGCACCCTGTGCCAGTGTCCCATCACTCTCAAAAGGAACAACTTCATCTGAATGTCCAAGCTAAATCTCCCTTTTTTCAGCTTAAAGCCATTCCCCTTGTTCTGTCACTGCAGGCCCTTGAAAAAACCCCTCTCTAGATTTCTTGTAGGCCCTGCTTAGGTATGGAGAGATTGCTAAGGTATCTCCCTGGAGCCTTCTCTTCTCCAGGCTGAACACCCCCAGCTCTCAGCCTGTTTCCATTGGAGACGTGCTCCAGCCCTTAGAGCATCTTTGTGACCCTTCATAAGCCCATCATTGTAGGATCAGAAGTGAACAGAGGTTGGAAGGGACCCCAGGAGGTCTCAAGTCAAACCCACCAGGAACAGGGTCAGAGCAAGTGGTTCAGGGCTTGATTCAGTGTAAGCTGAAATCCCCAAGGCCAGAGACTGCACAGCCTCTCTGGGTGACCTGATGCAGCACTTGCTCGAGCCTGTGGAAACGAGGTTTCCCTTCTGTCCTGCCTGAACCTCTCCTCTGTCACTATCCCCCAATGCCTTTTGTCCTACCACCAGGCACCATGGTGAGGAGCCTGGCTCTGTATTCTCCATGTCCTCCTTGCTGGCACAGGCAGCCAGTCCCAACAGCCTTCCCTTCCCAAGACCTCAGGTCCCCATCAGCTTTCCCTTCTCCAGGCTGGACAAGCCCAGCTCCCCCACACTCTCCCCACAGGCACCATGTTCCTATCCCTGCCTGTCCTGAGGGCCTGTTGCTAAACACACTCCTGCTTGCCAATAGCATTCCTGAACTGGGGATGTGAAGCCTGGATGGAGGATTCCAGATCATCCCTTCCCTTGTTCTCCTGCCATGCTCTTGCACATACATCCCCCGATGCTGCTGTCCTCCCTTGCTGCCAGGGCACACGCTGCCTTCTGTCCAGCTCCTGCCCACCCAGAGCTTTCCCATGGGCTGTTCTCAGCCAGGCAGCCCCAGCCTGTGCCATTGCAGGGGAGTCCCTGTGGGGACCACTGTGTCCCCTGCTCCCCTTCCCAGGACACCCTGAGAGCTCTGCAGCCCCCCCATGCCATCCCATCACCCCACACCAGCACAACAGTCCCTGCCCTTTGGGCTCCCCAAGAGCTCTTCCTGCTCCAGGCACAGAGCAGCCATCCCAGAGCTGGAGCAGCCAGAAAGCTGCTTTCATTCCCCTTCATTCCTGCCATGTGAGGACATATCACAGAGAAGAAGTTGCTGCAGGATCATTTATTTCCCTTAAATGAAGTGAGACACCTCCATTGACCACAAACTCTATGGGTCAGACAACACGAGTGGCTACTTAAGGAGGAGGAGATGAAAACTGACATTTCTGTGAAGACATCACCACAAATTGAAACAGGAAAACAAATGTAAAGCAGGAAAGACAGACATGGCCTGTCGTAACCTTCACTGGGAGTCTTTTGCAGAGCAAAACAGGCAGTGTATGGCTGCTAAAACACATCTGGTCACGAGCTTCCTCACAGCATCCTTCAGCTCCTGGTTCCTCAGGCTGTAGATGAGGGGGTTCACTGCTGGAGGGACCACCGAGTACAGCACTGATACCACCAGATCCAGGGATGGGGAGGAGATGGAGGGGGGCTTCAGGGAGGCAAAATGTGCCAGTGCTGAGAAGAACGGAAAGCACGGCCAGGTGAGGGAGGCACGTGGAAAAGGCTTTGTGGCGTCCCTGCTCAGAGGGCATCCTCAGCACGGCCCTGAAGATCTGCACATAGGACCCCACAATAAAAACAAAACAGCCAACAGCAATCAGGACACCAACCACAAGAAGCCCAACTTCCTGAGGTAGGAGTGTGAGCAGGAGAGCTTGAGGATCTGGGGGATTTCACAGAAGAACTGCTCCACAGCATTGCCCGGCACAGGGGCAGTGAAAATGTATTGGCTGTGTGCAGCAGAGCACTGAGAAACGCAGTGCCCCAGGCAGCTGCTGCCATGTGGACACAAGCTCTGCTGCCCAGGAGGGTCCCATAGTGCAGGGGCTTGCAGATGGCCACGTAGCGGTCGTAGGACATGGCGTGAGGAGAAAATACTCTGCTGAAATGAAATAAGAGGAAGAAAAAGAGCTGTGCAGCACAACCTGTGTAGGAGATGGCCCTGGTGCCCCAGAGGGAATTGGCCATGGATTTGGGGACAGTGGTGGAGAGGCAGCCCAGGTCCAGCAGGGGAGAGGTTGAGGAGGAAGAAGTACATGGGGGTGTGGAGGCGCTGGTCGCAGCTGTGCTGGTGATGATGAGGCCGTTGCCCAGGAGCGCAGCCAGGGAGATGCCCAGGAAGAGCCAGAAGTGGCAGAGCTGCAGCTCCCGCGTGTGTGCGAATGGCAGGAGGAGGAACTGGGTGATGGAGCTGCCGTTGGACATCTGCTGCCTCTGGGCATGGGGCACCGTCAGAGGAGAAAAAGGAGGGGACAGGTTAGGGCAGGAGGGATGTCAGATACAGAAGTTCAGTTTACACATTCACAACTGAGCACATATTAGCAGGAGAGGAGAGGTTCAGCGTCGTTGCCAGTGATGTCATTACACCGCTGAGGCTTCTTCCTAGGTACAATCAGAAGAGCATTGCATCAAGCAAAAAGTCTCAGTTCCTTGCAGAACCAAGAGAGCTGCAGTTTCCATCAGTCCTCTCCCACTTGCCCTGTGCTCAAACTTGCACTGCCTGTAAGGTGCCTTCACACACAATTTGATCTTAAGAACTCCCACAAACATGTGTCCTGTGCTGAGACCAGGGGAGAACGGTTTCAAGGGACAGTCCACAGAGCTCTCATGCTGAGAAGCAAAGGGCAGTGGGCAGCAGAGCACGGGCAGCAGCCACCTCCAGTGGCAGACCCCAAGAGAGCTGCCTGAACGCACCCTACCCAGGGCTGGGCTGCACTTTTCCCCCACTCCCTGCCCATGTCTCTGCTCCCTGGAGCTGTCCCTGCCAGGAGCTGCTGCTCTGTGCCCAGCTCTGCTCCCTCTCAGTGCTCGCAGAGCCCATGCCATGGGCTGTGTGCTCAGCTCTGCCCTGCCCACCCCTCCCAGCAGCAGGGCTCTGCCCAGGGGCATCTCTGCTTGTGCAGGGGCTCAGGAGCAGCTCACACAAGCCCTCACAAGACTCTCGGTGCCTCCCCCAAAGCAGAGAAGTAAATTCCCAGCTCCCACTGCCCAACCTGCCCACCAAGAGGGAAAACCATCAAAGCTCAGGATCCTTCCCTATCAGGTAAATGATGCCTCAGTGTCTTTCAGAAGGACCCTCTGAAGAAGTGCTCAGAGTGACGGCAGATTGGAGCAGCGTCACCCACCCAGCACTTCCCTTCCCTCTCAGGGGTTTCTCCTTTCCCCTCAGCTCCCCCCCTGAGCTCCATGGGGAGCTCCCGGGCAGGCCGAGTGCTGACCCTGGCAGGCAGCAGAGTCCCTGCCCCTGCACACAGCCTTTGGTCCGGTCAGATCTGTCGTTATCTCAAACCCTTGTGCCCCACGTTAGGCGCCAAAAAGAACTGTTGTGGTTTAAAACCAGTCAGGCAGCTCGTTCACTCACTCCCCCACTTCTTTCCTGGCCCCTACTCCCAGAGGACGGAGAGGAGAATCGAAAGGAATGCAACTCCCTCGGGTTGAGATAAGAACAGTTTAGTAACTAAGGTCTAACACACATCACTACTGCTACCACCAATAATAATAATGATAAAGGAAATAACAAGGGAAGACAATACAACATCTCACCACCAACCGACTGATAACTCAACCCCCACCCCCCCCCCCCCCGCACCCCTACCAAGCACCGGCCAATACCTAGTCCAACCCAGCAGTCCTCTAGCCCTTCTGGGTAACTCCCCGTTACATCTGGGCATGACATGATGCGGCTTGGAATACTTCTTTGGTCAGTTTGGGTCAGGTGTCCTGGCTCAGACTCCTCCCGGATTCCCCTCCTCCCTGGCAGAGCATGAGGCTCAGAAAGTCCTTCGTCAGACCAAAACATTTGAGCAGAAACTAAAAACATTGGTGTCATCAGGTCTCTTCCCAGGCCGAAAGTCAGAACCACCGCGCTGCACCAGCTACTAAGAAGGAGAAAAATGACTGCTACTGCTAAAGCCAGGACACTCGCCAATGACCTTTCTAAGAGTCCTCTAAGACCCCTCTATGAGCCCTCAAGGAGTCCTCTATGACTCCTTTAAGACTCCTCAATGACGCCCCTATGACTCCTCTATGATGCCCCTATGATGCCTCTATGATTCCTCTATGACTCCACTATGACTTTAAGACACCTCTATGACTGTAAGACTCTTCTATGTCTAACTTCTCCATAACTCACTCCCCTACGATTCCTCTAAGACTCCCCTGACTCCTAGATGAGTCTATGACTCATCTATGACTACTCTACGACTCCCCAATGACCCCTATATAAATCAATGACACTATGACTCCTCTAAGACTCCTCTAAGACTCCACTATTACTACTCTCTATGACTCCACTATGACTCCTCTCTGATGCGACTATGACTCCTCTATGTCTCCTCTATGACAAGTCTAAGAAACCTCTATGACCCCTCTATGACTCCACTGTGACCCTGCTATGACACCTCTAAGATAGTTCTATGACCCCCTATGACTCCACTATGACCCCATTACGACCCCTCTATGACCACTCTATGACTCCACTATGAATCCTCTACGACCCCTCTATGACACTTCTATGACTCCATTATGACCTCTGTATGACCCATCTGTGACTCTTCTATGAATCCTCTATGACTCCAATATGACTCTTCCATGTCTCCTCTATGATACCTCTACGAATCCTCTATGACTCCCCTACAAGTCCTCTACAATTCTTCTATGACTTCTCTATGACACTATGACTCCTCTTTGACACCACTATGACTCCACTATAACTCCTTTATGACTTCTGTATGAGTTCTTGATGACTCCTCTATGGCTTCTCTATCAATCTATGACACTGTGACTCCTCTATGACACCTCTGTTAATCCTCTATGACTCCTCTCTGACTCCTCTATGACACCTCTATCACTCCTCTATGACTCCTACATGACTCCTGTATGACTCCTCTACGACTCTATGACTCCTCAAGGACTCAACTATGACTCTTCTGTGACTCCAACATGACTACTCTACGACTCTTCTATGACTCCTCTATGACTCCTGCATGACTCCGCTATGACTCCTCTGTGACTCCTCTATGACTCCACTATGAGTGATCTATGATTCCACTATGACTCCTCTATGACACCTCTAAGAATATATGACACTGTCTCCTCTATGACTCCACTATGACTCTTTTATGACTTCTCTATTACTCCTCTATGACTCCTCTATGACTCTTCTATGACTCCACTACGACTCCACTATGACCCCACTACGGCTCCACTATGACTCCTCTTTTGCTCTATGATACTATTACTCCTCTATGACTCCTCTATGACTCCTACATCACTCCACTGTGACTTCTATATGACTCCTCTATGGCTCTTCTATGACTCCTCTGTGACTCTTCTGTGACCCCTTTATGACTCCTCTATGACTCCACTATGACTCCTCTATGATTCCACTGACTCCTCTATGACTCTTCTATGAACCTATGAAACTATGTCTCATATATGACTCCAGTATGACTCTATTATGACTCCTCTATTACTCCTCTATGACTTTTCTATGACTCCTCTATGACCCCTCTATGACACCTCTATGACTCCTTTATGACTCCTCTATGACTGTTTTTGACTCTTCTATGACTCCTCTATAATTCCTGAATGATTCCTCTATGACAAGGGGGAACGGGTTAAAACTTAAATAGGGGAAGTTTAGATTGGATGTAAGGAGGAAATTCTTTCCCGTGAGGGTGGTGAGGCACTGGAACGGGTTGCCCAGTGAGGCTGTGAATGCTCCATCCCTGTCAGTGTTCAAGACCAGGTTGGACAAGGCCTTGGGTGGTATGGTTTACTGTGAGGTGTCCCTGCCCAAGGCAGGGGGGGTGGTACTAGATGATCTTCAGGTTCTTTCCAACCCTAATTATTCTATGATTCTATGATTCTATGATTCTATGACTCTATGACACTAAGACTCCTCTATCACTTCTCTATGACTCCTCCATGAATCCTCTATGACTTCTCTATGATCCCTCAAAGGCGGCCAGAAGTGATGAAGATTGTTGGAAGAAGTAAACGACCCTCAGAGACCACCACCACGATTCTGTACGCATGCGGGGAACTCTGGAAAGAGAGTCAGGAGATACTGGAGCACGGTACCTGTGGGGAGAGTCTGGGGGAGCTGGGCTTCTCCAGCCTGGAGAAGGGAAACCTGTCCTTGTCCCTGATGAAGCTCTACAGGCCACAGGCTTCTCCACAAGTACCAGCCCAGCTGTTTTTCTTGTCACGTCTTGCACAGTGTCACAAGCTGTGGCACAAGGGGAGGCCCTTGTTGCTGTTTCTCCTGGAACACAGGGAAGTAGAAAATGAAATACTTTTTTTAACAATGAAACCCATTCCAGTGACCACGGAAAATACGGAACAAGATGCTAGAGCCCTACAGGTTTTACCAGGAAGAGCAATAATTAGCTAAAAATTCCCTCCTGTGCGGTTTCTTTCCCAGCCCATGGATACTTTCCTCAGTAACTTTCAAGTGCACATGACACAGAAGAGATCTGTGTGTCTGCTGCACGTGAAGGTGAACAGTTCCTTTTGGTGTTAGAGCTGTAAAGTCAGATTTCTCTCCAAAGCAACTCAACCATGGACCAAGGAAAGAGTCAGGGAATTTTCAGCTGTACCTGCAGCAGCCTGCAAAGGCAAGGCAAGTCAGGGCCAGGATGGGCAAGGCAAGGCAGGGCAAGGCGAGGCAAGGCAAGGCAGAGCAAAACAAGTTATGGCAAGGCAAGGCAAGGTAAGGCAAGGCCAGGAAGGGCAGGGCAGGGCAGGGTAAGGCAAGGCAGGGCAAGGTAGGGCAAGGCAGGGCAAGGAAGTTCAAGGCAGATCAAGGCAAGGCAAGGCAATGCCAGGAAAGGTAAGTCAAGGCAATGAAAGGCAATCAAGGCAAGGCAAGGCAAGACAAGGGAAGGAAACTCCTCACGAGGTGAAACGAGGTGAGGAGAGGTGAGGCGATGCGAGGCAAGGCAAGGCCATGTAAAGCAAGACCAGGGAAGGCAAGGCATTGCAAGGGAAGGAAAGACATGGCAAGGCAACGCAAGGCAAATTGAGGCAAGGCAAATCAAGGCAAGACAAAGCAAGGCAAAGCAAGGGAAGGCAAGGCATGGCAAGGCAAGGAAAGGCAAGGCAAAGCAAGGGAATGCAAGGCAAGGCAAGGGAAGGCAAAGCAAGGCATGGCAAGGGAAAGAAAGACCTGGCGAGGCAATGTGAGGCGAGGAAAAGCAATGCAAGGCAAGGCAAGGCAAGGCAAGGCATGGCAAGGCATGGCAAGGGAAGGAAAGGCATGGCGAGACGAGGCAACGCGATGAGAGGCAAGGCAAGGAAAGGCAAGGCATGGAGAGGGAAGGAAACGCATGGCAAGGTGAGGCAACGCGAGGCGAGGCAAAGCAGGCAAAGCAAGGCAAGGCAATGCAAGGCAAGGTGAGGCAAGGTGAGGCAAGGACAGGTGAAGCGAGGTGAGTCGAGGCGAGGCAAGGAAAGGCCATTCCAGGCCAGGCAGGGCGAGGCTAGTCGAGGCAAGGTGAGGCGATGTGAGGCGATTCTAGGCAAAGCAAGGCAAGGCGAGGCGAGGCAAGGCAAAGGAAAGAAAGGCATTGCAAGGGAAGGGAAAGCAAGGCAAGGCAAGGGAAAGGAAAGGAAAGCAAGGCAAGGCAAGGGAAGGGAAAGCAAGGCAAGGCAAGGGAAGGGAAAGTAAGGCAAGGTAAGGGAAGGCAAAGCGAGGTGAGACAAAGCTAGGCAAGGCAAGGGAAGGAAAGACCTGGCAAGGCAAGGCAATGCAAGGCAAGGTCAGGCAAGGAAAAGCAAGGCCAGGTCATTTAAGGCCAAGCAAGGCGAGGTGAGACGAGGCAAAGCAAGGCAAGGAGAGGTAAGACAAGGCAAGGCAAGGCAAGGCAAGCAAAAGCAAGGTAAGGAAAGGCATGGCGAGGCTAGGCCAGGCAAGGCAATGTGAAGGCAAGGCAAGGCAAGGCAAGGCAAGGCATGGCAATGGAAGGAAAGTCCTGGTGAAGCCAGGCAAGGCGAGGTGAGGCAAGGCAAGGGAAGGCAAGGCATGGCATGGCAAGGGAAGGAAAGTCATTACAAGACATGGCAAGGCGAGGGAAGGCAAGGGAAGGGAGAGCCAGGCATGACATGGCAAAGGAATTAAAGACATGGCAAGGCATGGCAAGGCAAGGGAAGGGCAGGCAAGGCATGGCAAGTGAAGGCCAGGCAAGGCAAAGAAAGGCTAGGCAAAGCAAGGCAAGGCAAGGCAAGGCAAGGCAAAGCAAGACAAGGCAAGGCAAGGCAAAGCAAGACAAGAAATGGCAAGGGAAGGAAAATCATAGAAAGGCATGGTAACCCAAGGGAAGGTAAGGCAAGGGAAGTCAATTCAAGGGAAGGCAAGAAAAGGCAATGCAAGGCATGGCAAGGGAAGGAAAGGCATGGCGAGGAGACGCAAGGCAAGGCAAGGCAAGGCATGGAAAGGGCAAGGAAAGGCAAGGCCAGGCCAGGCCAGGCAAGGCAATGAGGGGCGATTCAAGGCGATGCGAAGCAAGGCAAGGGAAGGCAAGGAAATGCAAGGCAAGGACAGGCAAGGCAAGGCAGAGCCAGGCAAAACCAGACCAGGGAAGGGAAGACCGGCCAGGCTAGGCAAGGCAATGCAAGGCAAATCAAGGCAATGCAAATCAAGGCAAGACAAGTCAAGGCAAAGCAAGGGAAGGCAAGGCATTACAATGCATGGCAAGGCAAGGAAAGACAAGGCAAAGCAAGGGAAGGCAAGGCAAGGGAAGGGAAGACAAGGCAAGGCACGGCAAGGGAAAGAAAGGCATGGCGAGGCGAGGCAACGCAAGGCGAGGCAAGGCGATGCAAGGCAAGGAAAGGCCATTCCAGGCCAGGCAGGGTGAGGCTAATCGAGGCAAGGTGAGGCTATGTGAGACGATGCCAGGCAAAGCAAGGCAAGGAGAGGCAAGGCAAGGCAAGAGGAGGCAAGGCATTGCAAGGCATGGCAAGAAAAGGGAAAGCAAGGTGTTGTGGTTTAAACCCAGTCAGGTAACTTGTTCACTCACTCCCAGTGAGTGGTGCCGAGCTGACAACTATCAAGGTCCATGTCCGTCTCCCCCGCCCCCCCGCACCGGGGCTCTCCCCTTCCCCGCTCCCGTAGGAACGGGGAGGAGGATCGAGAGTGCAACTCCTACGGGTTGAGACAAGAACAGTCCAGCAACAAATCACCACTGCTACTATCAGCTAAAACAATGATAAGGGAAAATAACAAGAGAAGAGAATACGATACCACCGGCCAAGAAAGCGAGTTCCACCCGGAAGCCCCTGTTCTTCCGGGTAACTCCCAGTTACCCCCCACCCCGGCCATGACGTGCTGTGGTATGGAATACCTCCCTGGCTAGCCCGGGTCAGGCGCCCCGTCTCTGCTTCCTCACAGCCTCCCCTCCTCCCTGGCAGAGCATGAGCCTCACAGAGTCCTTGGTCAGGGTAAACATCACTTAGCAACAACCGAAAACATCGGCTTCACCAACACTGTTCTCAAACTAGAAGTCAAAACACAGCACTGCACCAGTTAACACAAAGGAAAAACATGACTGCTACTGCTGAACCCAGGACATTATCCACCCCTTATTCCATACCATTCACGTTGTGCTCAGATCCCACATTTTCAATACACCATCGCTCTCCCATATATATACATCCATATACATACAGACCAAGAGGAAAAAATCGTTTTCTTAGTGCATGGACCAATCCCTATAATGCTGCCGAGTCCATTCGGTCCATGATGTTCCAAGTTCATTCTCTGTTGGGATGATGGCTGGAGGGAAGTCAGGGCCAGTCGCTGGTGACCTGGAGACATCTAGTTGATGGGCTATAAAAGCATTACACAGCAGGCAACGGCATACAATTGAGTTCACTGGCTGTTTTCCCCTAAAATCAAATCCCCTTGAGGTATACATCGGACTTCCCCATCTTCCTGCATTACCCACCAAGTATATCCAGGTCCCTGAGCAAAAGCAATCCCACGAGTGGGTTTGCCTTTACCTGAAGCAGGAATAACCCAGACTGTCTTCCCCAGCAAATTCTTCATATGCACCACGGGAACTTTGTCCCCCTCTACAATATGTAAAAGTTCTGACTGGGCTGGGCCGGCCCTGTTGGCAGATCCTCTGGTGTTGACCAACCAGGTGGCCTTTGGTAAATGTGTATCCCAATGCTTGAAAGTTCCCCCACCCATCGCTCTCAGTGTAGTTTTTAACAGCCCATTGTACCGTTCGATTTTCCCAGAGGCTGGTGCGTGGTAGGGGATGTGATATACCCACTCAATGCCATGCTCTTTGGCCCAAATATCTATAAGGTTATTCCGGAAATGAGTCCCATTGTCTGACTCAATTCTCTCTGGGGTGCCGTGTCGCCACAAAATCTGTTTCTCAAGGCCCAGGATGGTGTTCCGGGCAGTGGCATGGGGCACAGCGTATGTTTCCAGCCTCCCGGTGGTTGCTTCCACCATGGTAAGCACATGGCGCTTGCCTTGGCGGGTTGGTGGCAGTGTGATATAGTCAATCTGCCAGGCCTCCCCATATTTATACTTCAACCATCGTCCTCCATACCAAAGAGGCTTTAACCGCTTGGCTTGTTTAATTGCAGCACATGTTTCACACTCATGAATAACCTGGGCAATAGTGTCCATTGTTAAGTCCACCCCTCGGTCACGGGCCCATCTATATGTTGCATCTCTGCCCTGATGGCCTGAAGTGTCATGGGCCCACCGGGCCAAAAATAATTCACCTTTATGTTGCCAATCTAAGTCCATCTGAGCCACTTCAATCTTAGCCGCTTTATCCACTTGTTGGTTGTTCTGGTGTTCCTCAGTGGCCCGACTCTTGGGTACATGGGCATCTACATGACGTACCTTCACCACCAGGTTCTGCACCCTGGCAGCAATATCTTCCCACAGTGCAACAGCCCAGATGGGTTTACCTCTGTGTTGCCAGTTGCTCTGCTTCCATTGCTTCAACCACCCCCACAGGGCATTTGCCACCATCCATGAGTCAGTATAGAGATAAAGTACTGGCCACTTTTCTCGTTCAGCAATGTCCAGGGCCAGCTGGATGGCTTTCACCTCGGCAAATTGACTCGATTCACCCTCTCCTTCAGCAGTTTCTGCAACTTGTCGTCCAGGACTCCATACAGCTGCCTTCCATCTCCGATGCTTTCCCACAATACGGCAAGAGCCATCAGTAAACAAGGCATACTGCTTTTCACTTTCTGACAGTTTATTATATGGTGGGGTCTCTTCAGCACGCACCACCTCCTCCTCTGGTGACATTCCGAAATCTTTGCCCTCTGGCCAGTCCATGATAACTTCTAGAATGCCTGGACGACTGGGATTTCCTATTCGAGTTCGTTGTGTAATTAGTGCAGCCCATTTACTCCATGTAGCATCAGTTGCATGATGTGTAGAGGAGACCCTGCCTTTGAACATCCAGCCCAGCACGGGCAGCCGGGGTGCCAGGAGGAGCTGTGCTTCAGTGCCAATCACTTCCGAAGCAGCTCGAACCCCTTCATAGGCTGCCAGTATCTCTTTCTCAGTTGGGGTATAGATGGCCTCAGATCCTTTATATCCCCGACTCCAAAAGCCGAGGGGTCGACCTCGAGTCTCCCCTGGAGCTTTCTGCCAGAGGCTCCAGGTAGGACCGTTCTCCCCAGCTGCAGTGTACAGCACATTTTTTACATCTGGCCCGGTCCGGACTGGTCCAAGGGCTACTGCATGAACTATCTCGCGTTTAATTTGCTCAAAGGCTTGTTGCTGCTCAGGGCCCCATTTAAAATCATTCTTCTTCCGGGTCACATGATAGAGAGGGCTTACAATCGAACTGTAATTTGGGATGTGCATTCTCCAGAACCCCACTGCACCCAAGAAAGCTTGCGTTTCTTTCTTATTAGTTGGTGGAGACATTGCTGTTATCTTGTTGATCACATCTGTGGGGATCTGTCTACGTCCATCTTGCCATTTTATTCCCAAAAATTGAATCTCCTGTACAGGTCCCTTGACCTTACTCCGTTTTATGGCAAAACCGGCTTTCAGCAGGATTTGGATTATTCTCCTCCCTTTCTCAAAGACTTCTTCCGCTGTATCACCCCACACAATAATGTCATCAATGTATTGCAGGTGTTCTGGAGCTTGGTCCTGTTCCAGTGCAGTCTGGATCAGTCCATGGCAAATGGTAGGGCTGTGTTTCCACCCCTGGGGCAGTCGGTTCCAAGTGAACTGGACACCCCTCCAAGTAAAAGCAAACTGTGGCCTGCACTCTGCTGCCAAAGGAATGGAGAAAAATGCATTGGCAATATCAATCGTGGCATACCACTTGGCTGCCTTTGACTCTAGTTCATACTGAAGTTCTAGCATGTCCGGTACGGCAGCACTCAATGGTGGTGTGACTTCATTCAGGCCACGATAGTCTACTGTTAGTCTCCATTCTCCATTAGACTTTCGCACTGGCCATATGGGGCTATTGAAGGGTGAGCGGGTCCTGCTGATCACCCCCTGACTCTCCAGTCTACGGATCAACTGATGGATGGGAATCAGGGAGTCTCGGTTGGTGCGATATTGCCGCCAGTGCACTGTTGTGGTCGCAATTGGCACTTGTTGTTCTTCAACTTTCAGCAACCCCACAGCAGAGGGATCTTCTGAGAGACCAGGCAAGGTGGACAGCTGCTCAATTTCCTCAGTCTCCAAAGCAGCAATACCAAAAGCCCACCGGTACCCTTTTGGGTCTTTGAAGTACCCTCTCTTGAGGTAGTCTATGCCGAGGATGCATGGAGCCTCTGGACCAGTCACAATAGGGTGCTTTTGCCACTCCCTCCCAGTCAGGCTGATTTCAGCCTCCAGCACAGTCAACTCTTGGGATCCTCCTGTTACTCCAGAAATATAGATGGGTTCCACCCCTTGACAGCTTGATGGCATCAGGGTACACTGTGCACCGGTATCTACTAGAGCCTTATACTTCTGTGGGACTGATGTGCCAGGCCATCTGATCCACACAGTCCAGTAAATCCGATTGTCCCCTACCTCCACCTGGCTGGAGGCAGGGCCCCTCTAATGGTCGTCACAGCTTTGGACACTTAAGTCGTGTTGAAAGGGATTATTCTTCATTATCACAGGAGCTGGAGTAAAATCAGCTATTCCACTCCATCTGGGAAACTGCTCACCAGAGACTGAAGCCGTAGCTCTCATGGGACGATCAGTCTTGGCCCTTGCTCCCCTCTTCAGTTCACTCACCCGTTCCTCCAAAGCTGAAGTAGGTTTTCCATCCCACTTTGTCATGTCTTCTCCGTGATCCAGCAGGTAAAACCATAGGGTACCCCGTGGCGTATACCTTCTGTATCTCCTCTCTTGAACAATAGGACGTCTTTTGTTAATAGCTGAGACGTGTGTTGGTACACGTGAGGAGCTGGATAAATCAGATACATCGTCCCTCAATTTTTCGAGGTCCTGGGACAGTTTTTTCACAGCTGAGATGATGGAAGGGGTGAGATTGTCTTCGAACTCTCGGAGTTTATGAACCATTTCATCCACTGTTAGTGGTACTATGTCATTCCAGGTCACTGTTGCCAATGAATGGGCATATGATGACGGTGCATTCCGGGTAAGTTTTCGCCACATGGGTCGTGTACATTCAACTTCATCTGGATCTATAGGTGTATCCCCGTTATTCGGCTTGATGTGATAGATCATCTCTACGATGGCCGATTCCCTCAGAGACTGGATGCCTTTGTCTATAGTAGTCCACTTGGCCGAACGACTCGTAACATCGTCCTTGTACGGAAACCTTTCTTTCACAGCTGCCAAGAGCCTCCTCCAATGGCTGAGGGACTTTTTCTCTCTTGCAATTGCTTTGTCAATTCCCCCTTCTCTAGCAAGTGATCCCAGCTGCTTGGCTTCTGTACCTTCTAGTTCGTGACCATCGGCCCCATTGTCCCAGCATCGGAGTAACCAGGTGATGATGTGCTCCCCTGGTTGACGGGTAAAATCTTTTCGCATATTCCGCAGCTCGGTTGAGGTCCGAGGTCGAGAAGTTACCTCTTCTTCTTCTTCTTCGTCATGTGATGATGACTCCTGATCAGATTCTGGACCGGGTGGTGAATTCATTGGTTCTTCATCTCGCTTCACCCTTTTTGCCTCCTTTTTGCTTGTTCTCTTGCGTACAGGGGCAACTGATATTGGTACGAATTGGTCCTCTGGTTTGGCTGCAGTGATTATCACCGTGGTTTGAGTAGCGACTGTACTTGTTGCTGGGGGTGGTGTAGCTACCGTGCTTGGAGCTGGGGTAACCGCGCTGTCTGTTGCAGTTGAAGTTTGAGCAGCTGCTGTACTTGCCACTGGGGTAGCTGCGCAGTTCATTGCAGCCAAAGTTTGAGTAGCGACTGTCGCTTTGCCCTCAAATCCGCCGATATTCTTTTCCTTTTGAAGGTGCTGGATAGTGTTGAACAAGGCCCTGTAAGCATAGGCCAAGCCCCAGCACGTTGCCGTGATTTGTTCATCTCTGGTATGGCCAGAATGACCACACACCTCATTTAAGTGTTTTACTAATTCTTCTGGATTTTGCAGTTGTTCGGTAGTGAAATTCCAAAATACTGGAGGGGCCCACTGACCTAGATACTTGCCCATACTGTCCCACACACCCTGCCACTCATTGCTGTCCAGCCTCTGGGAAAATCTCTCGGTCCTCCTACATCGTCGTTTGATCCCTGACAAGACCCAAACCTGAATCTGCTTAACTCTTGAAATCAGTAGTGGGCAAAACACACTCTGTATGCGTGTTAGCATGGTGATTCCCATCACCATCAGCAAACAAGTCTCAACAGCATTAAAAGGCCATTCAAAAAATTCAAAACTCTCAAATGTAAATGGTCTGGGGGGATGACTAGGAGGGTAAAAGGATGTCTCCTTCACAGGTTGAGCACCTGAGGAGGAGAAAAAAGATGTGTAATTGCTAAGCACCTCCATCATATACCTCCCAAAGTATAAAGGTGGTGACCACACTGGGAACATAAGCCAGATCAGTTTCATGATCAATGATTCTATTGTATTACAAGTCATTACCATAAAGTACAATGGGATAAAAACCTTAGCCCAAGCCCCACACTTGAAAAACACTAATACAGCCAATACCGGATGGACGTAAGATATGGTATACTGAAACTGTGAGATCAAGAGGAAAAACCTTGAGAGCCAATAAATCAGCATTGTGACGAGTGACTATCAATCCAGTCAGATCTGTTCTTATCTCAACCCCTCGGGCCCCACGTTGGGCGCCAAAAAGAACTGTCGTGGTTTAAACCCAGTCAGGTAACTTGTTCACTCACTCCCAGTGAGTGGTGCCGAGCTGACAACAATCGAGGTCCGTGTCCGTCTCCCCCCGCCCCTGCACCGGGGCTCTCCCCTTCCCCGCTCCCGGAGGAACGGGGAGGAGGATCGAGAGAGTGCAACTCCTACGGGTTGAGACAAGAACAGTACAGCAACAAATCACCACTGCTACTATCAGCTAAAACAATGATAAGGGAAAATAACAAGAGAAGAGAATACGATACCACCGGCCAAGAAAGCGAGTTCCACCCGGAAGCCCCTGTTCTTCCGGGTAACTCCCAGTTCCAGTTACCCCCCACCCCGGGCATGACGTGCTGTGGTATGGAATACCTCCCTGGCTAGCCCGGGTCAGGTGCCCCATCTCTGCTTCCTCACAGCTTCCCCTCCTCCCTGGCAGAGCATGAGCCTCACAGAGTCCTTGGTCAGGGTAAACATCACTTAGCAACAACCGAAAACATCGGCTTCACCAACACTGTTCTCAACCTAGAAGTCAAAACACAGCACTGCACCAGTTAACACAAAGGAAAAACATGACTGCTACTGCTGAACCCAGGACACAAGGCAAGGCAAGGGAAGGCAAAGCAAGGCGAGGCAAAGCCAGGCAAGGCAAGGGAAGGAAAGAACTGTTGTGGTTTAAAACTAGTCAGGCAGGTCGTGCACTCACTCCCCCACCTTCTTTCCCACCCCCTACTCCCAGAGGGACGGAGAGGAGAATCCAAAAGAATGCAAGTCCCACAGGTTGAGATAGGAACAGTTTAGTAACTAAGGTCTAACACACATCACTACTGCTACCACCAATAATAATAATGATAACGGAAATAGCAAGGGAAGAGAATACAATATCTCACCACTAACGGACTGATAACTCAACCCCCGCCCCCAGCCCGACCAAGCACCGGCCAATACCTAGTCCAACCCGGCAGTCCTCTAGCCCTTCCGGGTAACTCCCTGTTACATCCTGGGCATGAGATGATGTGGCTTGGAATACTTCTTTGGTCAGTTTGTGTCAGGTGTCCTGGCTCAGATTCCTCCCAGATTCACCTCCTCCCTCGCAGAGTAGGAGGCTCAGAAAGTCCTTCGTCAGACCAAAACATCTGGGCAGAATCTAAAAACATTGGTGTTATCAGCTCTGTTCCCAGGCCGAAAGTCAAAACTACTGCTCTGCACCAGCTACTAAGAAGGAGAAAAATGACGCTACTGCTAAACCCAGGACACTCGCCAATGACCTTTCTAAGAGTCCCCTAAGACCCCTCTATGGCCCCTCAAGGAGTCCTCTGTGACGCCCCCATGACTCCTCTATGATGCCCCTATGACTCCCATATGATGCACATATGACACCTCTATGATTCCTCTATGACTCCACTATGACTCTAAGTCACCTCTATGACTGTAAGACTCTTCTATGTCTAAGTTCTCCATGACTCACTCCCCTACAATTCCTCTAAGAGTGCCCTATGACTCCTAGATGACTCCTCTATGACTCATCTTTGACTCCCCTACGACTCCTCTGACTCCTCTATGAATCTATGACACTATGACTCCTCTAAGACTCCAAGATTACTCCCTATGACTCCTCCATGACTCCTCTATGACACGTCTATGACGCCTCTATGACTCCTCTATAACGACCCTATGATGTCTCTATGACACCTCTATGACTGCTCTATGAATCTATGACACTAGGGCTCCTCTATTATTCCAATATGACTCCCCTATGACTCTTCTTTGACTCCACGATGACTCCTGTATGATTTTTGTATGAGTCCTCTATGAGTCCTCGATGACTCGTCTATGGCTCCTCTATGAATCTATGACACAATGATACCTCTAAGTCATCTCTATGACTCCACTAGGACGCCTCTATGACCCCTCTATGACTCCACTATGACCCTTCTATGACCCCTCTAAGACACTTCTGTGACCCCCTACGACTCCACAATGACCCAATTACGACCCCTCTATGACCTCTCTATGACTCCACTATGACTCCACAACGACTCCACTACGACTCCACTACGACCCCTCTATGACCCATCTGTGACTCTTCTATGAATCCTCTATGACGCCACTATGACTCATCTATGACTCTTCCATATCTCTTCTTTGGCTCTCTGATACTGTGACTCATCTATGACTCCTACATTACTCCAGTATGACTTCTATATGACTCCTCTGTGACTCCTACATGACTCCACTATGATTCCTCTATGACTCCTCTTTGAATCCACTATGACTTGTCTATGACTCCACTATGATTCCACTGAGTCCTCTATGACTTTTCTATGAATCTATGACACTGTCTCCTATATGACTCCACTATGACTCTATTATGATTCTCTATTACTCCCCTATGACTTCACTATGACTCCTCTATGACTCCTCTATGACCCGTCTATGACTCCTCTATGACCCCTCTATGACTCCCCTATGACTGTTTTTGACTCTTCTATGACTCCTCTATGATTCCTGCATGATTCCTCTATGACTCTATGATGCTAAGACTCCTCTGTCACTTCTGTATGACTCCTCTATGAATCCTCTATGACTTCTCTATGATCCCTCAAAGGCGGCCAGAACTGATGAAGATTGTTGGAAGAAGTAAACGACCCTCAGACACCACCACCACAATTGTGTACGCAGGCGGGGAACTTTCTAGAAAATGATGTAATCCATATGTAGCCTTATGAATATGTATGTATGCCCAGGGACTATGAAAGGACGGCTTGTGTGGCAATTGAGAGACACACGTTAGGAGGAGCTATGCCCCGTGTCTGCCGGCGCCGCAAGAAAGAATACCTGCTTGTCAGCTTGAAAACTTTGGTGGTGAGTTTGTTCCTGGAGTTTTCTCTGAGATCACCTTGCACACGCAGAGTCGTGCAGTGCAGCAGCAGCGTCTCTCTGGCCTCCTGCTGCCACTGTCAGAGGCTAGAGGCACCTCAGCCCTGCGGTGTTGTCGACCTGGTCTGCCCTCACGTGGGGGCCCAGCGCCCAACATTCCTGACTCATGGTGGCACTGCTGGCTCTGTGGGTACTGGGGCAGGAGAAGGGCCTTGGCTGATGCTGCTCCTTGTGGTGTCGTGGTGGCTGCGGAGGTGACAGCCCGGGAGCAGGCACCTGCATCTCCTGGTGCCTGGGATGTCCCTGGTGGCTCCTCAACTGTTGGAGCTGGCTCTGCTGACACAAGAGCTTCACCCTCCTTTTTGTCCACCCACCCAGGCTGCAATGGCTTCCTTTGGGTAGAGAAGCACTGAGGGAGACCATGCCAAGAGTTGTGCTGGAGCTGAGGGAAACCACATCCACTCTTTGTCTCATGCACAACTGCAGGCTCTCAGCTTGACCAGGCAGCAGTTACCCTTCGGACGGCGTTTAGGTGCCCAGAGGTGTCACCCAAGAGGACTCTGATGCTGGCACATGCCTCACCGAAGGCTCCCCTGGGTTGCCCTTGGCACCTTTATCAAAGGTAACTGCAACATGGCCTTGTCTTCTCTCCCAAAAGACCTCTGCCAATCCAATGGCGAATCCAATGCTGATCTTCCCTGCACTGCCACTGTCCTGCCTGTTACACAACATCCTTCATTCCTCACATCTTTCATAGATTTTCCTTTCAAATAACCCTTTCAAATAACTTCTATCAGATGCCCTTTGTAATCTTCCTGCACTTCGAAACCTCCCCAGTTCCCTGGAAGACAATCTGGAAGACTTGACAAAAACTACACGGTGAGATATGGCTCATCAGGGTTTAATGAGTCCCACGGTGTATTTGGGCTGAGTCCTTGAACATCAGGTGCTGACAGGAGACTGAGGAAACCTCTCAAGAAGTCCAAGTCAGAAACAAAGCCCCAAGTCCCTTCAGCATTAATGAGCCCCACTGAGGGCTGTTACTGACAAAGCCTCCCCAGGGACTCGTTAAAGCAAGTAACTGGAGGCTGTGATTACAGGGAGACAAAGGCGAAGTGCAGGTGTCTGATGGTGAGAAAACCCTTGGTTTGTTTGATGATGCAGAAAGGCCAAGCCCTGACCACAGCCCTTGGAGAAGCAGAGCCTGAAATCCTGAGAATGAAAGTTCTCCTCATAGGCCTTGATGAAAGAGGCAACTGCCATAGCCCAGGGCACAGAGGCCTTTTGTTCTTTTGGGCCTTTCAGCCATGCCAGAACCCTGTCATCTCTGCTGCAGGCTGTCCTACACTGGCCCATGCCTGCACCTCTTTCCCTTCAGGCTGTTGACCCCCATCTTGCTTTCCCACCCAGCTCTCACCTGGCATTTCTGTACCTTCAGTCCCATCTCTGCACCCATTGCTGTCTGTTCCTTGAAACACAAAGCCATGGGCTGAGCCAGACTCCCTCCGGGTGACCTCTTGCACCACAAGTCCACCTTTTGAGAGACATTTCTCTTTCCTAACTTTGAGTCTGAACCTTCCAGGCTGCACTTTGCAGAGGTTTCCTTCTCTTCCTGCTAGCAAGAAAAACTACATCATCTCTGAAGTCACATTTCACCTACTTGTAGGCTGCTACTATAGTGTCAATTCAGCAGGTGGATTGAATATCCCTCAGCAAGCGGATGTAAAGGGGACTTATAGAAGAATGGGTGATGCCATCAGTATAGAGAACTAAGCACCATGGGAGAGCAGTGGGAAAAGGCAATGGTCTGGATTGAGAACTAATTGGCAAGAGCCAAAAGGAAAGGTGGTGTCCTTGGGTGCAAGGTACCCCATGCTCTGGGGACAGGGCACCTCATCTGGGACAGCTTCCTGCCTGCAGCACCCTCTCCGCTGCACAAACCCCACACTCTGCCCACACTCACAAGTGTCTCACAGAAGCTTTGCACACCTCACTGCAGGAGGTTCCTGCATTCCCCAGGCTCAGGGATGGATCCTGCATTCCCGTCAAGTTTGGGTAGGGCAGGAGAGGGAGACAGGAAGGTGGGCTCATGGGGCATGATGAGCAGCGTTCAGGCACCCCCAGCAGTGGGCATTCCCCATGTGCCACTTGGAGGCATGTTCCCATGAGGGAAAGTTCTCAGATAGCCTGGGCAGGGAGTGGGGGGAAAGTGCAGCCCAGCCCTGGGGAGGGTGCGTTCAGGCAGCTCTCTTGGGGTCTGGCACTGGAGGTGGCTGCTGGCCACGCTCTGCTGCCTACAGCCCTTTGCTTCTCCCCGTGAGAGCTCTCTGATCTGCCCTTTGAAACCCTGCTCCCCTGCTTTCAGCACAGGACAGGTGTTTGTGGGGGTTCTTAAGATCACTTTGGGTGTGAAGGCATCATACACAAGTGTTGTAAGCACAGGGCAAATGGGAAAGGACTGATGGACACTGCAGCCCTCCTTGCTCTGCACTAAGCTACAAGGAGCTGAGAACTTCTCCTTGTGTCAATATTGTTCTGACTTTCTGTCATACAAAGAATGTTTTATAGCACCCCCCTCCAAAAAAAAAAAACAAACAAAAACCACCTCAGCAGTGTTATGCCAGTAAATAAATAACACAGTCCAAATGACTCTAAGGCCATGCTGAGCTTCTCTTGTGCAGCCCAGACTCACTTGAGTCATGAGTACAAGTAGTGAACTTTACAATGAAGTTGGATTTCATCTGTCATCCCTTGTGAACATCACAGGTGGACAAAGCACTGCTTCAGAGCAAAGCTGACTCCCATCCAACCTGGCCTTGAACACTGCCAGGGATGGGGCAGACACAGCTTCTCTGGGTACCCTGTCCCAGTGTCCCACCACTCTCTAAAGGAACAACTTCATCTGAATGTCCAAGCTGAATCTCCTTTTTTTCAGCTTAAAGACATTCCCCCTTCTCCTGTCACTGTACAGCCTCATAAAAAGCCCCTCTCCAGATTTTTTGTAGGCCCTGCTTAGATATGGAGAGATGTCTCCTTGGAGCCTTCTCTTCTCCAGGCTGAACACCCCCAGCTCTCAGCCTATTTCCATTGGAGACGTGCTCCAGCCCTTAGAGCATCTTTGTGACCCTTCATAAGCCCATCATTATAGGATCAGAAGTGTACAGGGGTTGGAAGGGACCCTCGGATGTCTCAAGTCAAACCCACCAGGAACAGGGTCAAAGCAAGTGGTTCAAGGCTTGATTCAGTGTAAGCTGAAATCCCCAAGGCCAGAGACTGCACAGCCTCTCTGGGTGACCTGATGCAGCACTTGCCTGAGCCTATGGGAACAAGGTTTCCTTCTGACCTGCCTGAACCTCTCCTCTGTCACTATCCCCCACTGCTTTTTGTCCTCCCACCAGGCACCATGGTGAGGAGCCTGGCTCTGTATTCTCCATGTCCTCCTTGCCGGTACAGGCAGCCAGTCCCCAACAGCCTTCCCTTCCCAAGATCTCAGGTCCCCATCAGCCTTCCCTTCTCCAGGATGGACAAGCCCAGCTTCCCCAGGCTTTCCCCACAGGCACTGTGATCCAGTCCCTGCTTGTCCTGAGGGCCCATTGATAAACCCAAGTCTTGGGAAACGGGAGAGGTGCCTGAGGACTGGAGGAAAGCAAATGTCACTCCAGTCTTCAAAAAGGGCAAGAAGGAGGACCCGGGTAACTATAGACTGGTCAGCCTCACCTCCATCCCTGGGAAAGTGATGGAACACCTTATCCTTGGTGCCATCTTAAGGCATATCAAGGATAAGAAGGTTATGAGGGGCAGTCAACATGGCTTCACCAGGGGGAAATCATGTTTGACCAATCTCTTAGCCTTTTATGAGGAAATAACACAGTGGATGGATGATGGCAGAGCGGTGGATGTGGTCTACCTTGACCTCAGCAAAGCATTTGACACAGTCTTCCACAGCATCCTCACGGCTAAATTGAGGAAGTGTGGACTGGATGATCAGGTAGTGAGGTGGACTGCGAACTGGCTGAAGGAGAGAAGCCAGAGAGTTGTAGTCTATGGGGCTGAGTCTAGTTGGAGGCCTGTAACTAGTGGAGTGCCTCAAGGGTCAGTACTGGGACTGGTATTATTTAATATATTCATCAATGATTTAGATGAGAGAATTGAGTGTACTATCAGCAAGTTTGCTGATGACACTAAGCTGGGAGGAGTGGCTGACACGCCAGAAGGCTGTGCTGCCATCCAGCGAGACCTGGACAGGCTGGAGAGTTGGGCAGGGAATAACTTGATGAAATATAACAAGGGAGAGTGTAGAGTCCTGCATCTGGGCAGGAACAACCCCAGGTTCCAGTATAGGTTGGGAAACGACCTGTTAGAGAGCAGTGTAGGGGAGAGGGACCTGGGGGTCCTAGTGGACGACAGGATGACCATGAGCCAACACTGTGCCCTTGTGGCTAAGAAGGCCAATGGCATCCTGGGGTGTATTAGAAGGGCGGTGGTTAGTAGGTCGAGAGAGGTCCCCCTTCCCCTCTACTCTGCCCTGGTGAGACCGCATCTGGAATATTGTGTCCAGTTCTGGGCCCCTCAGTTCAAGAAGGACAGGGAGCTGCTGGAGAGAGTCCAGCGCAGAGCAACGAAGATGATTAGGGGAGTGGAACATCTCCCTTATGAGGAAAGACTGAGGGAGCTGGGTCTCTATAGTTTGGAGAAGAGGAGACTGAGGGGTGACCTTATCAGTGTCTATAAATATATAAAGGGGGAGTGTCACGAGGATGGAGCCAGGCTCTACTCAGTGTCAAACAATGACAGGACAAGGGGTAATGGGTACAAACTGGAACACAAGAGGTTCCACTTAAACTTGAGAAGAAACTTCTTCTCAGTGAGGGTGACGGAACACTGGAACAGGCTGCCCAGGGAGGTTGTGGAGTCTCCTTCCCTGGAGACATTCAAAACCCGCCTGGACACATTCCTGTGTAACATTATCTAGGTGTTCCTGCTCCGGCAGGGGGATTGGACTAGATGATCTTTCGAGGTCCCTTCCAATCTCTAACATACTGTGATACTGTGATACTGTGAACCCACACCTGCTTGCCAATAGCATTCCTGAACTGGGGATGTGAAACCTGGATGGAGGATTCCAGATCATCCCTTCCCTTGTTCTCCTGCCGTGCTCCTGCACATACAGCCCACGATGCTGCTGTCCTCCCTTGCTGCCAGGGCACCCGCTGCCTCCTGTCCAGCTCCTGCCCACCCAGACCTTTCCCATGGGCTGTTCTCAGGCAGGCAGCCCCAGCCTGGGCCGTTGCAGGGGAGTCCCCTGCAGGGACCCCTGTGTCCCCTGCTCCCCTTCCCAAAACACCCTGAGAGCTCTGCAGCCCCCCCCATGCCTTCCCATCACCCCACACCAGCACAACAGCCCCATTCAATGGGCGCCCCAAGAGCTCTTCCTGCTCCAGGCACAGAGCAGCCATCCCAGAGCTGGAGCAGCCAGAAAGCTGCTTTCATTCCCCTTCACTCCCGTCATGTGAGGACATATCACAGAGAAGAAGTTGCTGCAGGATCATTTATTTCCCTTAAATACAATCAGAGACCAGAGTGACAGAAAGTCTGTGGGTCACACAACACGAGTGGCAACTTATTTAGGAGATGAAAACTGGCATTTCAATGAAGACAACATCATCACAAATTGTAATAGGAAAACAAATGCAAAGCAGGAAAGACAGACATGGCCTGTCATGACCTACACTGGAAGCCCTTTGCAGGGTAAAGCAAGCAGCGTATATCTGCTGAAACACATCTGGTCACCAGCTTCCTCACAGCATCCTTCAGCTCCTGGTTCCTCAGGCTGTAGATGAGGGGGTTCACTGCTGGAGGCACCACCGAGTACAGCACTGACACCACCAGATCCAGGGATGGGGAGGAGATGGAGGGGGGTTTCAGGTAGGCAAATGTGCCAGTGCTGAGAAGCAGGGAAAGCACGGCCAGGTGAGGGAGGCACGTGGAAAAGGCTTTGTGGCGTCCCTGCTCAGAGGGCATCCTCAGCACGGCCCTGAAGATCTGCACATAGGACCCCACAATGAAAACAAAACAGCCAACAGCAATCAGGACACCAACCACAAGAAGCCCAACTTCCCTGAGGTAGGAGTGTGAGCAGGAGAGCTTGAGGATCTGGGGGATTTCACAGAAGAACTGCTCCACAGCATTGCCTCGGCACAGGGGCAGTGAAAATGTATTGGCTGTGTGCAGAAGAGCACTGAGAAAGCCACTGCCCCAGGCAGCTGCTGCCAGGTGGACACAAGCTCTGCTGCCCAGGAGGGTCTCATAGTGCAGGGGCTTGCAGATGGCCACGTAGCGGTCGTAGGACATGGCAGTGAGGAGAGAATACTCTGCTGAAATGAATAAGAGAAAGAAAAACAGCTGTGCAGCACAACCTGTGTAGGAGATGGTCCTGCTGTCCCAAAGGGAATTGGCCATAGATCTGGGGACAGTGGTGGAGATGCAGCCCAGGTCCAGCAGGGAGAGGTTGAGGAGGAAGAAGTACATGGGGGTGTGGAGGCGCTGGTCGCAGGCTGTGCTGGTGATGATGAGGCCGTTGCCCAGGAGCGCAGCCAGGGAGATGCCCAGGAAGAGCCAGAAGTGGCAGAGCTGCAGCTCCCGCGTGTGTGCGAATGGCAGGAGGAGGAACTGGGTGATGGAGCTGCCGTTGGACATCTGCTGCCTCTGGGCATGGGGCACCGTCAGAGGAGAAAAAGGCAGTGACAGGTTAGGACAGGAGGGATGTCAGATACAGAAGTTCAGTTTACACATTCACAACTGAGCACATTTTAGCAGGAGAGGAGAGGTTCTGTGTCATCGCCAGTGATGTCATTACACTGCTGAGGCTTCTTCCTAATTACAATCAGAAGAGCCTTGCTCAGAGCGAAAAGTCTCAGTTCTTTGCAGAACCAAGACAGCTGCAGTGTCCATCAGTCCTCTCCCACTTGCCCTGTGCTCAAACTTGCACTGCCTGTAAGATGCCTTCACACACAAATTGATCTTAAGAACTCCAACAAACATGTGTCCTGTGCTGAGACCAGGGGAGAACGGTTTTAAGGGACAGTCCACAGAGCTCTCACGGGGGAAGCAAAGGGCTGTGGGGGGCAGAGCACGGGCAGCAGTCACCTCCAGTGGCAGACCCCAAGAGAGCTGCCTG
Source organism: Pezoporus flaviventris (assembly GCF_033815535.1). Lineage (NCBI taxonomy): Eukaryota > Metazoa > Chordata > Aves > Psittaciformes > Psittacidae > Pezoporus > Pezoporus flaviventris. The sequence goes on along the minus strand of NW_026892727.1, from coordinate 360,453 downwards.
AACGCACCCTCCCCAGGGCTGGGCTGCACTTTCACCCCACTCCCTGCCCATCCGTATCTCTGCTGCCTGGAGCTGTCCCTGCCAGGAGCTGCTGGTCTGTGCCCAGCTCTGCTCCCTCTCAGTGCTCCCAGAGCCCATGCCATGGGCTGTGTGCTCAGCTCTGCCCTGCACACCCCTGCCTGTGCAGGGGCTCAGGAGCAGCTCACACAAGCCCTCACAAGACTCTCGGTGCCTCCCCCAAAGCAGAGAAGTAAATTCCCAGCTCCCACTGCCCACCCTGCCCATCAAGAGGAAAAACCATCAAAGTTCAGGATCCTTCCCTATCAGGTAAATGATGCCTCAGTGTCTTTCAGAGGGACCCTCTGAAGAAGTGCTCAGCGTGACGGCAGATGGAGCAGCGTCACCCACCCAGCACTTCCCTTCCCTCTCAGGGGTTTCTCCTTTCCCCTCAGCTCCCCCCCGAGCTCCACGGGGAGCTCCCGGGCAGGCCGAGTGCTGACCCTGATAGGCAGCAGAGTCCCTGCCCCTGCACACAGCCTTTGGGCTGCAGGGACCCTGCTGCAAGGGCAGCGCTGGGCACCCCTGCCTGCACACCCACATTCACACCCTGCAGCCAGCCCCGGCACAAGGGACCTGCCTTGTCCTGTCCCTGCATGGTGCAGGGGGAAGCCCTGCTCTGCAGCACATCCTCCTCCTTATCTACACAGAGAGAAACTGCAGCTGCATTGCCCTGCACCCAGTGCCTTACCACAAACAGGACTGGGAAGGTTTCTCCTTCAGAAGGTTCCTCCTCCTCCTCCTCAGCATCCTCCACTGCCAAGTGCCTTTAAGCTCCCTGTGTCTCACAGGTCTCCAATCAGTCCCAGCTCAGCAGCAGAGGCCCAGCCCAAGGTGGCTCTGCCTCTGCCCCACTGGGCTCCTTCCAGGGCTCCCTGGGGCTCCAGGGAAACACCATGGGAAACAGCCTGAAGCAAGCACTGATCTTCCCTCCCTCAGCTGGGAGGCACACTGCCTTCCTGCAGTGCCATTTCTCTGATGATACAAAGATTTAAGGCTAAAAATCTTTGTTTCTTACAATCAATCAATTAATTTGAAAATGGCGCTTTGAGAACATCAAGTCCAACCATTAACCTATCTCTGGGAAGTCCACACACTGAGCATGAGAACATCTCTGGTGGGATACCCTGTTTGGATGGTCAGCAACAGCAACTGGGGCTTTAAAATTGAATTTTACATCCTACCTTAATTTCAGTAATTTATATCCTATTCTGTTTGTTGTTAAACATTCTTCTATACATTAGAGCATAGAAATCAGTTATGTTCATGCAGAAACCTGTCCATATATATAATTGTATTTAAACCCATTTAAGAAATTCTTAACAACTAAGCAACTAAGTGTCAGGTTGGATATTTAATTGCAAGTGGGTGTATATCAGCTTCAATATCAAGTGCTGTTAGAAATCCTGTGATTGAGTTTACAAATGCAAACTGCTGCTAGCTGGCATTTGTGATCCTTTAGATGAATACCAGGCTGATGGAATTCAGGTGCACGCAGACTGCTCTCAGAGAGGGAGCATAGAAAGCAAAGAGATCCAATCTGAACCTTGTGACTCAACAAGAGGGTCTCCCTTATTCCTTTCTGTTTGCAGTTTCTATACACATGATTTCAGTTCAATGCTGTGTAAATCACTTGAATCCAGTCCTGGATAAATCCTTGCCAAGTCTGACACAATCTCTTTTTGTAGATGGTGGAGTGGGGCCTCGCCACCAAATCCTGAGGAATCCTGCTTTTAGAAATTCACAATAAAGTCACTTTTGCTGGTATCTGTGGAAGTGATTCTTTGAGCATTCTTTCTAAACAGTTTCACAAGAGGCATACGGGAACATCTCTGGGAAACACATTCCAGTGTCTCACCACCCTCACCGGAAAGAATTTCTTCAGAGAACACAGTTTCTGTTTCACTGCAGAGAAAGGAGGCAGGAGAGAAGGGGTGGGGAGCACGCACCCCAGCCCCGACTCCGCACAGGGCAGCGAGGGGTGCTGCTCTTCACTACAGCACAGCTGGGCTGAACTGAGTCAGTGCTTACACAGAAACCTGTCCTTGTCCCTGATGAAGCTCTACAGCCCACAGGCTTCTCCACAAGTACCAGCCCATCTGTTTTTCTTGTCACGTCTTGCACAGTGTCACAAGCTGTGGCACAAGGGGAGGCCCTTGTTGCTGTTTCTCCTGGAACACAGGGAAGTAGAAAATGAAATACTTTTTTTAACAATGAAAGCCATTGCAGTGACCATGGAAAATATGGAACAAGATGCTAGAGCCCTACAGGTTTTACCAGGAAGAGCAACAATTAACTAAAAATTCCCTCCTGCGCTTTTTCCTTTCCCAGCCCATGGATACTTTCCTCAGTAACTTTCAAGGGCACATGGCACAGCAAGAGATCTGTGTGTCTGCTGCACGTGAAGGTGAACAGTTCCTTTTGGTGTTAGAGCTGTAAAGTCAGATTTCTCTCCAAAGCAACTCAACCATGGACCAAGGATGAGTCAGGGAATTTTCAGCTGTACCTGCAGTGCCCTGCAAAAGCAAGGCAAGACAGGGCCAGGATGCGCAAGGCAAGGCAGGGCAAGGCGAGGCGAGGCAAGGCAAGGCAAGGCAGGGCAAAACAAGTTATGGCAAGGCAAGGCAAGGTAAGGCAAGGCCAGGAAGGGCAGGGCAGGGCAGGGTAAGGCAGGGCACAGAGAGGTAGGGCAAGGCAGGGCAAGGAAGTTCAAGGCAGATCAAGGCAAGGGGAGGTAAGGCAAGGCAATGCCAGGTAAGGCAAGGCAAGGCAACGAAAGGCAAGGCAAGTCAAGTTATGGTAAGGCAGGTTAAGTCATTGCAAGTAAGTTCAAGGCAGATCAAGAAAAGGCAAGGCAAGGCAGGGCAAGGCAAGGCAATGAAAGGCAGGGCAATGCAAGGCAAGGCAAGGCAATGAAAGGCAGGGCAAGGCAAGGCAAGGCAAGTCAAGGCTAGGGAATGCCAGGCAAGGCAAGGCAAGGCAATGCCAGGCAAGGCCAGGCATGGTAAGGCAAGGGAAGGCAAGGGAAGGCAAGGCTAGGCCAGCCCAGGAAAGGCAAGGCAAGGCAAGGGAAGGCAAGGCTAGGTCAGCCCTGAAAGGGCAAGGCAAGGCAAGGCAAGCCCTGCAAGGCCAGGACAGGCCATGTCAAGCAGGGCAAGACCAGGCTAGGCCAGGACAGTCAAGGCAATGCAAGGTACGGCAAGGCAATTCAATGCAAGGCAAAGCAAGGCCAGGCCAAGCCATGCCAGGAAAGTCCAGGCAACATAAGTCAATGCAAGGCAAGACCAGGCAAAGCAAGGCAACGAAAGACAAGGCGAGAGGTAAGGCCAGGCAAGGACAAGCTAGGCCAGTCTAGGCAAGGCAAGGCAAGGAAATGCAAGGCAAGTAAAAGCAAGGCAACGCAAGGCCAGGGAAGGCAAGGCAATGAGAGGCAAGGCCAGGCAAGGCAAGACAAGGCCAGGCAAGGAAATGTCAGGCAAGGCCAAGCCAGGCAAGACCAGGCAAGTCCAGGCAATGCACAGCAAGGCAATACAAGGCAAGGCATTACAAGGCAAGGCAATTGAAGGAAGGCACGTCAAGGCAAGGCCAGGCCAGGCCAAGTCAGGCAAGGCTAGGCAAGGCAAGTGTCGTGGTTTAAAACTAGTCAGGCAGCTCGTTCACTCACTCACTCCCCCAGTTCTTGCCCTCCCCCTACTCCCAGAGGGATGGAGAGGAGAATCAAAAAGAATGCAACTCCCACGGGTTGCAATAAGAACAGTTTAGTAACGCAGGTATAACACAAATCACTACTGCTACCACCAAGAATAATAATGATAAAGGAAGTAACAAGGGAAGAGACTACAACACCTCAGCAATAGCTGACCGATAACTCGCCCCGCAGCCTGACCAAGCACCGACCAATACCTCCTCTAACCTGGAGTCCTAGCCCTTCCAGGTAACTCTCAGTTACATCCTGGGAATGACGTGTAGTGGTATGGAATACCTCTTTGGTCAGTTTGGGTCAGGTGTCCTGTCTCTGCTTCCTCCCAGCTTCCCCTCCTCCCTGGCAGAGCATGAGGCTCACAAAGTCCTTGGTCAGAGGAAACATGGGTGTTATAAGCTCTGTTCCCAGGCCGAAAGTCAAAACACAACGCTGAACCAGCTACTAAGAAGGAGAAATAAGACTGCTACTGCTAAACCAGTATCCAGCCCTTATTGCATACCATTCACATCATGCTCAGATCCTACATTTTCAATGTGCCATTGCTCTTACATATATTCATCCATGTATACATACAGTGAGAAAGAGATCATTTCTTAGTGCACGGACCAATCCCTATAAAGCTGCTGAGTCCATCCGGTCCATGATACCGGGTTTCATCTCTTATAACAGTCTTTCAGAACAGGAGAGGCTGTGTGCAGTGTTCACACACATGAATCAATTAGCGTCCATTGTTAAGTCCACCCCTCCATCATGAGTCCATCTCTATGTTGCATCTCTGCCCTGATGGCCTGAAGTGCCATGGGCCCACCAGGCTTAAAATAATTCACTGTCTCCTTCAGCAGTTTCTGCACCTTGTTGCTGGGGACTCCATACAGCTGCCTTCCATCTCCGATGCTTCCAAAGCACTGGAGGGGCCAAGTGGACTAGATACTTGCCCATACTGTGCCACACACCCTGCCACTCATGACTGTACAGCCTTGAGGAAAATCTCTTGGTGCTCCTATATTGTCGTCTAACTGTAGACAAGACCCAAACCCGACTCTGCTTAACTTTTGAGATGAGACAAAATGGTGGTGGGTAAAACACAGTCTGTGTGTGTGCCAACATGCTGATCCCCACCACAATCAGCAGGAAGGTCCCAAGGGTACCCAAACGCCATTCAAAACCTTCAGACCTCTCAAAGGATGCTGCTGTACTTGTCACTGGGGCTGGGGTAGCTGCTGTGCTTGCCGGCAATCCCACCACCAGCTTCATTTTTCCTGAGTACAGCTCTTCCTCCTCTGCCTTGCTGTGAAATGCTGCGTGCTCTCCTGCATCCTCCTGGGGCTCGGCTGGCAGCTTCCAGGGAATGCTCTCGGCCGTCGTGGGGCTGGGCGGGGTCACGGGTCTCGGCTCCTCCACCGCCTTCTCCCGCTGTTCTGCAGCCACCTCCTTCTGCCCCTCAACAGCCCTGACATCCCCCACCAGCAGCCGCTGCCTGCCGGCCTCCAGCCCCGCTCCCACCGCTGCTTGGTCCCGGGGCCGCTCTCCCGGGCCAGTTCGGTAGCTGGTGGCTCCCGGGGCCTTTCCCCCTCGGCTCCCCGCAGCCTCTCAAAGATGGATTCGAGGACTAGGGCCAGGACGGGGAAGAGCAGCGTACAGGTACAGGTACAAGTCCACAGCCACGTCCATCCCGCCCTGCTGCTGGAGACTCCCCGTATTACAAGTTATTGCCATGACAGGATAAGGGGGAATGGCTTTAAGCTGAAAAAAAGGGGGATTTAGCTTGACTTTAGGAGGAAGTTGTTCCCTTTGAGGGTGGCGGGACACTGGCACAGGGTGGCCAGAGAAGCTGTGGCTGCCCCATCCCTGGCAGTGTTCAAGGCTGGATTGGATGGGAGTCAGCTTTGCTCTGAAGCAGTGATTTGTCCAGCTCTGATTTTCACAGCGCATGTCAGATGAAATCTAACTTGGTTGTAAAGTTTTCTACATGTACTCATGATTTGGATGCATGTGGGCTGCACAACTGAAGCTCAGCATGGGTTTGGTGTCATTTTGTCTGTGTTATTTATTTACTGGCATAACATTGCTGAGGTTGTTTTGGGGGGTATAAAACATTATTTTTTTGAAAGAAAATTAGAAGAGTATTGAATCAGGTAGAAGTTCTCAGCTCTTTGAAACTTAGTGCAGAGGCAGCGGAGCTGCAGCATCCATCAGTCCTTTCCCATTTCCCCTGTGCTCAAACTTGCACTGCCTGTAAGATGCCTTCACACACAAACTGATCTTAAGAACCCCCACGAACATCTGTCCTGTGCGGAGAGCAGGGCAGCACGGTTTCAAAGGGCAGGTCACAGAGGTCCCATGACCAGAAGCAGAGGACTGCATGCAGCAGAGCATGGCCAGCAGCCACCTCCAGTGCCAGACCGCAAGAGAGCTGCCTGAATGCTTCCTCCCCTTTAGATCCGCTTGCTGAGGGATATTCAATGCATCTCTTAAATTGACACTATAGTAGCAGCCTGCAACTACTTGAAATGCGGCTTCAGAGATGATGTAGTTTTTCTTGCTAGCAGGAAGGGAAGGAAACCTCTGCAAAGTGCAGCCTGGAAGGCTCAGACTCAAAGTTAGGAAAGGGAAATGTCTCTCAAAAGGTGGACTTGTGGTGCAAGAGGTCACCCGGAGGGAGTCTGGCTCAGCCCATGGCTTTGTGTTTCAAGGAACAGCCAGCCATGGGTGCAGAGATGGGACTGCAGGTACAGAAATGCCAGGTGAGAGCTGGGTGGGAAAGCAAGATGGGGGTCAACAGCCTGAAGGAGACGAAGTGCAGGCATGGGCCAGTGAAGGACAGCCTGCAGCAGAGATGACAGGCCCAAAAGAACAAAAGGCCTTTGTGCCCTGGCCTATGGCAGTTGCCTCTTTCATCAAGACCTATGAGGAGACCTTTCATTCTCAGGAATTTCAGGCTCTGCTTCTCCAAGGGCTGTGGTCAGGGCTTGGCTTTTCTGCATCATCAAACAAACCAAGGGTTTTCTCACCATCAGACACCTGCACTTTGCCTTTCTCTCCCACTATTCACAGCCTCCAGTTACTTGCTTTAACGAGTCCCTGGGGAGGCTTTGTCAGCATCAGCCCTCAGTGGGGCCCATTAATGCTGAAGGGACTTGGGGCTTTGTTTCTGACTTGGACTTCTTGAGAGGTTTCCTCAGTCTCCTCTCAGCCCCTGAGGTTCACAGACTCAGCCCAAATACACCATGGGACTCATTAAACCCTGATGAGCCATGTCTCACCCTGTAGTTTTTGTCAAGTCTTCCAGATTGTCTTCCAGGGAACTGGGGAGGTTTCCGAGTGCAGGAAGATTACAAAGGGCATCTGATAGAAGTTATTTGAAAGGGTTACTTGAAAGGAAAATCTACGAAAGATGAGAGAAACAGTTGAGGAGCCACCAGGGACATCCCAGGCACCAGGAGATGCAGGTGCCTGCTCCGGGGCTGTCACTTCCACAGCCACCACGACACCACAAGGAGCAGCATCAGCCAGGGCCCTTCTCCTGCCCCAGTACCCACAGAGCCAGCAGTGCCACCATGAGTCAGGAATGTTGGGCGCTGGGCCCTCACGTGAGGGCAGACCAGGTTGACAACACCGCAGGGGCAGCAGGAGGCCAGAGAGATGCTGCTGCTGCAGTGCACGACTCTGCGTGTGCAAGGTGATCTCAGAGAAAACTCCAGGAACAAACTCACCACCAAAGTTTTCAAGCTGACAAGCAGGTATTCTTTCTTGTGGCGCCGGGAGACACGGGGGATTGCTCCTCCTAACGGGTGTCTCTCAATTGCCACACAAGCCGTCCTTTCATAGTCCCTGGGCATACATACATATTCATAAGGCTACATACGGATTACATCATTTTAAAGTGAGTTCCCCACATGCGTACAGAATTGTGGTGGTATTCTCTGAGGGTCGTTTACTTCTTCCAACAATCTTCATCAGTTCTGGCCGCCTTTGAGGGATCATAGAGAAGTCATAGAGGATTCATAGAGGAGTCATAGAGATGTGACAGAGGAGTCTTAGCATCATAGAATCATAGCGGAATCATGCAGGAATCATAGAGGAGTCATAGAAGAGTCAAAAACAGTCATAGAGGAGGCATAGAGGGGTCATAGAGGAGTCATAGAGGAGTCATAGAGGAGTCATAGTGAAGTCATAGAGGAGTCATAGTGAAGTCATAGAGGAGTAATAGAGAATCATAATAGAGTCATAGTGGAGTCATATAGGAGACAGTGTCATAGATTCATAGAAAAGTCACAGAGGACTCAGTGGAATCATAGTGGAGTCATAGACAAGTCATAGTGGATTCAAAGAGGAGTCATAGAGGAATCATAGTGGAGTCACAGAGGAGTCATAGAGGAGTCACAGAGGAGTCATAGAGGAGTCATACAGACGTCATAGTGGAGTCATGTAGGAGTCATAGTGTCATATATTCTTAGAGGTGTCATAGAAGAGTCACAGATGGGTCATAGAGGGGTCGTAGTGGAGTCGTAGTGGAGTCATTGTGGAGTCATAGCGGAGTCATAGAGAGGTCATAGAAGGGTCGTAATGGGGTCATAGTGGAGTCGTAGGGGGTCACAGAAGTGTCTTAGAGGGGTCATAGAAGGGTCATAGTGGAGTCATAGAGGGGTCATAGAGGCGTCCTAGTGGAGTCATAGAGGTGACTTAAAGGCATCATTGTGTCATAGATTCATAGAGGAGCCATAGACGAGTCATCGAGGACTCATAGAGGACTCATACAAAAGTCATACAGGAGTCATCGTGGAGTCAAAGAAGAGTCATAGGGGAGTCATATTGGAATAATAGAGGAGCCCTAGTGTCATAGATTCATAGAGCAGTCATAGAGGTGTCATAGAGACATCATAGGGCCATTATAGAGGACTCATAGAGGCATCACAGACGCGTCATAGAGTCATGGAGGAGTCATAGGGAGTAATTGTGGAGTCTTAGAGGAGTCATAGTGTCATAGATTCATAGAGGAGTCAGAGGAGTCATAGAGGAGTCATAAATGAGTCATAGTAGAGTCATCTAGGAGTCATAGGGCACTCTTAGAGGAATTGTAGGGGAGTGAGTCATGGAGAAGTTAGACCTAGAAGAGTCTTACAGTCATAGAGGTGTCTTAGAGTCATAGTGGAGTCATAGAGGAATCATAGAGGAGTCATTGGGGCGTCATAGAGGACTCCTTGAGGGGCCATAGAGGGGTCTTAGGGGACTCTTAGAGAGGTCATTGGCGAGTGTCCTGGCTTTAGCAGTAGCAGTCATTTTTCTCCTTCTTAGTAGCTGGTGCAGCGCAGTAGTTTTGACTTTCGGCCTGGGAACAGAGCTGATAACACCAATGTTTTTAGTTTCTGCCCAGATGTTTTGGTCTGATGAAGGACTTTCTGAGCCTCATACTCCGCGAGGGAGGAGGGGAATCTGGGAGGAATCTGAGCCAGGACACCTGACCCAAGCTGACCAAAGAAGTATTCCAAGCCACATCATGTCATGCCCAGGATGTAACAGGGAGTTACCCGGAAGGGCTAGAGGACTGCCGGGTTGGACTAGGTATTGGCTGGTGCTTGGTCGGGCTGGGGGGGGGAGGGTTGAGTTATCAGTCGGTTGGTGGTGAGATATTGTATTCTCTTCCCTTGTTATTTCCTTTATCATTATTATTATTGGTGGTAAGCAGTAGTGATGTGTGTTAGACCTTAGTTACTAAACTGTTCGTATCTCAACCCATGGGACTTGCATTCTTTTGGATTCTCCTCTCCGTCCCTCTGGGAGTAGGGGGTGGGAAAGAAGGTGGGGGAATGAGTGAACGAGCTGCCTGACTAGCTTTAAACCACAACAGTTCTTTCCTTCCCTTGCCTTGCCTGGCTTTCCCTTTTCTTGCCATGCCTTGCAATGCCTTTCCTTCTCTTGCCTTGCCTTGCCTTGCCTTGCCTTGCTTTGCCTGGCATCCTCTCACATAGCCTCACCTTGCCTCGATTACCCTCACCCTGCCTGGCCTGGAATGGCCTTTCCTTGCCTTGCATCGCCTTGCCTCGCCTTGCATTGCCTCGCCTCGCCATGCCTTTCTTTCCCTTGCCGTGCCTTGCCTTGTCTTCCCTTCCCTTGCCTTGCCTTCCCTTGCTTTGCCTTGCCTTTCCTTGCCTTGCCATGCATTGTAATGCCTTGCCTTCCCTTGCTTTGCCTTGCCTTGATTTGCATTGCCTTGATTTGCCTTGCATTGCCTCGCCTGGCCTGGCCGGTCTTCCCTTCCCTGGTGTGGTTTTGCCTGGCCCTGCCTTGCCTTGCCTGTCCTTGCCTTGCATTTTCTTGCCTTCCCTTCCCTTGCCTCGCATCGCCTTGAATCGCCCCTCATTGCCTTGCCTGGCCTGGCATGGTCTTGCCTTTCCTTGCCCTTTCCATGCCTTGCCTTGCCTTGCCTTGCGTCTCCTCGCCATGCCTTTCCTTCCCTTGCCATGCCTTGCCTTGCCTTTTCTTGCCTTCCCTTGAATTGACTTCCCTTGCCTTACCTTCCCTTGGGTTACCAGGCCTTTCTATGATTTTCCTTCCCTTGCCATTCCTTGTCTTGCTTTGCCTTGCCTTGCCTTGTCTTGCTTTGCCTTGCCTTGCCTTGCCTTGCTTTGCCTTGCCTTACTTTGCCTTGCCTGGCCTTCACTTGCCATGCCTTGCCTGCCTTTCCCTTGCCTTGCCTTCCCTTGCCTTGCCATGCCTTGCCGTGCCTTTAATTCCTTTGCCATGTCATGCCTGGCCTTCCCTTCCCTTGCCTTCCCTCGCCTTGCCATGTCTTGCAATGACTTTCCTTCCCTTGCCGTGCCATGCCTTGCCTCACCTCGCCTTGCCTGGCTTCACCAGGACTTTCCTTCCATTGCCATGCCTTGCCTTGCCTTGCCTTGCCTTCACATTGCCTTGCCTCGCTTAGCCTCGCCGTGCCTTTCCTTCCCTTGCTTTTGCTTGCCTTGCCTTGCCTTGTCTTACCTCTCCTTGCCTTGCTTCGCCTCGTCTCACCTCGCCTTGCCTGGCCTTAAATGACCTGGCCTTGCTTTTCCTTGCCTGACCTTGCCTTGCATTGCCTTGCCTTGCCAGGTCTTTCCTTCCCTTGCTTTGCCTAGCTTTGTCTCACCTCGCTTTGCCTTCCCTTACCTTGCCTTGCTTTCCCTTCCCTTGCCTTGCCTTGCTTTCCCTTCCCTTGCCTTGCCTTGCTTTCCTTTCCTTTCCCTTGCCTTGCCTTGCTTTCCCTTCCCTTGCAATGCCTTTCTTTCCCTTGCCTTGCCTCTCCTCGCCTTGCCTTGCTTTGCCTGGAATCGCCTCACATCGCCTCACCTTGCCTCGACTAGCCTCGCCCTGCCTGGCCTGGAATGGCCTTTCCTTGCCTCACCTCGACTCACCTCGCTTCACCTGTCCTTGCCTCACCTTGCCTCACCTTGCCTTGCACTGCCTTGCCTTGCTTTGCCTTGCTTTGCCTTGCCTCGCGTTGCCTCACCTCGCCATGCCTTTCCTTCCCTTGCCATGCCTTGCCTTGCCTTGCCTTGCCTCTCCTTGCGTTGCCTCGCCTCGCCATGCCTTTCCTTCCCTTGCCATGCCTTGCCTTGCCTTGCCTTGCCTTGCATTGCTTTGCCTCGCCTCGCATCACCTCGCCAGGTCTTTCTTTCCCTTGCCATGCCTTGCTTTGCCTTCCCTTGCCTTGCCTTGCATTCCCTTGCTTTGCCTTGCCTTGCCTTGCCTTGCATTGCTTTGCCTTGCCTCGCATCACCTCGCCAGGTCTTTCTTTCCCTTGCCATGCCTTGCTTTGCCTTCCCTTGCCTTGCCTTGCATTCCCTTGCTTTGCCTTGCCTTTCCTTGCCTTGCCATGCCTTGCCTTCCCTTGCTTTGCCTTGCTTTGTCTTGCCTTGCTTTGCCTTGCCTTTCCTTGCCTTGCCATGCCTTGCCTTCCCTTGCTTTGCCTTGCTTTGTCTTGCCTTGCTTTGCCTTGCCTTGATTTGCCTTGCGGTGCCTTGCTTTGTCTTTCCTTCCCTTGCAATGCCTTGCCTTCCCTGGTCTTGCTTTACATGGCCTTGCCTTGCCTCGCATCGCCTCACCTCTCCTCACCTCGTTTCACCTCGTGAGGAGTTTCCTTCCCTTGTCTTGCCTTGCCTCGGCTCGACTCACCTCTCCTCCCCTTGCCTCACCTCGCCTTGCCTTGCCTTACCTCCCATCGCCTTGCGTTGCCTCGCATCGCATCGCCTTGCCTTGCCTGGCCTTGCCTGGCCTGCCCTAGCCTGGCCTGGCCTTGCCTCCCTTGCCTTGTCTTGCCTTGCCTTTCATTGCCTTGCCTTGCCTTTCCTGGCAGTGCCTTGACTTACCTTGCCTTGCCTTGCCTTGATCTGCCTTGAACTTCCTTGTCCTGCCCTGCCCTACCTTGCCCTGCCTTGCCTTACACTGCCCTGCCCTGCCCTGCCCTTCCTGGCCTTGCCTTACCTTGCCTTGCCTTGCCATAACTTGTTTTGCTCTGCCTTGCCTTGCCTCGCCTTGCCCTGCCTTGCCTTGCCCATCCTGGCCCTGACTTGCCTTGCCTTTGCAGGCTGCTGCAGGTACAGCTGAAAATTCCCTGACTCTTTCCTTGGTCCATGGTTGAGTTGCTTTGGAGAGAAATCTGACTTTACAGCTCTAACACCAAAAGGAACTGTTCACCTTCACGTGCAGCAGACACACAGATCTCTTCTGTGCCATGTGCACTTGAAAGTTACTGAGGAAAGTATCCATGGGCTGGGAAAGGAAAAAGCGCAGGAGGGAATTTTTAGCTAATTGTTGCTCTTCCTGGTAAAACCTGTAGGGCTCTAGCATCTTGTTCCGTATTTTCCGTGGTAGCTGGAATTGGTTTCATTATTAAAAAAATGTATTTCATTTTCTATTTCCCTGTGTTCCAGGAGAAACAGCAACAAGGGCCTCCCCTTGTGCCACAGCTTGCGACACTGTGCATAAAAAAACAGCTGGGCTGGTACTTGTGGAGAAGCCTGTGGGCTGTAGAGCTTCATCAGGGACAAGGACAGGTTTCCCTTCTCCAGGCTGGAGAAGCCCAGCTTCCCCAGACTCTCCCCACAGGTACCGTGCTCCAGTATCTCCTGACTCTCTTTCCAGAGAGTTCCCCGCATGCGTACAGAATCGTGGTGGTGGTCTCTGAGGGTCGTTTACTTCTTCCAACAATCTTCATCAGTTCTGGCCGCCTTTGAGGAATCATGGAGAAGTCATAGAGGATTCATGGAGGAGTCATAGAGAAGTGATAGAGGAGTCTTAATGTCATAGAGTCATAGAATCATAGAATCATAGAATCATAGAATAATTAGGGTTGGAAAGAACCTGAAGATCATCCAGTTCCAACCCCCTGCCTTGGGCAGGGACACCTCACAGTAAACCATACCACCCAAGGCCTTGTCCAACCTGGTCTTGAACACTGCCAGGGATGGAGCATTCACAGCCTCCCTGGGCAACCCATTCCAGTGCCTCACCACCCTAACAGGAAAGAATTTCCTCCTTACATCCAATCTAAACTTCCCCTATTTAAGTTTTAACCCGTTCCCCCTTGTCATAGAGGAATCATTCAGGAATTATAGAGGAGTCATAGAAGAGTCAAAAACAGTCATAGAGAAGTCATAAAGGAGTCATAGAGGTGTCATAGAGGGGTCATAGAGGAGTCATAGAAAAGTCGTAGAGGAGTAATAGAGAAGTCATAATAGATTCATACTGGAGTCATATATGAGACATAGTTTCATAGGTTCATAGAAGAGTCATAGAGGAGTCAGTGGAATCATAGAGGAGTCATAGTGGAGTCATAGAGGAGTCATAAAGAGGTCACAGAAGAGTCATAGAGGAGTCATAGAAGAGCCATAGAGGAGTCATATAGAAGTCACAGTGGAGTCATGTAAAAGTCATAGAGGAGTCATAGTAATAGTGTCATAGAGCAAAAGAGGAGTCATAGTGGAGCCGTAGTGGGGTCATAGTGGAGTCGTAGTGGAGTCATAGAAGAGTCATAGAGGAGTCATAGAGGAGTAATAGAGAAGTCATAAAAGAGTCATAGTGGAGTCATAGAGGAGACAGTGTCATATATTCTTAGAGGTGTCATAGAGGAGTCATAGTGGAATCATAGATCACTCATACTGGAGTCATAGAGGAGTCACAGAGGAGTCATAGAGGAGTCATGCAGCAGTCATAGAGGAGTCATAGAGGATTCATAGAAGAGACGTAGTCATGTTGGAGTCACAGAAGAGTCATAGTGGAGTCCTTGAGGAGTCATAGAGTTGTAGAGGAGTCATACAGGAGTCATGTAGGAGTCATAGAGGAGTGATAGAGGTGTCATAGAGGAGTCAGAGAGGAGTCATAGAGGATTAACAGAGGTGTCATAGAGGAGTCACAGTGTCATAGACAGAGAAGCCATAGAGGAGTCATCAAGAACTCATACAGAAGTCATAAAGGAGTTATAGTGGAGTCATAGTGGTGTCAAAGAGGAGTCATAGTGTCATAGAGAAGTCATAGAAGAATTGTAGAGGAGTTGTAGAGGAGTCGTAGAGGATTCGTAGAGGTATCATAGAGGAGACATGGAAGAGTCATATTGGAGTCATAGAGGATTCATAGAAGAGTCACAGATGGGTCATAGAGAGGTCATAATGGAGTCATAGAAGTGTCATAGAGGGGTCATAGAGGATTCATAGTGGAGTCATAGAGTGGTCATAGAGGGGTCGTAATGGGGTCATAGTGGAGTCGAGAGCATTCCCTGGAAGCTGCCAGCCGAGCCCCAGGAGGATGCAGGAGAGCACGCAGCATTTCCCAGCAAGGCAGATGAGGAAGATCTGAACTCAGGAAAAGGGAAGCTGCTGGTGGGAGTGCCGGCAAGCACAGGAGCTACCCCAGCCCCAGTGACAAGTACAGCAGCATCCTTTGAGAGGTCTGAAGGTTTTGAATAGCGTTTGGGTACCCTTGGAACCTGCCTGCTGATTGTGGTGGGGATCAGCATGTTGGCACACACACAGAGTGTGTTTTACCCACCACCATTTTGTCTGATCTGAAAAGTTAAGCAGAGTCGGGTTTGGGTCTTGTCTAGGGTTAGATGATGATATAGGGGGACCAAGAGGCTTTCCCCAAGGCTGTGCAGTCATGAGTGGCAGGGAGTGTGGCACAGTATGGGAGAGTATCTAGTCCAGTTGCCCCCTCCAGTGCTTTGGAAGTGTCGGAGATGGAAGGCCGAGTCCCCAGCAACAAGGGGCAGAAACTGCTGAAGGGGACGGTGAAGTATTTTGAGCCTGGTGGGCCCATGGCACTTCAGGCCATCAGGGCAGAGATGCAACATAGAGATGGACTCATGATGAGAGGTGGACTTAGCAATGGATGCTATTGCCCAGGTGATTCACGTGTGTGAACACTGCACACAGCCTCTCCTGTTCTGAGAGACTGTTATAAGAGATGAAACCTGATATCATGCACCGAGTGGACTCAGCAGCTGTATAGGGATTGGTCCATGCACTAAGAAATGATCTCTTTCTCACTGTCTGTGTGTATATATGGAGGTATATATGTAAGAGCAATGGCACATTGAAAATGTAGGATCTGAGCATGACGTGAATGGTATGCAATAAGGGCTTTATACTGGTTTAGCAGTAGCAGTCATATTTCTCCTTCTTAGTAGCTGGTTCAGCGTTGTGTTTTGACTTTCGGCCTGGGAACAGAGCTGATAACACCAATGTTTTTAGTTTTTGCAAAGTCATGTTTCCTCTGACCAAGGACTTTGTGAGCCTCATGCTCTGCCAGGGAGGAGGGGAAGCCAGGAGGAAGCAGAGACAGGACACCTGAGCCAAACTGACCAAAGAGGTATTCCATACCACCACACGTCATTCCCAGGATGTAACTGAGAGTTACCCGGAAGGGCTAGGACTCCAGGCTAGAGGAGGTATTGGTCGGTGCTTGGTCAGGCTGTGGGGCGAGTTATCGGTCAGCTGGTGCTGAGGTGTTGTATTCTCTTCCCTTGTTACTTCCTTTATCATTATTATTCTTGGTGGTAGCAGTAGTGATTTGTGTTATAGCTGAGTTACTAAACTGTTCTTATTGCAACCCGTGGGAGTTGCATTCTTTTCCATTCTCCTCTCCGTCCTTCTGGGAGTAGGGGGAGGGCAAGAAGGGGGGGAGTGAGTGAACGAGCTGCCTGACTAGTTTTAAACCATGACACTTGCCTTGCCTAGCCTTGCCTGACTTGGCCTGGCCTGGCCTTGCCTTGACGCTTTCCTTCCATTGCCTTGCCATGTAATGCCTTGCCTTGTATTGCCTTGCTGTGCATTGTCTGGACTTGCCTGGCCTTGCCTGGCATTGCCTTGCCTTGCCTTGCCTTGCCTTGCTTTGCCTTGCCTTGCACTTCCTTGCCTTGCCTGGCCTGGACTGGCCTAGCTTGGCCTTGCCTGGCCTTACCTCTCCTTGCCTTGTCTTTCCTTGCCTTGCATTGCCTGGTCTTGCCTTGCATTGACCTAACTTGCCTGGCCTTTCCTGGCATGGCCAGCCCTGGCCTTGCTTTGCCTTGCATTGAATTGCCTTGCCATACCTTGCATTGCCTTGACTGTCCTGGCCTAGCCTGGTCTTGCCCTGCTTGAGGTGGCCTGTCCTGGCCTTGTAGGGCTTGTCTTGCCCTTCCTGGGCTTGCCTAGCCTTGCCTTACCATGCCTTACCTTGCCTTACCATGCCCTGCCTTGCCTGGCATTGCCTTGCCTTGCCTTGCCTGGCATTGCCTCGCCTTGCCTTGCCTGGCATTGCCTCGCCTTGCCTTGCCTTGCCTTGCCTTGCCCTGCCTCGCCTTGCCTTGCCCTGCCTCGCCTTGCCTTGCCCTGCCTCGCCTTGCCTTGCCTTGTCTTGACCTGCCTTGAACTCTTTTGCCCTGCCTTGCCTTGCACTGCCTCGCCTTGCCTTGCCTTGCCTTTTCTTGATCTGCCTTGAACTCCTTTGCCCTGCCTTACCCTGCCTTGCCCTGCCTTGACTTGACTTGCCTTTCATTGCCTTGCCTTGCCTTTCCTTGTATTGCCTTGCCTTACCTTGCCTTGCCATGCCTTGATCTGCCTTGAACTTCCTTGCCTCACCTTGCCCTACCTCTCCATGCCCTGCCTTACCTTGCCCTGCCGTGCCCTTCCTGGCCTTGCCTTACCTTGCCTTGCCTTGCCACAACTTGTTTTGCTCTGCCTTGCCTTGCCTTGCCCTGCCTTGCCTTGCGCATCCTGCCCCTGACTTGCCTTGCCTTTGCAGGCCGCTGCAGTCCTGCCCTGCCCTACCTTGCCCTGCCTTGCCTTACACTGCCCTGCCCTGCCCTGCCCTTCCTGGCCTTGCCTTACCTTGCCTTGCCTTGCCTTGCCTTGCCTCGATTGCCCTGCCTCGCCTTGCCCTGCCTTGCCTTGCGCATCCTGGCCCTGACTTGCCTTGCCTTTGCAGGGCACTGCAGGTACAGCTGAAAATTCCCTGACTCTTCCTTGGTCCATGGTTGAGTTGCTTTGGAGATAAATCTGACTTTACAGCTCTAACACCAAAAGGAACTGTTCATCTTCACGTGCAGCAGACACACAGATCTCTTGCTGTGCCATGTGCACTTGCCAGTTACTGAGGAAAGTATCCATGGGCTGGGAAAGGAAACAGCACAGGAGGGAATTTTTAGTTAATTGTTGCTCTTCCTGGTAAAAGCTGTTGGGCTCTAGCATCTTCTTCCATATTTTCCGTGGTCACTGGAATGGGTTTCATTATTAAAAAAGTATTTCATTTTCTACTTCCCTGTGTTCCAGGAGAAACAGCAACAAGGGCCTCCCCTTGCGCCACAGCTTGTGACACTGTGCAAGACGTGACAAGAAAAACAGATGGGCTGGTACTTGTGGAGAAGCCTGTGGCCTGTAGAGCTTCATCAGGGACATGGACAGGTTTCTGTGTAAGCACTGACTCAGTTCAGCCCAGCTGTGCTGTAGTGAAGAGCAGCACCCCTCGCTGCCCTGTGCGGAGTCGGGGCTGGGGTGCGTGCTCCCCACTCCTTCTCTCCTGCCTCCTTTGTCGGCAGTGAAACAGAAACTATGTTCTCTGAAGAAATTCTTTCCGGGGAGGGTGGTGAAACACTGGAACGTGTTTCCCAGAGAAGTCCTGGTGCCTGTTGTGAAGCTGTTTAGGATTGCTGAAAGAATCACTTCCACACATACCAGCAAAAGTGATTTTAATGTGAATTTCTAAAAGCAGGATTCCTCAGGATTTGGTGGCGAGGCCCCACTCCACCATCTACAAAAAGAGATTGTGTCAGACTTGGCAAGGATTTATCCAGGACTGGATTCAAGTGATTTACACAGCACTGAACTGAAATCATGTGTATAGAAACTGCAAACAGAAAGGAATAAGGGAGACCCTCTTGTTGAGTCACGAGGTTCAGATTGGATCTCTTTGCTTTCTAAGCTCCCTCTCTGACAGCAGTCTGCGTGCAGCTGGATTCCATCTTAGTCTCAGGCCTGGTATTCATCTAAGGGATCACAAATGCCAGCTAGCACCAGTTTGCGTTTGTAAACGCAATCACAGGATTTCTAACAGCACTTGAGCACTGAAGCTAATATACACGCACCTGCAATTAAATATCCAACCTAACACAACACACTGAGATGGAGCTAGATGGCTGTGCACAGATCTAGATTCACCCCTATGCTAAAGCTGCCCTTGGTGCAGTGAAAAGTAAAAGCAGAGCACAATACACACAGCAGCTTTGGAAGCACTCCTCAGCGGGCGAAGGGCTGAGTGTCAGTGAGCAGCAGGATCGGCCCAGCCAGATGATCCCCCTATTAGCTAAACTGGAGAGGTTAGCGGGCTCTCCGAGATGCCTCACTATGAGGGAGATGCCGCTCACAGCACACTGCGATCCAGGAGAGCGCAAAGGATCTCTCTCTTGGCACCACCAGTTGTAGGGTCGTCAGGTGACGGGCTTTGGTCATCAGTCAGATTTCATCCTGGCCTCAATTCTGTGTCAGTTTCAACAGTGCACAACAGCTCTGTTGCAGTCTGTCAGGGAATGACTGATCAACATGAAAGAGCTCCTGGTATGAGCAGGGAGTATCCAACTTTCCTGATCTCTGTGTGCTGCTCCCACCTTTGCCAGGCAACCAGAGCTCCTGGTGCAGCCAGGGAGCAGCCAGCAGCCAACTACCCACCTCTTGCCGCTGTGCCAACAAAGAGAGTAGTGCTGACTTCCAGTTATAAATGGAGGGCGATGTTTGGTTGCTTTACTCAATTGTTAAGAATTTCTTAAATGGGTTTAAGTACAATTATATATATGGACAGGTTTCTGCATCAACATAACTTGTTCAGCTGATTTCTATGCTCTAATGTATAGCAGAATGTTTAACAACAAACAGAATAGGATATAAATTAGTGAAATTAAGGTAGGATGTAAAATTCAACATTAAATCCCCAGTTGCTGTTGGTGACCATCCAAACAGGGTATCCCACCAGAGATGTTTTCATGCCCAGTGTGTGGACTTCCCAGAGATAGGTTAATGGTTGGATTCGATGTTCTCAAAGGGCCATTTTCAAATTAATTGTTTGATTGTAGGAAACAAAGATTTTTAGCCTTAAATCTTTGTATCATCAGGCTATTTCCCATGGTGTTTCCCTGGAGCCCCAGGGAGCCCTGGAAGGAGCCCAGTGGGGCAGAGACAGAGCCACCTTGGGCTGGGCCTCTGCTGCTGAGCTGGGACCGAGGGGAGACCTGCGAGACACAGGGATCTTAAAGGCACTTGGCAGTGGAGGATGCTGAGGAGGAGGAGAAACCTTCTGAAGGAGAAACCTTCCCAGCCCTGTCTGTGGTAAGGCCCTGGGTGCAGGGCAATGCAGCTGCAGTTTCTCTCTGTAGATGAGGAGGAGGATGTGCTTCAGAGCAGGGCTTCCCCTGCACCATGCGAGGGGCAGGACAAGGCAGGTCGCTTGTCCCGGGGCTGGCTGCAGAGTGTGAATGTGGGTGTGCAGGCAGGGGTGCCCAGCGCTGCCCTTGCAGCAGGGTCCCTGCAGCCCAAAGCCTGTGTGCAGGGGTAGAGATTCTGCTGCCTGCCAGGGTCAGCACTCGGCCTGCCCGGGAGCTCCCCGTGGAGCTCAGGGGGAGCTGTGGGGAAAGGAGAAACCCCTGGCAGGGAAGGGAAGTGCTGGGTGGGTGACGCTGCTCCAATCTGCCGTCACTCTGAGCACTTCTTCAGAGGGTCCTTCTGAAAGATACTGAGGCATCATTTACCTGATAGGGAAGGATGCTGAACTTTGATGTTTTTCCCTCTTGGTGGGCAGGTTGGGCAGTGGGAGCTGGGAATTTACTTCTCTGCTTTGGGGAGGCACCGAGAGTCTTGTGAGGGCTTGTGTGAGCTGCTCCTGAGCCCCTGAACAGGCAGGGGTGTGCATTGCAGAGCTGAGCACACAGCCCATGGCATGGGCTCTGGGAGCACTGAGAGGGAGCAGAGCTGGGCACAGAGCAGCAGCTCCTGGCACGGACAGCTCCAGGCAGCAGGGACATGGGCAGCGAGTGGGGGGAAAGTGCAGCCCAGCCCTGGGGAGGGTGCGTTCTGGCAGCTCTCTTGGGGTCTGGCACTGGAGGTGGCTGCTGGCTGTGCTCTGCCCCCCACAGCCCTTTGCTTCTCAGCGTGAGAGCTCTGTGGACTGTCCTTTGAAACCATTCTCCCCTGGTCTCAGCACAGGACACATATTTGTGGGAGTTCTTAAGATCAATTTGTGTGTGAAGGCACCTTACAGGCAGTGCAAGTTTGAGCACAGGGCAAGTGGGAGAGGACTGATGGAAACTGGAGCTCTCCTGGTTCTGCAAGGAACTGAGCCTTTTTACTTGATGCAATGCTCTTCTGATTGTACCTAGGAGGAAGCCTCAGCAGTGTAATGACATCACTGGCGACGACGCTGAACCTCTCCTCTCCTGCTAAAATGTGCTCAGTTGTGAATGTGTAAACTGAACTTCTGTATCTGACATCCCTCTTGTCCTAACCTGTCACTGCCTTTTTCTCCTCTGACGGTGCCCCATGCCCAGAGGCAGCACATGTCCAACGGCAGCTCCATCACCCAGTTCCTCCTCCTGCCATTCGCGCACACACAGGAGCTGCAGCTCTGCCACTTCTGGCTCGTCCTGGGCATCTCCCTGGCTGCGCTCCTGGGCAACGGCCTCATCATCACCAGCACAGCCTGCGACCAGCGCCTCCACACCCCCATGTACTTCTTCCTCCTCAACCTCTCCCTGCTGGACCTGGGCTGCTTCTCCACCACTGTCCCCAAATCCATGGCCAATTCCCTCTGGGGCACCAGGGCCATCTCCTACACAGGTTGTGCTGCACAGCTCTTTTTCTTTCTCTTATTCATTTCAGCAGAGTATTTTCTCCTCACTGTCATGTCCTACGACCGCTATGTGGCCATCTGCAAGTTCCTGCACTATGGGACCCTCCTGGGCAGCAGAGCTTGCGTCCGCCTGGCAGCAGCTGCCTGGGGCACTGGGTTTCTCAGTGCTCTGCTGCACACAGCCAATACATTTTCACTGCCCCTCTGCCGAGGCAATGCTGTGGAGCAGTTCTTCTGTGAAATCCCCCACATCCTCAAGCTCTCCTGCTCACACTCCTACCTCAGGGAAGTTTGGCTTCTTGTGGTTGGTGCCCTGATTGTTATTGGCTGTTTTGTTTTCATTGTGGGGTCCTATGTGCAGATCTTCAGGGCCGTGCTGAGGATGCCCTCTGAGCAGGGACGCCACAAAGCCTTTTCCACGTGCCTCCCTCACCTGGCCGTTCTCTCCCTCTTTGTCAACACTGCTGTCTTTGCCTACTTGAAGCCTGCCCCATCTGCTCCCCATCCCTGGACCTGGTGGTGTCAGTGCTGTACTCGGTGGTGCCTCCAGCAGTGAACCCCCTCATCTACAGCCTGAGGAACCCGGAGCTCAAGGATGCTGTGAGGAAGCTGGTGAATGGATGTGTTTCAGCAACCATATACTGCTTCCTTTACCGTGCAAAGGGCTTCCATTGTAGGATATGAGAGGCCATGTCTTTCCTGCTTCAATTTGTGGTGATGTCTTCACGTAAATGTCAGTTTTCATCTCCTCCTGCTTAAGTAGCCACTCGTGTTGTCTGACACACAGGCTTTGTGTCAGTGGGGGTCTCTCATTGTATTTAAGCACAATAAACCATCCTGCAGCAACTTCTTCTCTGTGATATGTCCTCACATGGCAGGAATGAAGGGGAATGAAAGCAGCTTTCTGGCTGCTCCAGCTCTGGGATGGCTGCTCTGTGCCTGCAGCAGGAAGAGCTCTTTGGGAGCCCAAGTGCCGAGGCTATTGTGCTGGTGTGGGGAGATGGGATGGCATGGGGGGGCTGCAGAGCGCTCAGGATGTCCTGGGCAGGAGAGCAGGTGACACAGGTGTCCCTGCAAAGGACTGGCCTGCAATGGCCCAGGCTGGGACTGCCTGGCTGGGAGCAGCCCATGGGAAAGGTCTGGGTGGGCAGGAGCTGGACAGGAGGCAGCGGGTGCCCTGGCAGCAAGAGAGGACAGCAGCATCATGGGATGTATGAGCACGGCAGGAAAACAAGGGAAGGGATGATCTGGAATACTCCATCCAGGCTTCACATCCCCAGTTCAGGAGTGGGTTTAGTAATGAGCCCTCAGGTCAGGAGATACTGGAGCACAGTGCCTGTGGGGAGAGTCTGGGGTGCTGGGCTTCTCCAGCCTGGAGAAGGGAAGGCTGATGGGGACCTGAGATCTTGGGAAGGGAAGGCTGTTGGGGACTGGCTGCCTGTACCAGCAAGGAGGACATGGAGAATACAGAGCCAGGCTCCTCACCATGGTGCCTGGTGGGAGGACAAAAAGCAGTGGGGGATAGTGACAGAGGAGAGGTTCAGCCAGGACAGAAGGAAACCTTGTTCCCATCGGCTCAGGCAAGTGCTGCATCAGGTCACCCAGAGAGGATGTGCAGTCTCTGGCCTTGGGGATTTCAGCTTACACTGAATCAAGCCTTGAACCACTTCTCAGACTCTGGTCCTGACAACTTAGACTAGAGACCTCCTGGGGTCCCTTCCAACCTCTCTTCTCTTATGGTCCTTCAATGATGCGCTTATGAATTATCACAAAGGTGTCCTGAGGGCTGGAGCATGTCTCCCATGATGACAGGCTTACAGATGTTGGTTTTCAGCCTGGAGAAGAGAAGGTTCCAGGGAGACATCTTAGCAACCTTCTGTGTCTAAGCAGGGCCTACAAAGAATCTGGAGAGGGGCTTTTTATGAGGCTGTGCAGTGACAGGAGAAGGGGGAATGTCTTTAAGCTGAAAAAAAGGCAGATTTAGCTTGACTTTAGGAGGAAGTTGCTCCCTTTGAGGGTGGTGGGATACTAGCACAGGGTGGCCAGAAAAGCTGTGGCTGCCCCATCCCTGGCTGTGTTCAAGGCTGGATTGGATGGGAGTCAGCTTTGCTCTGAAGCAGTGATTTCTCCAGCTCTGATTTTCACAACAGATGTCAGATGAAATCCAACTTGGTTGTAAAGTTTTCTACATGTACTCATGATTCGGATGTGTGTGGGCTGCACAACTGAAGCTCAGCATGGCCTTAGAATCATTTTGTCTGTGTTATTTATTTACTGGCACAACATTGCTGAGGTTGTTTTGGGGGGTATAAAACATTATTTCTTTGAAAGAAAATCAGAAGGGTACAGAAACAGGGAGAAATTCTCAGCTCTTTGAAGCTTAGTGCAGAAGCAGGGGAGCTGCAGCATCCATCAGTCCTTTCCCATTTCCCCTGTGCTCAAACTTGCACTGCCTGTAAGATGCCTTCACACACAAACTGATCTTAAGAACCCCCACAAACAGCTGTCCTGTGTGGAGAGCAGGGCAGCACGGTTTCAAAGGGCAGATCACAGAGCTCTCATGGGCAGAAGCAGAGGACTGCGTGCAGCAGAGCATGGCCAGCAGCCACCTCCAGTGCCAGACCCCAAGAGAGCTGCCTGAACGTGCCCTTCCCAGGGCTGGGTTAGGGTTAGGGTTAGGGTTAGGTTAGTGCACTTTCCCCCCACTCTCCCTGCCCAGGCTATCTGAGAACTTTCCCTCATGGGAACATGTCTCAGCGTGGCACATGGGGAATGCCCACTGCTGGGGGTGCCTGATCGCTGCTCATCATGCCATATGAGCCCACCTTCCTGTCTCCCTCGCCTGCCTTACCCAAACTTGCCTGGAATGCAGCATCCATCCCTGAACCTGGGGAATGCAGGAACCGCCTGCAGTGAGGTGTTGCTGCTGCAGGGAAGTGCAAAGCTTCTGTGAGACACTTGAGAGTGCGGGCAGAGAGCGGGGTGTGTGCAGCAGAGAGGGTGCTGCAGGCAGGAAGCTGTCCTAGATGAGGTGTCTGTCCCCAGAGCATGAGGTACCTTGCACCCAAGGACACCACCTTTCCTTTTGGCCCTTGCCAAGAAGTTCTCAATCCAGACCATTGTCTTTTCGCACTGCTCTCCCATGGTGCTTAGTTCTCTATACTGATGACCTTACCCATTCTTCTATAAGTCCCCTTTACATCCGCTTGCTGAGGGATATTCACTCCACCTGCTGAATTGACACTGTTGTAGCAGCCTACAACTAGGTGAAATGTGGCTTCAGAGATGATGTAGTTTTTCTTGCTAGCAGGAAGAGAAGGAAACCTCTGCAAAGTGCAGCCTGGAAGGCTCAGACTCAAAGTTAGGAAAGAGAAATGTCTCTCAAAAGGTGGACTTGTGGTGCAAGAGGTCACCCAGAGGAAGTCTGGCTCAGCCCATGGCTTTGTGTTTCAAGGAACAGACAGCCATTGGTGCAGAGATGGGACTGAAGGTACAGAAATGCCAGGTGAGAGATAGGTGGGAAAGCAAGATGGGGGTCAACAGCCTGAAGGGAAAGAGGTGCAGGCATGGGCCTGCAGCAGAGATGAAGGGTGCTGGCATGGCTGAAAGACCCAAAAGAACAAAAGGCCTCTGTGCCCTGGGCTATGGCAGTTGCCTCTTTCATCAAGGCCTATGAGTTCTCCTCATAGGCCAGGCAAGGCAAGGCAAAACAAGGCAAGGCAAGGCAATGCACAGCAAGGCAATACAAGGCAAGGCATCACAAGGCAAGGCAATGAAAGGAAGGCACGTCAAAGCAAGGCCAAGCCAGGCCACGTCAGGCAAGGCTAGGCAAGGCAAGTGTCGTGGTTTAAAACTAGTCAGGCATTTCGTTCACTCACTCCCCCAGTTCTTGCCCTCCCCCTACTCCCAGAGGGATGGAGAGGACAGATACAGGGACTGTGAGAATGAAGACCTTGCGCCCACTGCAGGAGAGGAACTGGTTCGAGACCATCTTAAAAATCTGAACGTGCACAAGTCTGTGGGTCCTGATGAGATCCATCTGCAGGTCTTGAAGGAGCTGGCGAATGAAGTTGCGAAGCCGCTGGCCGTCATATTTGAGAAATCATGGCAGTCAGGAGAAGTTCCCGATGACTGGAAAAAGGGAAATATAACCCCCATTTTCAAGAAGGGGAAAATGGATGACCCAGGGAATTACAGAGCAGTCAGTCTCACCTCTGTGCCTGGCAACATCTTGGAGCAGATTCTCCTGGAAGTCATGCTAAGGCACATGAAAATCAACAAGGTGTTTGGTGACAGCCAGCATGGCTTCACTGAGGGGAAATCCTGCCTGACCAATGTGGTGGCGTTCTATGATGGGGCTACAGAACTGATGGACAGGGGTAGAGCAGTTGATGTCATCTACCTGGACTCGTGCAAAGCATTCGACACTGTCCCACATGACATCCTTGTCTCTAAATTGGAGAGACACCAATTTGATGGATGGACCACTCGGTGGATAAAGAACTGGCTGGATGGCCACACGCAAAGAGTTGTGGTCAATGGCTCAATGTCCGGCTGGAGACCAGTAACGAGTGAGGTCCCTCAGGGATCGGTGTTGGGACCGGTCTTGTTTAATATCTTTGTCACTGACATGGACAGTGGGATTGAGTGCGCCCTCAGCAAGTTTGCCGATGACACCAAGCTGTGTGGTTCAGTTGATACCCTGGAGGGAAGGAATGCCATCCAGAGGGACCTTGACACACTTGTGAGGTGGGCTGATGCCAACCTCATGGAGTTTAACCATGCCAAGTGCAAGGTCCTACACCTGGGTCGGAGCAATCCCAGGCACAGCTACAGGTTGGGCAGAGAAGAGATTCAGAGCAGCCCTGCGGAGAAGGACTTGGGGGTGTTGGTTGATGAGAAAATGAACATGAGCCGGCTTCAGTGTGCACTTGCAGCCCAGAAAGCAACCGTATCCTGGGCTGCATCAAAAGGAGCGTGACCAGCAGATTGAAGGAGGTGATCCTGCCCCTCTACTCTGCTCTTGTGAGACCTCACCTGGAGTATTGTGTGCAGTTCTGGTGTCCTCAACATAAAAAGGACATGGAACTGTTGGAACAAGTCCAGAGGAGGGCCACGAGGATGATCAGGGACTGGAGCACCTCCTGTATGAAAACAGGCTGAGGAAGTTGGGGCTGTTCAGCCTGGAGAAGAGAAGCTGCGTGGAGACCTCATAGCAGCCTTCCAGTATCTGAAGGGGGGCTATAGGGATGCTGGGGAGGGACTCTCCATTAGGGACTGTAGTGATAGGACAAGGGGTAACTGGTTAAAACTTAAACAGGGGAAGTTTAGGTTGGATGTAAGAAGGAAGTTCTTTCCTGTTAGGGTGGTGAGGCACTGGAATGGGTTGCCCAGGGAAGTTGTGAATGCTCCATCCCTGGCAGTGTTCAAGGCCAGGTTGGACGAGGCCTTGGGTGATATGGTTTAGCATAAGGTGTCCCTTCCCACGGCATCGGGTTTGGAACTAGATGAGCTTAAGATCTTTTCAAAGCCTAACGATTCTATGATTCTATGATTCTATGAAATGTAAGGCGAGGCTAGGCAAGGCAAGGCAAGGCAATGCAAGGCATGGCAGTGCAAGGCACGGCAAAGCAAAGGAAGGAAGGTAACAGTGAGGTTAGGCAAGGCAAGGTATGGCCAGGCAAGGCCATTAAAGGCCAGGCAAGGTGAGGAGAGGTGAGGAGAGGCAAGGCAAGGCAAGGAATGGCAAAGGAAGGAAAGTAATGGTGAGGCGAGGCAAGGCAATGCAAGGCAAGGAAAGGAAAGGAAAGGCAAGGCATGGCAAGGGAAGGAAAGGCATGGTGAGGTGAGGCAACGCGAGGCAAGGCAAAGCAAGGAAGGGCATAGCAAAGCAACGCAAGGCAATGCAAGGGAAGGCGAGGCAAGGTTGAGACAAGAACAGCCCAGCAACCAATGTACACAAATCACCACCGCTACTATCAACTACAACAATGATAAGGGAAAATAACAAGGGAACAGAATACGATACCACCGGCCAAGAAAACCAGTTCCACCCGGAAGCCCGTGTCCTTCCGGGTAACTCCCAGTCACCCCCCACCCCGGCCATGACGTGCTGTGGTATGGAATACCTCCCTGGCTAGCCCGGGTCAGGCACCCCGTCTCTGCTTCCTCCCGGCTTCCCCTCCTCCCTGGCAGAGCATGAGCCTCACAAAGTCCTTGGTCAGGGTAAACATCACTTAACAACAACTGAAAACATCGACTTCACCAGCACTGTTCTCAGGCTGGAAGTCAAAACACAGCACTGCACCAGCTAGCACAAAGGAAAAAAAAAAAAAATGACTGATACTGCTGAACCCAGGACATTATCCGCCCCTTATTCCATACCATTCACGTCGTGCTCAGATCCCACATTTTCAATACACCATCGCTCTCCCATATATATACATTCATATACATACAGACCAAGAGGAAAAAATCATTTTCTTAGTGCATGGACCAATCCCTATAATGCTGCCGAGTCCATTCGGTCCATGATGTTCAAAGTTCATTCTCTGTTGGGATGATGGCTGGAGGGAAGTCAGGGCCAGTCGCTGGTGACCTGGAGACATCTAGTTGATGGGCTATAAAAGCATTACACAGCAGGCAACGGCATACAATTGAGTTCACTGGCTGTTTTCCCCTAAAATCAAATCCCCTTGAGGTATACATTGGACTTCCCCATCTTCCCGCATTACCCACCAAGTATATCCAGGTCCCTGAGCAAAAGCAATCCCACGAGTGGGTTTGCCTTTACCTGAAGCAGGAATAACCCAGACTGTCTTCCCCAGCAAATTCTTCATATGCACCACGGGAACTTTGTCCCCCTCTACAATATGTAAAAGTTCTGACTGGGCTGGGCCGGCCCTGTTGGCAGATCCTCTGGTGTTGACCAACCAGGTGGCCTTTGGTAAGTGTGTATCCCAATGCTTGAAAGTTCCCCCACCCATCGCTCTCAGTGTAGTTTTTAACAGCCCATTGTACCGTTCGATTTTCCCAGAGGCTGGTGCGTGGTAGGGGATGTGATATACCCACTCAATGCCATGCTCTTTGGCCCAAATATCTATAAGGTTATTCCGGAAATGAGTCCCATTGTCTGACTCAATTCTCTCTGGGGTGCCGTGTCGCCACAAAATCTGTTTCTCAAGGCCCAGGATGGTGTTCCGGGCAGTGGCATGGGGCACAGCGTATGTTTCCAGCCTCCCGGTGGTTGCTTCCACCATGGTAAGCACATGGCGCTTGCCTTGGCGGGTTGGTGGCAGTGTGATACAGTCAATCTGCCAGGCCTCCCCATATTTATAGTTCAACCATCGTCCTCCATACCAAAGAGGCTTTAACCGCTTGGCTTGTTTAATTGCAGCACATGTTTCACACTCATGAATAACCTGGGCAATAGTGTCCATTGTTAAGTCCACCCCTCGGTCACGGGCCCATCTATATGTTGCATCTCTGCCCTGATGGCCTGAAGTGTCATGGGCCCACCGGGCCAAAAATAATTCACCTTTATGTTGCCAATCTAAGTCCATCTGAGCCACTTCAATCTTAGCCGCTTTATCCACTTGTTGGCTGTTCTGGTGTTCCTCAGTGGCCCGACTCTTGGGTACATGGGCATCTACATGACGTACCTTCACCACCAGGTTCTGCACCCTGGCAGCAATATCTTTCCACAGTGCAGCAGCCCAGATGGGTTTACCTCTGCGTTGCCAGTTGCTCTGCTTCCATTGCTTCAACCACCCCCACAGGGCATTTGCCACCATCCATGAGTCAGTATAGAGATAAAGTACTGGCCACTTTTCTCGTTCAGCAATGTCCAGGGCCAGCTGGATGGCTTTCACCTCGGCAAATTGACTCGATTCACCCTCTCCTTCAGCAGTTTCTGCAACTTGTCGTCCAGGACTCCATACAGCTGCCTTCCATCTCCGATGCTTTCCCACAATACGGCAAGAGCCATCAGTAAACAAGGCATACTGCCTTTCACTTTCTGACAGTTTATTATATGGTGGGGCCTCTTCAGCGCGCACCACCTCCTCCTCTGGTGACATTCCAAAATCTTTGCCCTCTGGCCAGTCCATGATGACTTCTAGAATGCCTGGACGACTGAGATTTCCTATTCGAGTTCGTTGTGTAATTAGTGCAGCCCATTTACTCCATGTAGCATCAGTTGCATGATGTGTAGAGGAGACCCTGCCTTTGAACATCCAGCCCAGCACGGGCAGCCGGGGTGCCAGGAGGAGCTGTGCTTCAGTGCCAATCACTTCCGAAGCAGCTCGAACCCCTTCATAGGCTGCCAGTATCTCTTTCTCAGTTGGGGTATAGCTGGCCTCAGATCCTTTATATCCCCGACTCCAAAAGCCGAGGGGTCGACCTCGAGTCTCCCCTGGAGCTTTCTGCCAGAGGCTCCAGGTAGGACCGTTCTCCCCAGCTGCAGTGTACAGCACATTTTTTACATCTGGCCCGGTCCGGACTGGTCCAAGGGCTACTGCATGAACTATCTCGCGTTTAATTTGCTCAAAGGCTTGTTGCTGCTCAGGGCCCCATTTAAAATCATTCTTCTTCCGGGTCACATGATAGAGAGGGCTTACAATCGAACTGTAATTTGGGATGTGCATTCTCCAGAACCCCACTGCACCCAAGAAAGCTTGCATTTCTTTCTTATTAGTTGGTGGAGACATTGCTGTTATCTTGTTGATCACATCTGTGGGGATCTGTCTACGTCCATCTTGCCATTTTATTCCCAAAAATTGAATCTCCTGTGCAAGTCCCTTGACCTTACTCCGTTTTATGGCAAAACCGGCTTTCAGCAGGATTTGGATTATTTTCCTCCCTTTCTCAAAGACTTCTTCCGCTGTATCGCCCCACACAATAATGTCATCAATGTATTGCAGGTGTTCTGGAGCTTGCCCCTGTTCCAGTGCAGTCTGGATCAGTCTATGGCAAATGGTAGGGCTGTGTTTCCACCCCTGGGGCAGTCGGTTCCAAGTGAACTGGACACCCCTCCAAGTAAAAGCAAACTGTGGCCTGCACTCTGCTGCCAAAGGAATGGAGAAAAATGCATTGGCCATATCAATCGTGGCATACCACTTGGCTGCCTTTGACTCTAGTTCATACTGAAGTTCTAGCATGTCCGGTACGGCAGCCCTCAATGGTGGTGTGACTTCATTCAGGCCACGATAGTCTACTGTTAGTCTCCATTCTCCATTAGACTTTCGCACTGGCCATATGGGGCTATTGAAGTGTGAGAGGGTCCTGCTGATCACCCCCTGACTCTCCAGTCTACGGATCAACTGATGGATGGGAATCAGGGAGTCTCGGTTGGTGCGATATTGCCGCCGGTGCACTGTTGTGGTCGCAATTGGCACTTGTTGTTCTTCAACTTTCAGCAACCCCACAGCAGAGGGATCTTCTGAGAGACCAGGCAAGGTGGACAGCTGCTCAATTTCCTCAGTCTCCAAAGCAGCAATACCAAAAGCCCACCGGTACCCTTTTGGGTCTTTGAAGTACCCTCTCTTGAGGTAGTCTATGCCGAGGATGCATGGAGCCTCTGGACCAGTCACAATAGGGTGCTTTTGCCACTCCCTCCCAGTCAGGCTGATTTCAGCCTCCAGCACAGTCAACTCTTGGGATTCTCCTGTTACTCCAGAAATATAGATGGGTTCCACCCCTTGACAGCTTGATGGCATCAGGGTACACTGTGCACCGGTATCTACTAGAGCCTTATACTTCTGTGGGACTGATGTGCCAGGCCATCTGATCCACACAGTCCAATAAATCCGATCGTCCCCTACCTCCACCTGGCTGGAGGCAGGGCCCCTCTAATGGTCGTCACAGCTTTGGACACTTAAGTCGTGGTGAAAGGGATTATTCTTTGTTATCACAGGAGCTGGAGTAAAATCAGCTCTTCCGTTCCATCTGGGAAACTGCTCACCAGAGACTGAAGCCGTAGCTCTCATGGGACGATCAGTCTTGGCCCTTGCTCCCCTCTTCAGTTCACTCACCCGTTCCTCCAAAGCTGAAGTAGGTTTTCCATCCCACTTTGTCATGTCTTCTCCGTGATCCAGCAGGTAAAACCATAGGGTACCCCATGGCGTATACCTCCTGTATCTCCTCTCTTGAGCAATAGGACGCCTTTTGTTAATAGCTGAGACGTGTGTTGGTACACGTGAGGAGCTGGATAAATCAGATAGATCGTCCCTCAATTGTTTGAGATCCTGGGACAGTTTTTCCACAGATGAGATGATGGAAGGGGTGAGGTTGTCTTCGAACTCTCGGAGTTTATGAACCATTTTATCCACTGTTAGTGGTACTATGTCATTCCAGGTTACTGTTGCCAATGAATGGGCATATGATGACGGTGCATTCCGGGTAAGTTTTCGCCACATGGGTCGTGTACATTCAACTTCATCTGGATCTATAGGTGTATCCCCGTTATTCGGCTTGATGTGATAGAGCATCTCTACGATGGCCGATTCCCTCAGAGACTGGATGCCTTTGTCTATAGTAGTCCACTTGGCCGAACGACTCGTAACATCGTCCTTGTACGGAAACCTTTCTTTCACAGCTGCCAAGAGCCGCCTCCAAAGGCTGAGGGACGTTTTCTCTCTTGCGATTGCTTTGTCAATTTCCCCTTCTCTAGCAAGTGATCCCAGCTGCTTGGCTTCTGTACCTTCTAGTTCGTGACCATCGGCCCCATTGTCCCAGCATCGGAGTAACCAGGTGATGATGTGCTCCCCTGGTTGACGGGTAAAATCTTTTCGCATATTCCGCAGCTCGGTTGAGGTCCGAGGTCGAGAAGTTACCTCTTCTTCTTCTTCGTCATGTGATGATGACTCCTGATCAGATTCTGGACCGGGTGGTGAATTCATTGGTTCTTCATCTCACTTCACCCTTTTTGCCTCCTTTTTGCTTGTTCTCTTGCGTACAGGGGCAACCTATATTGGTACGAATTGGTCCTCTGGTTTGGCTGCAGTGATTATCACTGTGGTTTGAGTAGCAACTGTACTTGTTGCTGGGGGTGGTGCAGCTGCTGTGCTTGGAGCTGGGGTAACCGCGCTGTCTGTTGCAGTTGAAGTTTGAGCAGCTGCTGTAAATGCCACTGGGGTAGCTGCCCTGTTCATTGCAGCCAAAGTTTGAGTAGCGACTGTACTTGTGGCTGGGGGTGGTGCAGCTGCTGTGCTTGGAGCTGGGGTAACCGCGCTGTCTGTTGCAGTTGAAGTTTGAGCAGCTGCTGTACTTGCTGCTGGGGTAGCTGCGCAGTTCATTGCAGCCAAAGTTTGAGTAGCGACTGTTGCTTTGCCCTCAGATCCGCCAACATTCTTTTCCTTTTGAAGGTGCTGGATAGTGTTGAACAAGGCCCTGTAAGCATAGGCCAAGACCCAGCACGTTGCCGTGATTTGTCCATCTCTGGTATGGCCAGAATGACCACACACCTCATTTAAGTGTTTACTAATTCTTCTGGATTTTGCAGGTGTTCGGTAGTGAAATTCCAAAGTACTGGAGGGGCCCACTGACCTAGATACTTGCCCATACTATCCCACACACCCTGCCACTCATGGCTGTCCAGCCTCAGGCAAAATCTCTCGGTCCTCCTACATCGTCGTTTGACCCCAGACAAGACCCAAACCTGACTCTGCTTAACTCTTGAAATCAGTAGTGGGCAAAACACACTCTGTATATGTGTTAGCATGGTGATTCCAATCACCATCAGCAAACAAGTCTCAACAGCATTAAAATGCCATTCAAAAATTCAAAACTCTCAAATGTAAATGGTCTGGGGGGATGACTGGGAGGGTAAAAGGATGTCTCCTTCAAAGGTTGAGCACCTGAGAAGGAGAAACAAGATGTGTAATTGCTAAGCACCTCCATCATATACCTCCCGAAGTATAAAGGTGGTGACCACACTAGGAACATAAGCCAGATCAGTTTCATGATTAATGATTCTATTGTATTACAAGTCATTACCATAAAGTACAATGGGACAAAAAACTTAGCCCAAGCCCCACACTTGCAAAACACTAATACAGCAAATACCGGATGGACGTAAGATACGATATACTGAAACTGTGAGATCAAGAGGAACAACCTTGAGAGCCAATAAATCAGCATTGTGATGAGTGACTATCAATCCAGTCAGATCTGTTCTTATCTCAACCCCTCGTGCCCCACGTTGGGCGCCAAAAAGATCTGTCGTGGTTTAAACCCAGTCAGGTAACTTGTTCACTCACTCCCAGTGAGTGGTGCCGAGCTGACAACAATCGAGGTCCGTGTCCGTCCCCCCCAGGGTTCTCCCCCACTCCCGTAGGAACGGGGAGGAGGATCGAAGAAAAGTGCAACTCCCACGGGTTGAGACAAGAACAGCCCAGCAACCAATGTACACAAATCACCACCGCTACTATCAACTACAACAATGATAAGGGAAAATAATAAGGGAAGAGAATACGATACCACCGGCCAAGAAAACCAGTTCCACCCAGAAGCCTGTGTCCTTCCAGGTAACTCCCAGTCACCCCCCACCCCGGCCATGACGTGCTGTGGTATGGAATACCTCCCTGGCTAGCCCGGGTCAGGCGCCCCGTCTCTGCTTCCTCCCGGCTTCCCCTCCTCCCTGGCAGAGCATGAGCCTCACAAAGTCCTTGGTCAGGATAAACATCACTTAACAACAACTGAAAACATCGACTTCACCAACACTGTTCTCAGGCTGGAAGTCAAAACACAGCACTGCACCAGCTAGAACAAAGGAAAAAAAAAAAACATGACTGCTACTGCTGAACCCAGGACACTCCTCTATGAATCAATGACACTATTACTCTCTAAGACTCCTCTAAGACTCCACTATTACTCTCTATGACTCCTCTATGACTCCTCAATGACAGCTCTAAGACGCCTCTATGAGCCCTTTACGACCCCTCTGAGACATTACTATGAACCCCTATGACTCCACTATGGCCCCATGACAACCTCTCTATGAACTCTCTATGACTCCACTATGAATCCTCTATGAACCCTCCATGACACTTCTATGACTCCACTATAACCCCTCTATGACCCATCTGTGACTCTTCTATGAATCCTCTGACTCCACTATGACTCATCTATAAATCCTCTATGACTCTTCCATGTCTCCTCTACGACACCTCCATGAATCCTCTACGATTCCTCTACGACTCCTCTACAACTCCTCTACAATTCTTCTATGACTTCTCTATGACACTATGACTCCTCTTTGATACCACTATGACTCCACTGTAACTCCTTTATGACTTCTGTATGACTCCTCTATGGCTCCTCTATCAATCTGTGACACTGTGACTCCTCTATGACACCTCTATTAATCCTCTCTGACTCCTCTCTGACTCCTCTATGACACCTCTATCACTCCTCTATGACTCCTATATGACTCCTCTATGTCTCCTCTACGACTCTATGACTCCTCAAGGACTCCACTGTGACTCTTCTGTGACTCCAACATAACTACTCTACATCTCTTCTATGAATCCTCTATGAGTCCTCTATGACTCCTCTATGACTCCCCTACAACTGATCTATGATTCCACTATGACTGCTGTATGACACCTCTAAGAATATATGACACTATGTCTCCTATATGACTCCACTATGACTCCTCTATGACTCCTACATGACTCCTACATGACTCCACTATGACGTCTGTATGACTCCTCTATGACTCCTCTGTGACTCCTCTATGACTCCTCTGTGACTCCTCTATGATTCCACTATGACTCCTCTTTTACTCCACTATGACTTGTCTAAGACTCCACTATGACTCCTCTATGACACCTCTATGACACCTCTAAGAATATATGACACTATGTCTCCTATATGACTCCACTATGACTCTTTTATGACTTTTCTATTACTCCACTATGACTC
Source organism: Pezoporus flaviventris (assembly GCF_033815535.1). Taxonomy (NCBI): domain Eukaryota; kingdom Metazoa; phylum Chordata; class Aves; order Psittaciformes; family Psittacidae; genus Pezoporus; species Pezoporus flaviventris. The sequence goes on along the minus strand of NW_026892727.1, from coordinate 325,427 downwards.
CTCTATGACCCCTCTATGACTCCTCTATGCCTCCTCTGACTCCACTATGACCCCTGTATGACTCCTCAATGACTCCTCTGTGAATTCCTCTATGAATCATTGACACTATTACTCTCTATGACTCCTCTATGACAACTCTAAGACGCTTCTATGACCCCTCTATGACCCCTCTAAGATGCTTCTATGACCCCCTGTGACTAGACAATGACCCCATTAAGACCCCTCTATGACCTGTCTATGACTCCACTATGAATCCTCTATGACCCCTCTATGACACTTCTATGACTCCACTATGACCCCTTGATGACCCATCTGTGACTCTTCTATGAATCCTCTATGACTCCACTATGACTCTTCCATGTCTCCTCTACTACACCTCTATGAATCCTCTACGATTCCTCTATGACTCCTCTACAAGTCCTCTACAATTCTTCTATGACTTCTCTATGACACTATGACTCCTCTTTGACACCACTATGACTCCACTATAACTCCTTTATGTCTTCTGTATGGGTTCTTGATGACCCCTCTACGACCCTATGACTCCTCAAGGACTCCACTATGACTCTTCTGTGACGCCAACATGACTACACTGTCTCTTCTATGACACCTCTATTAATCTTCTATGACTCCTCTATGACTCCTGTGTGACTCCTCTATGATTCCACTATGACTCCTCTGAAATCTCTAAGAATATATGACACATATGACTCTTTATGACTTCCCTATTACTCCTCTATGACTCCTCTCTGACTCCGACATGACTCCTCTATGACTTCTATATGACTCTTCTATGACTCCACTAGGATTCCTCTATGACTCCTCTTTGACTCCTCCATGCCTCCTCTAGGACTGTTTTTGACTCTTCTATGACTCCTCTATGATTCCTGCATGATCCCTCTATGACTATGATACTAAGACTCCTCTATCACTTCTCTATGACTCCTCTATGACTCCTCTATGATCCCTCCAAGGTGGCCAGAAGTGATGAAGATTGTTGGAAGAAGTAAATGACCCTCAGACACCACCTCCACAATTATGTACGCAGGCGGGGAATTTTCTGGAAAATGGTGTAGTCCATATGTAGCCTTATAAATATGTATGTATGCCCAGGGACTATGAAAGGACGGCTTGTGTGGCAATTGAGAGACACACGCTAGGAGGAGCTATCCCCTGTGTCTGCCGGCGCCACAAGAAAAAATACCTGCTTGTCAGCTTGAAAACTTTGGTGGTGAGTTTGTTCCTGGAGTTTTCTCTGAGATCACCTTGCACACACAGAGCCGTGCACTGCAGCAGCAGCGTCTCTCTGGCCTCCTGCTGCCACTGTCAGAGGCTAGAGGCACCTCAGCCCTTAGGTGCTGTCGACCTGGTCTGCCCTCACGTGGGGGCCCAGTGCCCAACATTCCTGACTCATGGTGGCACTGCTGGCTCTGTGGGTACTGGGGCAGGAGAAGGGCCCTGGCTGATGCTGCTCCTTGTAGTGTCGTGGTGGCTGCGGAGGTGACAGCCCCGGAGCAGGCACCTGCATCTCCTGGTGCCTGGGATGTCCCTGGTGGCTCCTCAACTGTTGGAGCTGGCTCTGCTGACACAAGCGCTTCACCCTCCTCTTTGTCCACCCACCCAGGCTGCAATGGCTTCCCTTGAGTAGAGCAGCATTGAGGGTGACCATGCCAAGAGCTGTGCTGAAGCTGAGGGAAACCACATCCACTCTTTGCCTCCTCACGCACAACTGCAGGCTCTCAGCTTGGCCAGGCAGGAGTTACCCTTCGGACGGCTTTTAGGTGCCCAGAGGTGTCACCCAAGAGGACTCTGATGCTGGCACACGCCTCACCAAAGGCAGCTTGTACAGCCTGGGCTCCCCTGGGTTGCCCTTGGAACCTTTATCAAAGGTAACTGCAACATGTCCTTGTCCTCTCTCCCAAGAGACCTCTGCCAATCCAGTGGCCAATCCAATGCTGATCTTCCCCTGTAACTGCACTGCCACTGTCCTGCCTGTTACACCACGTCCTTCATTCCTCCCATCTTTTGTAGATTTTCCTTTCAAATGACCCTTTCAAATAACTTCTATCAGATGCCCTTTGTAATCTTCCTGCACTCGGAAACCTCCCCAGTTCCCTGGAAGACAATCTGGAAGACTTGACATAAACTTCACGGTGAGACATGGCTCATCAGGGTTTAATGAGTCCCACGGTGTATTTGGGCTGAGTCCATGAACCTCAGGGGCTGAGAGGAGACTGAGGAAACCTCTCAGGAAGTCCAAGTCAGAAACAAAGCCCCAAGTCCCTTCAGCATTAATGGAACCCACTGAGGGCTGTAACTGACAAAGCCTCCCCAGGGACTCGTTAAAGCAAGTAACTGGAAGCTGCGATTAGAGGGAGAGAAAGACAAAGTGCAGATGTCTGATGGTGAGAAAACCCTTGGTTTGTTTGATGATGCAGAAAGGCCAAGCCCTGACCACAACCCTTGGAGAAGCAGAGCCTGAAATTCTGAGCAAGACAGTTCTCCTCATAGGCCTTGATGAAAGAGGCAACTGCCATAGCCCAGGGCATAGAGGCCTTTTGTTCTTTTGGGCCTTTCAGCCATGCCAGAACCCTGTCATCTCTGCTGCAGGCTGTCCTACACTGGCCCATGCCTGCACCTCTTTCCCTTCAGGCTGTTGACCCCCATCTTGCTTTCCCACCTATCTCTCACCTGGCATTTCTGTACCTTCAGTCCCATCTCTGCACCCATTGCTGTCTGTTCCTTGAAACACAAAGCCATGGGCTGAGCCAGACTCCCTCCGGGTGACCTCTTGCACCACAAGTCCACCTTTTGAGAGACATTTCTCTTTCCTAACTTTGAGTCTGAACCTTCCAGGCTGCACTTTGCAGAGGTTTCCTTCTCTTCCTGCTAGCAAGAAAAACTACATCATCTCTGAAGCCACATTTCACCTAGTTGTAGGCTGCTACTATAGTGTCAATTCAAGAGATGCATTGAATATCCCTTAGCAAGCTGACTTAAAGGAGGCTTCTAGAAGAATGAGTGATGCCATCAATATAGAGAACTAAGCACCATGGGAGAGCAGTGGGAAAAGCCAATGGTCTGGATTGAGAACTTCTTGGCAAGAGCCAAAAAGAAAGGTGGTGTCCTTGGGTGCAAGGTACCCCATGCTCTGGGGCCAGGCACCTCATCTGGGACAGCTTCCTGCCTGTAGCACCCTCTCTGCTGCACACACCCCGCTCTCTGCATGCACTCACAAGTGTCTCACAGAAGCTTTGCACCTGCCCTGCAGCAGCGACACCTCCACTGCAGGAGGTTCCTGCATTCCCCAGGCTCAGGGATGGATCCTGCATTCCAGGCAAGTTTGGGGAGCACATGTCCAACTAAAGCCCGTCACCTGATGACCCTACAACTGGTGGTGCCAAGAGAGAGATCCTTTGAGCGCTCCTGGACCGCAGTGTCCTGTGAGCAGCATCTCCCTCATAGTGAGGCATCTCTGAGAGCCCCCTAAACTCTCCAGTTTAGCTAATAGGGCGATCATCTGGCTGGGCCGATCCTGCTGCTCACTGACACTCAGCCCTTCGCCCGCTGAGGAGTGCTTCCAGAGCTGCTGTGAGTATTGTGCTCTGCTTTTACTTTTCACTGCACCAAGGGCAGCTTTAGCATAGGGGTGCATCTAGGTCTGTGCACAGCCCTCTAGCTCCATCTCAGTGTGTTGTGTTAGGTTGGATATTGAATTGCAAGTGCGTGTATATTAGCTTCAGTGATCAAGTGCCGCTAGAATTCTTGTGATTGAGTTTACAAATGCAAACTGGTGCTAGCTGGCATTTGTGATCCTTTAGGTGAATACCAGGCCTGAGACTAAGATGGAATCCAGATGCATTCAGACTGCTCTCAGAGAGGGAGCATAGAAAGCAAAGAGATCCAATCTGAACCTCGTGACTCAACAAGAGGGTCTCCCTTATTCCTTTCTGTCTGCAGTTTCTATACACATGATTTCAGTTCAATGCTGTATAAATCACTTGAATCCAATCCTGGATAAATCCTTGCCAAGTCTGACACAATCTCTTTTTGTAGATGGTGGAGTGGGGCCTCGCCACCAAATCCTGAGGAATCCTGCTTTTAGAAATTCACATTAAAATCACTTTTGCTGGTATCTGTGGAAGTGATTCTTTCAGCAATCCTAAACAGTTTCACAAGAGGCATGCGGGATTTCTCTGGGAGACACTTTCCAGTGTCTCACCACCCTCCCCGGAAAGAATTTCTTCAGAGAACATAGTTTCTGTTTCACTGCAGAGAAAGGAGGCAGGAGAGAAGGGGTGGGGAGCACGCACTCCAGCCCCGACTCCGCACAGGGCAGCGAGGGGTGCTGCTCTTCACTACAGCACAGCTGGGCTGAACTGAGTCAGTGCTTACACAGAAACCTGTCCTTGTCCCTGATGAAGCTCTACAGCCCACAGGCTTCTCCACAAGTACCAGCTCATCTGTTTTTCTGGTCACGTCTTGCACAGTGTCACAAGCTGTGGCACAAGGGGAGGCCCTTGTTGCTGTTTCTCCTGGAACACAGGGAAGTAGAAAATGAAATACTTTTTTTAACAATGAAACCCATTCCAGTGACCACGGAAAATATGGAACAAGATGCTAGAGCCCTACAGGATTTACCAGGAAGATCAGCAACTAACTAAAAATTCCCTCCTGCGCTGTTTCCTTTCCCAGCCCATGGATACTTTCCTCAGTAACTGGCAAGTGCACATGGCACAGCAAGGGATCTGTGTCAAGCAAGGCCAGGCAAGGCAAGGCAATGCAAGATAAAGGAAGGCAAATCAAGGGAAGGCAATGCAAGGCTAGGGAAGGCAAGTCAAGCAAGGAAAGAAATGGCAAGGCAAGACAAGGCAAGGAAACTGAAGGTAAGGCAAGGCAAGTCAAGGCAATGCAACTCAAGGTTAGGCAAGGCAGGGCAAGGACAGGCAAGGCCATGAGAGGCCAGGCCAGGCCAGGCAAGGCAAGGCAAGGCAAAGCCAGGCAAGGCCAGGCAAGGTGAGGCAAGGCAAGGGAAGGAAAAGCATGGCAAGGGAACGAAAGGCATGGCAAGGCATGGCAAGGCAAGGGAATACATGGCAAGACAAGTCAAGGCCAGGAAAGGCAGGCATGGCAAAGGAAGGAATGGCATGGCGAGGCGATGCAATGCGAGGCAATGGAAGGCAAGGCAAGGCAAAGCATGGCAAGGGACGGAAAGTCATCGCGAGGTGAGGAGAGGTCAGGCGACATGAGGCGACGCGAGGCGAGGCAATGCAAGGCAAGGCATGGCAAGGCAAGGGAAGGAAATTCATTGTGAGTCGAGGCAAGGCGAGGCAAGGCAGGGCAACAGAAATAAAGACATAGTGAGGCGAGGCAAGGCGAGGCAAGACAAGGCAAGGCAAGGCGAGGCTAGGCAAGTCAGGGCAAATCGAGTCAAGGCGAGGCAAGTCAAGAAAAAGCAAGGGAAGGAAAGGCATGGCAAGGCTAGGCAAGGCAAGGCAATGTGAAGGCAAGGCAAGGCATGGCATGGCAAGGGAAGGAAAGTCATTGCAAGAGATGGCAATGTGAGGGAAGGCAAGGTAAGACAAGGGAAGGCAAGACATGGCATGGCAAGAGAATTAAAGGCACGGCAAGGCATGGCAAGGCAAGGAAAGGCCAGGCAAGGCAAGGCAAGTGAAGGCCAGGCAAGACAAAGCAAAGCAAGGCATAGCAAGGCAGAGCAAGACAAGGAATGGCAAGGGAAGGAAAATCATAGCAAGGCATGGCAAGGGAAGGTAAGGCAAGGGAAGTCAATTCAAGGGAAGGCAAGAAAAGGCAAGGTAAGGCAAGGCATGGTAAGGGAAGGAAAGGCATGGCTAGGAGACGCAAGGCAAGGCGAGGCAAGGCAAGGCGAGGCAAGACAAGGCAAGGCAAGGCAAAGCAAGGCAAGGCAAGGCAATGCCAGGCAAGGCCAGGCATGGTAAGGCAAGGCAAGGCAAGGCAAGGCCAGGCCAGACCAGGAAGGTCAAGGGAAAACAAGGCAAGGAATGCCCTGCAAGGCCAGGACAGGCCACGTCAAGCAGGGCAAGGCCAGGCTAGGCCAGGACAGTCAAGGCAATGCAAGGTACGGCAAGGCAATTCAATGCAAGGCAAAGCAAGGCCAGGCCAAGCCATGCCAGGAAAGGCCAGGCAAGATAATGCAAGGCAAGACCAGGCAATGAGAGGCAAGGAAAGACAAGGCAAGGCCAGGCAAGGCCAGGCTAGGCCAGTCCAGGCCAGGCAAGGCAAGGCAATGCAAGGCAAGGCCAGACAAGACAAGGCAAGGCCAGGCAAGGCAAGGCCAGGCAAGTCCAGGCAATGGACAGCAAGGCAATACAAGGCAAGGCATTACAAGGCAAGGCAGTGAATGTAAGGCACGTCAAAGCAAGGCCAGTCCAGGCCAAGTCAGGCAAGGCTAGGCAAGGCAAGTGTCGTGATTTAAAACCAGTCAGGCAGCTCGTTCACTCACTTCCCCCTTCTTGCCCTCCCCCTACTCCCAGAGGGACGGAGAGGAGAACCGAAAAGAATGCAACTCCCATGGGCTGAGATAAGAACAGTTTAATAACATAGGTACATAACAACTCTTTGGTCAGTTTGGGTCAGGTATCCTGTCTCTGCTTCCTCATGGCTTCCCCTCCTCCCTGGCAGAGCATGAGGCTCACAAAGTCCTTGGTCAGAGGAAACATGACTTTGCAAAAACTAAAAACATTGGTGTTATCAGCTCTGTTCCCAGGCCGAAAGTCAAAACACAACGCTGAACCAGCTACTAAGAAGGAGAAATATGACTGCTACTGCTAAACCAGTATCCAGCCCTTATTGCATACCATTCACGTCGTGCTCAGATTCTACATTTTCAATATGCCATTGCTCTTACATATATACAGCCATCTAGGCTCCTCCACCACCTTCTCCAGCTGCTATGCCGCCACCTCCTTCTGCCCCTCGACAGCCCTGACATCCCCCACCAGCAGCTGCTGCCTGCCGGCCTCCAGCACCGCTCCCACCGCTGCTTGGTCCGCGGGGCCCCTCTCCCGGGCCAGTTTGGCAGCTGCCAGCTAACTGGACCACTCCCCCATCGGCTCCCCACAGCCTCTCGAAGATAGAGGCGAGGACGAGGGCCAGGACAGGGAAGAGCAGCGTACAGGTACAAGTCCACTGCCACGTCCGTCCCACCCTGCTGCTGGAGCCCACCCATATTACAAGTGATTGCCATAAAGCAAGGCCAGACAAGAACCCTAGCCCAAACCCCACACTTGATAAACACTGAGACACAAATACTGGCTCTAAGTAAGTTACAACAGTCTGAAAATGTGAGATGAAAAGGAATAATTCTGAGAGCCAATAAATCGGCATTGTGATGAGTGACTATTAATCGGGTCAGATCTGTCGTTATCTCAACCCTTGTGCCCCACGTTAGGCGCCAAAAAGAACTGCTGTGGTTTAAAACCAGTCAGGCAACTTGTTCACTCACTCCTGCCCTTCTTTCCTGCTCCCTACTCCCAGAGGGACGGAGAGGAGAATCAAAAAGAATGCAACTCCCCTGGGTTGAGATAAGAACAGTTTAGTAACTAAGGTCTAACACACATCACTACTGCAACCAACAATAATAATAATGATAAAGGAAATAACAAGGGAAGACAATACAACATCTCACCACCAGCCGACTGATAACTCACCCCCCCAGCCCGATCAAGCACCAACCTAGTCCAACCCAGCAGTCATCTAGCCGTTCCGGCTAACTCCCTGTTACATCCTGGGCATGACATGATGTGGCTTGGAATACTTCTTTGGCCACTTTGTGTCAGGTGTCCTGGCTCAGATTCCTCCCGGATTCCCCTCCTCCCTCGCAGAGCATGAGGCTCACAAAGTCCTTCGTCAGACCAAAACATCTGAGCAGAAACTAAAAACATTGGTGTTACCAGCTCTGTTCCCAGGCCGAAAGTCAAAACCACAGCACTGCACCAGCTACTAAGAAGGAGAAAAATGACTGCTACTGCTAAACCCAGGACACTCGCCAATGACCTTTCTAAGAGTCCCCTAAGACCCCTCTATGTGACACCTCGAGGAGTCCTCTATGACTCCTCTAAGACTCCTCAGTGACGCCCCTATGACTCCTCTATGATGCCCCTATGACGCCTCTATGATTCCTCTATGACTCCACTACGACGCTAAGGCACCTCTATGACTGTAAGACTCTTCTGTGTCTAACTTCTCCATGACTCACTCCCCTACAATTCCGCTAAGGCACCTCTATGACTGTAAGACTCTTCTGTGTCTAACTTCTCCATGACTCACTCCCCTACAATTCCTCTAAGACTCCTCTATGACTCCTAGATGACTCTACTATGACTCATCTATGACTCCTCTACGACTCCTCTATGACTCCTCTATGAATCAATGACACTATGACTCCTCTAAGACTCCACTATTACTCTCTATGACTCCTCTATGACTCTTCTATGTCTCCTCTATGACAACTCTAAGATGCCTCTATGATTCCTCTATGACTCCTCTAAGACTCCTCTATGGCGCCTCTATGACTCCTCTATAACGACTCTATGACATCTGTATGACACCTCGATGACTGCTCTATGAATCTATGACACTAGGACTCTTCTATTATTCCAATATGACTCTCCTATGACTCTTCTTTGACTCCACTATGACTCGTGTATGACTCCTGTATGACTCCTCTATGACTCCTCTACGGCTCCTCTAGGAATCTATGACACTTGACTCCTCTAAGACACCTCTATGACTACACTATGACTCCTCTATGACTCTTCTATGTCTCCTCTATGACAACTCTAAGACACCTCTATGACCCCTCTATGACTACACTATGACCCCTCTATGACCCCTTTAAGATGCTTCTATGACCCCCTACAACTCCACTATGAACCTATTATGCTGCCTCTAAGACCTGTCTATGACTCTACTATGAATCCTCTATGACCCCTCTATGACCCATCTGTGACTCTTCTATGAATCCTCTATGACTCCACTAGGACTCATCTATGAATCCTCTACGATTCTTCCATGTTGTCCTGGGTTCAGCAGTAGCAGTCATTTTTTTTTTTTTTTCCTTTGTGCTAGCTGGTGCAGTGCTGTGTTTTGACTTCCAGCCTGAGAACAGTGTTGGTGAAGTCAATGTTTTCAGTTGTTGTTAAGTGATGTTTACCCTGACCAAGGACTTTGTGAGGCTCATGCTCTGCCAGGGAGGAGGGGAAGCCGGGAGGAAGCAGAGACGGGGCGCCTGACCTGGGCTAGCCAGGGAGGTATTCCATACCACAGCACGTCATGGCCGGGGTGGGGGTTGACTGGGAGTTACCCGGAAGGACACGGGGCTTCCGGGTGGAACTGGTTTTCTTGGCCGGTGGTATCGTATTCTCTTCCCTTGTTATTTTCCCTTATCATTGTTGTAGTTGATAGTAGCGGTGGTGATTTGTGTACATTGGTTGCTGGACTGTTCTTGTCTCAACCCGTGGGAGTTGCACTTTTTTTCGATCCTCCTCCCCGTTCCTCCGGGAGTGGGGGACAACCCCGGCGGGGGGGGGGGGAGGGGGACACGGACCTCGATTGTTGTCAGCTCGGCACCACTCACTGGGAGTGAGTGAACAAGTTACCTGACTGGGTTTAAACCACGACACATGTCTCCTCTATAACACCTCTATAAAACCTCGTTGATTCCTGTACGACTCCTCTACAAGTCATCTACAATTCTTCTATGACTTCTATATGACACTATGACTCCTCTTTGATACCACAATGATTCCACTATAAACTCCTTTATGACTTCCATATGAGTCCTTGATGACTCCTGTATGGATCCTCTATCAATCTATGACACTGTGACTCCTCTATGACACCTCTATTAATCCTCTATGACTCCTCTCTCACTCCTCTATGACACCTCTACCACTTCTCTATGACTCCTATGACTCCTGTGTGACTCCTCTACGACTCTATGACTCCTCAAGGACTCCACTATGACTCTTCTGTGACTCCAACATGACTACTCTAAGTCTCTTCCATGAATCCTCTATGACTCTATTACTCCTCTATGACTCCTATATGACTCTTTTATGACTCCTCTATGACTCCTGTGTGACTCCTCTATGACTCCTCTATGCCTCCAATATGCCTCCTCTATGACTCCTCTATGACTCCACTATGACTGATCTATGATTGCACTATGACTCCTCTGTGACACATCTAAGAATATGACACTATGTCTCCTATATGACTCCACTATGACTCTATTATGACTTCTCTATTACTCCTCTACGACTTTTCTATGTCTCCTCTATGACCCCTCTATGACTCCTTTATGACTCCTCTATGACTGTTTTTGACTCTTCTATGACTCCTCTATGATTCCTGAATGATTCCTCTATGACAAGGGGTAACGAGTTAAACAGGGGAAGTTTAGATTGGATGTAAGGAGGAAATTCTTTCCTGTGAGGGTGGTGAGGCACGGGAATGGGTTGCCCAGGGAGGTTGTGAATGCTCCATCCCCGGCAGTGTTCAAGACCAGGTTGGACGAGGCCTTGGGTGATATGGTTTAGTGTGAGGTGTCCCTGCCCACAGCAGGGGGGTTGGAACTGGATGATCTTCAGGTCCCTTCCAGCCCTAATTATTCTATGATTCTATGATTCTATGACACTAAGACTCCTCTATCACTTCTCTATGACTCCTCTAAGACTCCTCTATGACTTCTCTATGATCCCTCAAAGTGATGAAGATTGTTGGAAGAAGTAAATGACCCTCAGACACCACCACCACAATTATGTACGCAGGCAGGGAACTTTCTGGAAAATGATGTAGTCCATATGTAGCCTTATGAATGTGTATGTATGCCCAGGGACTATGGAGGGACGGCTTGTGTGGCAGTTGAGAGACACACATTAGGAGGAGCTATGCCCCGTGCATCCCGGCGCCGCAAGAAAGAATACCTGCTTGTCAGCTTGAAAACTTTGGTGGTGAGTTTGTTCCTGGAGTTTTCTCTGAGATCACCTTGCACACGCAGAGCTGTGCACTGCAGCAGCAGCGTCTCTCTGGCCTCCTGCTGCCACTGTCAGAGGCTAGAGGCACCTCAGCCCTGTGGTGTTGTCGACCTGGTCTGCCTTCACCTGGGGGCCCAGCGCCCAACATTCCTGACTCATGGTGGCACTGCTGGCTCTGTGGGTACTGGGGCAGGAGAAGGGCCCTGGCTGGTGCTGCTCCTTGTGGTGTCGTGGTGGCTGTGGAGGTGACAGCCCGGGAGCAGGCACCTGCATCTCCTGGTGCCTGGGATGTCCCTGGTGGCTCCTCAACTGTTGGAGCTGCCTCTGCTGACACAAGCGCTTCACCCTCCTCTTTGTCCACCCAAGAGCCGTGCTGAAGCTGAGGGAAACCACATCCACTCTTTGCCTCCTCATGCACAACTGCAGGCTCTCAGCTTGGCCAGGCAGCAGTTACCCTTTGGAGAGCTTTTAGGTGTCCAGAGGTGTCACCCAAGAGGACTCTGATGCTGGCACACGCCTCACCAAAGGCAGCTTGTACAGCCTGGGCTCCCCTGGGTTGCCCTTGGAACCTTTATCAAAGGTAACTGCAACATGTCCTTGTCCTCTCTCCCAAGAGACCTCTGCCAATCCAATGGCCTTTCACAAGGGGGATCCCAAAGGAATGCCGATATTCCCCTGTAACTGCACTGCCACTGTCCTGCCTGTTACACAACATCCTTCTTTCGTAGATTTTCCTTTCAAGTAACCCTGTCAAATAACTTCTATCAGATGCCTTTGTAATCTTTCTGCACTCGGAAACCTCCCCAGTACCCTGGAAGACAATCTGGAAGACTTGACAAAAACTACACGGGGAGACATGGCTCAACAGGGTTTAATGAGTCCCATGGTGTATTTGGGCTGAGTCTGTGAACCTCAGGGGCTGAGAGGAGACTGAGGAAACCTCTCAAGAAGTCCAAGTCAGAAACAAAGCCCCAAGTCCCTTCAGCATTAATGAGCCCCACTGAGGGCTGGTGCTGACAAAGCCTCCCCAGGGACTCGTTAAAGCAAGTAACTGCAGGCTGTGATTACAGGGAGACAAAGGCAAAGTGCAGGTGTCTGATGGTGAGAAAACCCTTGGTTTGTTTGATGATGCAGAAAGGCCAAGCCCTGACCACAGCCCTTGGAGAAGCAGAGCCTGAAATTCTGAGCAAGACAGTTCTCCTCATAGGCCTTGATGAAAGAGGCAACTGCCATAGCCCAGGGCACAGAGGCCTTTTGTTCTTTCGGGCCTTTCAGCCATGCCAGAACCCTGTCATCTCTGCTGCAGGCTGTCCTACACTGGCCTATGCCTGCACATCTTTCCCTTCAGGCTGTTGACCCCCATCTTGCTTTCCCACCTATCTCTCACCTGGCATTTCTGTACCTTCAGTCCCATCTCTGCACCCTTGAAACACAAAGCCATGGGCTGAGCCAGACTCCCTCTGGGTGACCTCTTGCACCACAAGTCCACCTTTTGAGAGACATTTCTCTTTCCTAACTTTGAGTCTGAACCTTCCAGGCTGCACTTTGCAGAGGTTTCCTTCTCTTCCTGCTAGCAAGAAAAACTACATCATCTCTGAAGCCACATTTCACCTAGTTGTAGGCTGCTACTATAGTGTCAATTTAAGAGATGCATTGAATATCTCTCAGCAAGCGGATCTAAAGGGGAGGGTGCATTCAGGCAGCTCTCTTGCGGTCTGGCACTGGAGGTGGCTGCTGGCCATGCTCTTCTGCATGCAGTCCTCTGCTTCTGGTCATGGGAGCTCTGTGACCAGCCCTTTGAGACCGTGCTGCCCTGCTCTCCGCACAGGACAGATTTCTGTGGGGGTTCTTAAGATCAGTTTGTGTGTGAAGGCATCTTACAGGCAGTGCAAGTTTGAGCACAGGGGAAATGGGAAAGGACTGATGGGTGCTGCAGCTCCCCTGCCTCTGCACTAAGTTTCAAAGAGATGAGAACTTCTCCCTGATTCAATACTCTTCTGATTTTCTTTCAAAGAAATAATATTTTATACCCCCCAAAACAACCTCAGCAATGTTATGCCTGTAAATAAATAACACAGACAAAATGACACCAAACCCATGCTGAGCTTCAGTTGTGCAGCCCACATGCATCCGAATCATGAGTACATGTAGAAAACTTTACAACCAAGTTGGATTTCATCTGACATGCGTTGTGAAAACCAGAGCTGGACAAATCTCTTCTTCAGAGCAAAGCTGACTCCCATCCAATCCAGCCTTGAACACTGCCAGGGATGGGGCAGCCACAGCTTCTCTGGGCACCCTGTGCCAGTATCCCGCCACCCTCAAAGGGAACAACTTCCTCCTAAAGTCAAGCTAAATCCCCCTTTTTTTCAGCTTAAAGCCATTCCCCCTTATCCTGTCATGGCAATAACTTGTAATACGGGGAGGCTCCAGCAGCAGGGCGGGATGGACGTGGCTGTGGACTTGTACCTGTACCTGTACGCTGCTCTTCCCCGCCCTGGCCCTAGTCCTCGAATCCATCTTCGAGAGGCTGCGGGGAGCCGAGGGGGAGCAGCCGTGGGAGCCACCAGCTGCCGAACTGGCCTGGGAGAGCGGCCCCGGGACCAAGCGGCGGTGTGAGCGGGGCTGGAGGCCGGCAGGCAGCGGCTGCTGGTGGGGGATGTCAGGGCTGTCGAGGGGCAGAAGGAGGTGGCTGCAGAGCTGCGGGAGAAGGCGGTGGAGGAGCCGAGACCCGTGACCAAGCCCAGCCCCATGACGGCCGAGAGCATTCCCTGGAAGCTGCCAGGCGAACCCCAGGAGGATGCAGGAGAGCACGCAGCATTTCCCAGCAAGGCAGAGGAGGAAGAGCTGTACTCAGGAAAAAGGAAGCTGGTGGTGGGAGTGCCGGCAAGCACAGGAGTTACCCCAGCCCCAGTGACAAGTACAGTAGCATCCTTTGAGAGGTCTGAAGGTTTTGAATGGCGTTTGGGTACCCTTGGGACCTGCCTGCTGATTGTGGTGGGGATCAGCATGTTGGCACACACACAGAGTGTGTTTTACCCACCACCATTTTGTCTCATCTCAAAAGTTAAGCAGAGTCGGGTTTGGGTCTTGTCTACAGTTAGACGACAATATAGGAGCACCAAGAGATTTTCCTCAAAGCTGTACAGTCATGAGTGGCAGGGTGTGTGGGACAGTATGGGCAAGTATCTAGTCCACTTGGCCCCTCCAGTGCTTTGGAAGCATCGGAGATGGAAGGCAGCTGTATGGAGTCCCCAGCAACAAGGGGCAGAAACTGCTGAAGGGGACAGTGAATTATTTTAAGCCTGGTGGGCCCATGGCACTTCAGGCCATCAGGGTAGAGATGCAACATAGAGATGGACTCATGATGGAGGGGTGGACTTAACAATGGACGCTAATTGATTCATGTGTGTGAACACTGCACACAGCCTCTCCTGTTCTGAAAGACTGTTATAAGAGATGAAACCCGGTATCATGGACCGGATGGACTCAGCAGCTTTATAGGGATTGGTCCATGCACTAAGAAATGATCTCTTTCTCACTGTGTGTATACATGGATGAATATATGTAAGAGCAATGGCACATTGAAAATGTAGGATCTGAGCATGACGTGAATGGTATGCAACTGGTTTAGCAGTAGCAGTCTTATTTCTTCTTCTTAGTAGCTGGTTCAGCGTTGTGTTTTGACTTTCGGCCTGGGAACAGAGCTGATAACACCAATGTTTCCTCTGACCAAGGACTTTGTGAGCCTCATGCTCTGCCAGGGAGGAGGGGAAGCCATGAGGAAGCAGAGACAGGACACCTGACCCAAACTGACCAAAGAGCTATTCCATACCACTACACGTCATTCCCATGATGTAACTGAGAGTTACCTGGAAGGGCTAGGACTCCAGGTTAGAGGAGGTATTGGTCGGTGCTTGGTCATGCTGCGGGGCGAGTTATCGGTCGGCTGGGGCTGAGGTGTTGTATTCTGTTCCCTTGTTACTTCCTTTATCATTATTATTCTTGGTGGTAGCAGTAGTGATTTGTGTTATACCTGCGTTACTAAACTGTTCTTATTGCAACCCGTGGGAGTTGCATTCTTTTAAATTCTCCTCTCCGTCCCTCTGGGAGTAGGGGGAGGGCAAGAACTGGGGGAGTGAGTGAGTGAATGAGCTGCCTGACTAGTTTTAAACCACTTGGCCTGGCCTTGCTTTGCCTTGCATTGAATTGCCTTGCCGTACCTTGCATTGCCTTGACTGTCCTGGCCTAGCCTGGTCTTGCCCTGCTTGATGTGGCCTGTCCTGGCCTTGCAGGGCTTGCCTTGCCTTGCCTTGCTTTGGCCTTTCAGGGCTGACCTAGCCTTGCCTTCCCTTGCCTTGCCTTGCCTTTCCTGGGCTGGCCTAGCCTTGCCTTCACTTGCCTTCCCTTGCCTTACCATGCCTGGCCTTGTCTGGCATTGCCTTGCCTTGCCTTGCCTGGCATTCCCTAGCCTTGACTTGCCTTGCCTTGCATTGCCCTGCCTTTCATTGCCTTGCCTTGCCCTGCCTTGCCTTGCCTTTTCTTGATCTGCCTTGAACTTACTTGCCCTGACTTACCCTGCCTTGCCATACCTTGACTTGCCTTGCCTTTCGTTGTCTTGCCTTGCCTTTCCTGGCATTGCCTTGCCTTACCTCGCCTTGCCTTGATCTGCCTTGAACTTCCTTGTCCTGCCTTGAACTTCCTTGTCCTGTCTTGCCCTACCTCTCTGTGCCCTGCCTTACCCTGCCCTGCCCTGCCCTTCCTGGCCTTGCCTTACCTTGCCTTGCCTTGCCATAACTTGTTTTGCTCTGCCTTGCCTTGCCTTGCCTCGCCTCGCCTTGCCCTGCCTTGCCTTGCACATCCTGCCCCTGTCTTGCCTTGCTTTTGCAGGGCACTGCAGGTACAGCTGAAAATTCCCTGACTCATCCTTGGTCCATGGTTGAGTTGCTTTGGAGATAAATCTGACTTTACAGCTCTAACACCAAAAGGAACTGTTCACCTTCACGTGCAGCAGACACACAGATCTCTTGCTGTGCCATGTGCACTTGAAAGTTACTGAGGAAAGTATCCATGGGCTGGGAAAGGAAACAGCTCAGGAGGGAATTTTTAGCTAATTGTTGCTCTTCCTGGTAAAACCTGTAGGGCTCTAGCATCTTGTTCCATATTTTCCGTGGTCACTGGAATGGGTTTCATTATTAAAAAAAGTATTTCATTTTCTACTTCCCTGTGTTCCAGGAGAAACAGCAACAAGGGCCTCCCCTTGTGCCACAGCTTGTGACACTGTGCAAGACATGACCAGAAAAACAGCTGGGCTGGTACTTGTGGAGAAGCCTGTGGGCTGTAGAGCTTCATCAGGGACAAGGACAGGTTTCTGTGTAAGCACTGACTCAGTTCAGCCCAGCTGTGCTGTAGTGTAGAGCAGCACCCCTCGCTGCCCTGTGCGGAGTCGGGGCTGGGGTGCGTGCTCCCCACCCCTTCTCTCCAGCCTCCTTTCTCTGCAGTGAAACAGAAACTATGTTCCCTGAAGAAATTCTTTCCGGGGAGGGTGGTGAAACACTGGAATGTGTTTCCCAGAGATGTTCCTCATGCCCCTTATGAAACTGTTTAGAAAGAATGCTGAAAGAATCACTTCCACAGATACCAAAAAGTGATTTTAATGTGAATTTCTAAAAGCAGGATTCCTCAGGATTTGGTGGCGAGGCCCCACTCCACCATCTACAAAAAGAGATTGTGTCAGACTTGGCAAGGATTTATCCAAGACTGGATTCAAGTGATTTACACAGCACTGAACTGAAATCATGTGTATAGAAACTGCAAACAGAAAGGAATAAGGGAGACCCTCTTGTTGAGGCACAAGGTTCAGATTGGATCTCTTTGCTTTCTATGCTCCCTCTCTGAGAGCAGTCTGCGTGCACCTGAATTCCATCAGCCTGGTATTCATCTGAAGGATCACAAATGCCAGCTAGCAGCAGTTTGCATTTGTAAACTCAATCACAGGATTTCTAACAGCACTTGATATTGAAGCTGATATACACCCACTTGCAATTAAATATCCAACCTGACACTTGGTTGCTTAGTCGTTAAGAATTTCTTAAATGGGTTTAAATCAATTATATATATGGACAGGTTTCTGCATGAACATAACTGATTTCTATGCTCTAATGTATAGAAGAATGTTTAACAACAAACAGAATAGGATATAAATTAGTGAAATTAAGGTAGGATGTAAAATTCAACTTTAAAGCCCCAGTTGCTGTTGCTGACCATCCAAACAGGGTATCCCACCAGAGATGTTCTCATGCTCAGTGTGTGGACTTCCCAGAGATAGGTTAATGGTTGGACTTGATGTTCTCAAAGGGCCATTTTTGAAAATAATTGATTGATTGTGAGAAACGAAGATTTTTATCCGTAAATCTTTGTATCATCAGAGAAATGGCACTGCAGGAAGGCAGTGTGCCTCCCAGCTGAGGGAGGGAAGATCATTGCTTGCTTCAAGCTGTTTCCCATGGTGTTTCCCTGGAGCCCCAGGGAGGCCTGGAAGGAGCCCAGGGGGCAGAGGCAGAGCCACCTTGGGCTGGGCCTCTGCTGCTAAGCTGGGACTGATTGGAGACCTGCGAGACACAGGGCGCTTAAAGGCACTTGGCAGTGGAGGATGCTGAGGAGGAGGAACCTTCTGAAGGAGAAACCTTCCCAGCCCTGTTTGTGGTAAGGCACTGGGTGCAGGGCAATGCAGCTGCAGTTTCTCTCTGTGTAGATAAGGAGGAGGATGTGCTGCAGAGCAGGGCTTCTCTCTGCACCATGCAGGGACAGGACAAGGCAGGTACCTTGTGCCGGGGCTGGCTGCAGGGTGTGAATGTGGGTGTGCAGGCAGGGGTGCCCAGCGCTGCCCTTGCAGCAGGGTCCCTGCAGCCCAAAGGCTGTGTGCAGGGGCAGGGACTCTGCTGCCTGCCAGGGTCACCACTCGGCCTGCCCTGGAGCTCCCCATAGAGCTTGGGGGGAGCTGAGGGGAAGGGAACAGCCCCTGTCAGGGAAGGGAAGTGCTGGGTGGGTGACGCTGCTCCAATCTGCCGTCACTCTGAGCACTTCTTCAGAGGGTCCCTCTGAAAGACACTGAGGCATCATTTACCTGATAGGGAAGGATCCTGAACTTTGATGGTTTTTCCTCTTGATGGGCAGGGTGGGCAGTGGGAGCTGGGAATTTACTTCTCTGCTTTGGGGGAGGCACCGAGAGCCTTGAGAGGGCTTGTGTGAGCTGCTCCTGAGCCCCTGCACAGGCAGGGGTGTTCAGGGCAGAGCTGAGCACACAGCCCATGGCATGGGCTCTGGGAGCACTGAGAGGGAGCAGAGCTGGGCACAGAGCAGCAGCTCCTGGCCGGAACAGCTCCAGGCAGCAGAGATATGGAAGGGCAGGGAGTGGGGGGAAAGTGCAGCCCAGCCCTGGGGAGGGTGCGTTCAGGCAGCTCTCTTGGGGTCTGGCACTGGAGGTGGCTGCTGCCCGTGCTCTGCCCCCAACAGCCCTTTGCTTCTCAGCGTGAGAGCTCTGTGGACTGTCCTTTGAAACCGTTCTCCCCTGGTCTCAGCTCAGGACAGATGTTTGTTGGAGTTCTTAAGATCAATTTGTGTGTGAAGGCACCTTACAGGCAGTGCAAGTTTGAGCACAGGGCAAGTGGGAGAGGACTGGTGGACACTGCAGCTCTCTTGGTTCTGCAAAGAACTGAGACTTTTTGCTCTGAGCAATGCTCTTCTGATTGAACCTAGGAAGAAGCCTCAGCAGTGTAATGACATGACTGGTGATGACACAGAACCTCTCCTCTGCTTCTAAAATGTGCTCAGTTGTGAATGTGTAAACTGAACTTCTGTATCTGACATCCCTCCTGTCCTAACCTGTCACTGCCTTTTTCTCCTCTGACGGTGCCCCATGCCCAGAGGCAGCACATATCCAACGGCAGCTCCATCACCCAGTTCCTCCTCCTGCCATTCGCACACATGCGGGAGCTGCAGCTCTGCCACTTCTGGCTCTTCCTGGGCATCTCCCTGGCTGCGCTCCTGGGCAACGGCCTCATCATCACCAGCACAGCCTGCGACCAGCGCCTCCACACCCCCATGTACTTCTTCCTCCTCAACCTCTCCCTGCTGGACCTGGGCTGCATCACCACCACTGTCCCCAAATCCATGGCCAATTCCCTTTGGGACAGCAGGACCATCTCCTACACAGGTTGTGCTGCACAGCTCTTTTTCTTTCTCTTATTCCTTTCAGCAGAGTATTCTCTCCTCACTGCCATGTCCTATGACCGCTACGTGGCCATCTGCAAGCCCCTGCACTATGGGACCCTCCTGGGCAGCAGAGCTTGTGTCCACATGGCAGCAGCTGCCTGGGGCAGTGGCTTTCTCAGTGCTCTTCTGCACACAGCCAATACATTTTCACTGCCCCTGTGCCGAGGCAATGCTGTGGAGCAGTTCTTCTGTGAAATCCCCCAGATCCTCAAGCTCTCCTGCTCACACTCCTACCTCAGGGAAGTTTGGCTTCTTGTGGTTGGCATCCTGATTGCTGTTGGCTGTTTTGTTTTCATTGTGGGGTCCTATGTGCAGATCTTCAGGGCTGTGCTGAGGATGCCCTCTGAGCAGGGACGCCACAAAGCCTTTTCCACGTGCCTCCCTCACCTGGCTGTGCTTTCCCTGCTTCTCAGCAGTGGCACATTTGCCTACCTGAAACCCCCCTCCATCTCCTCCCCATCCCTGGATCTGGTGGTGTCAGTGCTGTACTCGGTGGTGCCTCCAGCAGTGAACCCCCTCATCTACAGCCTGAGGAACCAGGAGCTGAAGGATGCTGTGAGGAAGCTGGTGACCAGATGTGTTTCAGCAGATATACGCTGCTTGCTTTACCCTGCAAAGGGCTTCCAGTGTAGGTCATGACAGGCCATGTCTGTCTTTCCTGCTTTGTATTTGTTTTCCTATTTCAATTTGTGATGATGTTGTCTTCATAGAAATGCCAGTTTTCATCTCCTAAATAAGTTGCCACTCGTGTTGTGTGACCCACAGACTTTGTGTCACTCTGGTCTCTGATTGTATTTAAGGGAAATAAATGATCCTGCAGCAAGTTCTTCTCTGTGATATGTCCTCACATGGCAGGAATGAAGGGGAATGAAAGCAGCTTTCTGGCTGCTCCAGCTCTGGGATGGCTGCTCTGTGCCTGCAGCAGGAAGAGCTCTTGGGGAGCCCATTGAATGGGGCTGTTGTGCTGGTGTGGGGCGATGGGAAGGCATGGGGGGGCTGCAGAGCTCTCAGGATGTTTTGGGAAGGGGAGCAGGGGACACAGGCATCCCTGCAGGGGACTGCCCTGCAATGGCACAGGCTGGGGCTGCCTGGCTGAGAACAGCCCATGGGAAAGGTCTGGGTGGGCAGGAGCTGGACAGGAGCAGCGTGTGCCCTGGCAGCAAGGGAGGACAGCAGCATCGTGGGCTGTATGAGCAGGAGCACGGCAGGAGAACAAGGGAAGGGATGATCTGGAATCCTCCATCCAGGTTTCACATCCCCAGTTCAGGAATGCTATTGGCAAGCAGGTGTGGGTTTATCAATGGGCCCTCAGGACAAGCAGGGACTGGATCAGGGTGCCTGTGGGGAGAGGCTGAGGAAGCTGGGCTTGTCCAGCCTGGAGAAGGGAAAGCTGATGGGGACCTGAGATCTTGGGAAGGGAAGGCTGTTGGGGACTGGCTGCCTGTAGCGGCAAGGAGGTCATGGAGAATACAGAGCCAGGCTCCTCACCATGGTGCCTGGTGGGAGGACAAAAGGCAGTGGGGGATAGTGACAGAGGAGAGGTTCAGCCAGGAGAGAAGGAAACCTTGTTCCCATCGGCTCAAGCAAGTGCTGCATCAGGTCACCCAGAGAGGCTGTGCAGTCTCTGGCCTTGGGGATTTCAGCTTACACTGAATCAAGCCCTGAACCACTTGCTCTGACCCTGTTCCTGGTGGGTTTGACTTGAGACATCCTGGGGTCCCTTCCAACCCCTGTTCACTCTGATCCTACAGTGATGGGCTTATGAAGGGTCACAAAGATGCTCTAAGGGCTGGAGCACGTCTCCAATGGAAACAGGCTGAGAGCTGGGGGTGTTCAGCCTGGAGAAGAGAAGGCTCCAGGGAGACATCTTAGCAATCTTCCCGTGTCTAAGCAGGGCCTACAAAAAATCTGGAGAGGGGCTTTTTATGAGGCTGTGCAGTGACAGGACAAGGGGGAATGGCTTTAAGCTGAAAAAAAGGAGATTCAGCTTGGACATTCAGATGATGTTGTTCCTTTTGAGAGTGGTGGGACACTGGCACTGGGTACCCAGAGAAGCTGTGTCTGCCCCATCCCTGGCAGTGTTCAAGGCCAGGTTGGATGGGAGTCAGCTTTGCTCTGAAGCAGTGCTTTGTCCAACTGTGATGTTCACAAGGGATTTCAGATGAAATCCAACTTCATTGTAAATTTCACTACTTGTACTCATGACTCAAGTGAGTCTGGGCTGCACAAGAGAGGATCAGCACGGCCTTAGAGTCATTTGGACTGTGTTATTTATTTACTGGCATAACACTGCTGAGGTGGTTTTTGTTTGATTTTTTTTTGGGAGGGGGGTGCTATAAAACATTCTTTGTATGACAGAAAGTCAGAACAATATTGAAACAGGGAGAAGTTCTCAGCTCCTTGTAGCTTAGTGCAGAGCAAGGAGGGCTGCAGTGTCCATCAGTCCTATCCCATTTGCCCTGTGCTTACAACACTTGTGTATGATGCCTTCACACACAAAGTGATCTTAAGAACCCCCACAAACACCTGTCCTGTGCTGAAAGCAGGGGAGCATGGTTTCAAAGGGCAGATCACAGAGATCTCATGGGGAGAAGCAAAGGGCTGTAGGCAGCAGAGCGTGGCCAGCAGCCACCTCCAGTGCCAGACCCCAAGAGAGCTGCCTGAACGCACCCTCTCCAGGGCTGGGCTGCACTTTCCCCCCACTCCCTGCCCAGGCTATCTGAGAACTTTCCCTCATGGGAACATGCCTCCACATGGCACATGGGGAATGCCCACTGCTGGGGGTGCCTGAATGCTGCTCATCATGCCCCATGAGCCCACCTTCCTGTCTCCCTCTCCTGCCCTACCCAAACTTGACTGGAATGCAGGATCCATCCCTGAGCCTGGGGAATGCAGGAACCTCCTGCAGTGAGGTGTGCAAAGCTTCTGTGAGACACTTGTTAGTGTGGGCAGAGTGTGGGGTTTGTGCAGCGGAGAGGGTGCTGCAGGCAGGAAGCTGTCCCATATGAGGTGCCCTGTCCCCAGAGCATGGGGTACCTTGCACCCAAGGACACCACCTTTCTTTTTGGCTCTTGCTAAGAAGTTCTCAATCCAGACCATTGCCTTTTCCCACTGATCTCCCATGGTGCTTAGTTCTCTATACTGATGGCATCACCCATTCCTCTAGAAACCTCCTTTACATCAGCTTGCTGAGGGATATTCACTCCACCTGCTGAATTGACACTATAGTAGCAGCCTACAACTAGGTGAAATGTGACTTCAGAGATGATGTAGTTTTTCTCGCTAGCAGGAAGAGAAGGAAACCTCTGCAAAGTGCAGCTTGGAAGGTTCAGACTCAAAGTTAGGAAAGAGAAATGTCTCTCAAAAGGTGGACTTGTGGTGCAAGAGGTCACTCAGGAAGTCTGGCTCAGCCCATGGCTTTGTGTTTCAAGGAACAGACAGCGATGGTTGCAGAGATGGGACTGAAGGTACAGAAATGCCAGGTGACAGCTGGGTGGGAAAGCAAGATGGGGGTCAACAGCCTGAAGGGAAAGAGGTGCAGGCATGGGCCAGTGTAGGACAGCCTGCAGCAGAGATGGCAGGGTTCTGGCATGGCTGAAAGGCCCAAAAGAACAAAAGGCCTCTGTGCCCTGGACTATGGCAGTTGCCTTTTTCATCAAGGCCTATGAGGAGAACTTTCATTCTCAGGATTTCAGGCTCTGCTTCTCCAAGGGCTGTGGTCAGGGCTTGGCCTTTCTGCATCATCAAACAAACGAAGGGCTTTCGCACCATCAGACAACTGCACTTATATATTCTTAGAGGTGTCATAGAGGTGTCATAGAGGAGTCATAGTGGAGTCTTAGACAAGTCATAGTGGAGTAAAAGAGGAGTCATAGTGGAATCATAGAGGAGTCACAGAGGAGTCATAGAGGAGTCACAGAGGAGTCATAGAGGAGTCATACAGACGTCATAGTGGAGTCATAGAGGAGTCATAGTGAAGTCATATAGGAGACATAGTGTCATATATTCTTAGAGGTGTCATAGAGGAGTCATAGTGGAATCATAGATCAGTCATAGTGGAGTCATGGAGGAGTCATAGAGGAGTCACACAGGAGTCATAGAGGAGTCATAGAAGAGTCATGCAGCAGTCATAGAGGAGTCATAGAGGATTCACAGAAGAGACGTAGAGTAGTCATGTTGGAGTCACAGAAGAGTCATAGTGGAGTCCTTGAGGAGTCATAGAGTCATAGAGGAGTCATACAGGAGTCATATAGGAGTCATAGAGGAGTGATAGAGGTGTCATAGAGGAATGAGAGAGGAGTCATAGAGGATTAATAGAGGTGTCATAGAGGAGTCACAGTGTCATAGATTGATAGAGAAGCCATAGAGGAGTCATCAAGGACTCATACAGAAGACATAAAGGAGTTATAGTGGAATCATAGTGGTGTCAAAGAGGAGTCATAGTGTCATAGAGAAGTCATAGAAGAATTGTAGAGGAGTTGTAGAGGGGTCGTAGAGGTGTCGTAGAGGAGACATGGAAGAGTCATGGAGGAGTCATAGATGAGTCATAGTGGAGTCATAGAGGATTCATAGAAGAGTCACAGATGGGTCATAGAGGGGTCATAGTGGAGTCATAGAAGTGTCATGGAGGGTTCATAGAGGATTCATAGTAGAGTCATAGAGAGGTCATAGAGGGGTTGTAATGGGGTCATAGTGGAGTCATAGGGGCTCATAGAAGAATCTTAGAGGGGTCATAGAGGGGTCATAGAGTTGTCATAGAGGAGACATAGAGGAGTCATAGAGGAGTCATAGAGGAGTCTTAGAGGAGTCTTCGAGAGTAATAGTGTCATTGATTCATAGAGGAGTCATAGAGGAGTTGTAGAGGAGTCATAAAGGAGTCATAGTAGAGTCATCTAGGAGTCATAGGGGAGTCTTAGAGGAATCCTAGGGGAGTGAGTCATGGAGAAGTTAGACATAGAAGAGTCTTACAGTCATAGAGGTGTCTTAGAGTCATAGTGGAGTCATAGAGGAATCATAGAGGCGTCATAGGGGCATCATAGAGGAGTCATAGGGGCATCATTGAGGAGTCTTAGTGGAGTCATAGAGGAATCATAGAGGCGTCATAGGGGCATCATAGAGGAGTCATAGGGGCATCATTGAGGAGTCTTAGAGGAGTCATAGAGAACTCCTTGAGGGGTCTTAGGGGGGTCTTAGGGGACTCTTAGAAAGGTCATTGGCGAGTGTCCTGGGTTTAGCAGTAGCAGTCATTTTTCTCCTTCTTAGTAGCTGGTGCAGTGCTCTGGTTTTGACTTTCGGCCTGGGAACAGAGCTGGTAACACCAATATTTTTAGTTTCTGCTCAAATGTTTTGGCCTAACGAAGGACTTTGTGAGCCTCATGCTCTGCCAGGGAGGAGAGGAAGCCGGGAGGTAGCAGAGACAGGATACCTGACCCAAACTGACCAAAGAGGTATTCCATACCACCACACATCAATCCCAGGATGTAACTGAGAGTTACCTGGAAGGGCTAGGTCTCCAGGTTAAAGGAGGTATTGGTCGCTGCTTGGTCAGGCTGCGGGGCAAGTTATCAGTCAGCTGGTGCTGAGGTGTTGTATTCTCTTCCCTTGTTACTTCCTTTATCATTATTATTCTTGGTGGTAGCAGTAGTGATTTGTGTTATAGCTGAGTTACTAAACTGTTCTTATCGCAACCCGTGGGAGTTGAATCCTTTTCGATTGTCCTCTCCGTCCCTCTGGGAGTGGGGCGGGGCAAGAAGGGGGCAGTGAGTGATTGAGCTGCCTGACTAGTTTTAAACCACGACACTTGCCTTGCCTAGCCTTGCCTGACTTGGCCTGGCCTGGCCTTGCCTTGACGTGCCTTCCTTCCATTGCCTTGCCTTGTAATGACTTGCCTTGTATTGCCTTGCCGCTCATTGAGTTGACTTGCCTGGCCTTGCCTGGCTTGGCCTTGCCTTGCCTTGTCTTGCCTGGCCTTGTCTTCCCTTCCCTGGCCTTTCCTTGCCTTTCCTGGCCTTGTCTTGCCTTGCCTTGCATTGCCTGGCACTGCCTTGCCTTGCCTTGCCTGCCCTTGCCTTGCCTGCCCTTGCCTTGCTTTGCCTTGCCTTGCATTTCCTTGCCTTGCCTGGCCTGGACTCCCCTAGCCTGGCCTTGCCTGGCCTTACCTGTCCTTGCCTTGTCTTTCCTTGCCTTCCATATCCTGGTCTTACCTTGCATTGACTTACCTTGCCTGTTTTTTCCTGGCATGGCTTGGCCTGCCCTTGACTTGCCTTGCATTGAATTGCCTTGCCGTACCTTACATTGCCTTGAATGTCCTGGTCTAGCCTGGTCTTGCCCTGCTTGACATGGCCTGTCCTGGCCATGCAGGGCTTGCCTTGCCTTGCCTTGCATTGCATTGCCCATCCTTGCATTGCTTTGCCTTGCCTTGCCCTGCCTTGCCCTGCCTTGCCCTGCCTTGCCTTGCCTTGCATTGCCTTGCCTTGCCCTGCCTTGCCTTGCCTTGCCTAGCCCTGCCTTGCCTTGCCCTGCCTTGCCATGCCTTGCCTGGATTTTCTTTGCCTTACCTTGCTTGGCCTTGCCTTGCCTTGCCTTCCCTTGCCTTACATTGCCTTACCATGCCTGGCCTGGTGTTGCCTGCCCTGGTCTGGCTTTGCCTGGCATTGCCTTGCCTACCTGTCCTTGCCTTGCATTGCCTTGCGTTCCCTTGCCTTGCCTCGCATCGCCTTGCATCGCCTCTCATTGACTTGCCTGGCCTGGAATGGCCTTGCCTTTCCTTGCCCTTGCCTTGCCTTGCCTTGCATTCGCCTGCCTTGCCATGCTTTTCTTTCCCTTGCCATGCCTTTCTTTACCTTGCCATGCCTAGCCTTGCCTCACCTTGTCTTGCCTCGCCTTACCTTGCCTTGCATCTCCTCACCATGCATTTCCTTCCCTTGCCATGCCTTGCCTTGCCTCGCCTTGTCTTGCCTCGCCTTACCTAGCCTTTCGTCTCCTCACCATGCATTTCCTTCCCTTGCCATGCCTTGCCTTGCCTCGCCTTGTCTTGCCTCGCCTTACCTTGCCTTGCGTCTCCTCGCCATGCATTTCCTTCCCTTGCCTTGCCTTGCCTTGCCTTCCCTTGAATTGACTTCCCTTGCCTTACCTTCCCTTGTCTTACCATGCCTTTCTATGATTTTCCTTCCCTTGCCATTCCTTGTCTTGCTTTGCCTTGCCTTGCCTTGCCTTGTCTTGCCTTCCCTTGAATTGACTTCCTTTGCCTTACCTTCCCTTGCCTTACCATGCCTTGCCATGCCTTTAATTCCATTGCCATGCCATGCCTGGCCTTCCCTTCCCTTGCCTTGCCTGGCCTTCCCTTGCCTTGCCTTTCCTCGCCTTGCCTTCCCTCACCTTGATATGTCTTGCAATGACTTTCCTTCCCTTGCCATGCCATGCCTTGCCTTCCCTTGCCTTGCCTCACCTTGCCTGGCTTCGCCAGGACTTTCCTTCCATTGCCATGCCTTGTCTCGCCTTGCCCTGCCTTCACATTGCCTCGCCTTGCTTAGCCTTGCCATGCCTTTCCTTCCCTTGCTTTTTCTTGACTTGCCTTGCCTTTCCTTGCCTTGCCTCGACTTGTGTCGCCTTGCCTTGCCTCACCTCATCTCACCTCGCCTTGCCTGGCCTTAAATGGCCTTGCCTTGCTTTTTCTTGCTTGACCTTGCCTTGCGTTGCCTCGCTTTGCCTCGCCAGGTCTTTCCTTCCCTTGCCTTGCCTGGCTTTGCCTCGCCTCGCTTCGCCTTCCTTTGCCTTGCCTTGCTTTCCCTTCCCTTGCCTTGCCTTGCTTCGCCTTCCTTTGCCTTGCCTTGCTTTCCCTTCCCTTGCCTTGCCTTGCTTTTCCTTGCCTTGCCGTGCCTTGCCATGCCATTCTTTCCCTTCCCTTGTCTTGCCTTGCCTCGCCTTGCCTTGCCTTGCTTTGCCTGGAATTGCCTCACATTGCCTCACCTTGCCTCGTCTAGCCTTGCCCTGCCTGGTCTGGAATGGCCTTTCCTTGCCTCGCCTCCCGTTACCTCGCTTCGCCTCGCCTTGCCTCGCCTTGCCTCACCTTCCCTTGCATTGCCTTGCGTTGCCTCGCTTTGCCTTTCCTTGCTTTGCCTCGCCTCGCGTTGCCTCACCTCGCCATGTCTTTCCTTCCCTTGCCATGCCTTGCCTTTCCTTTCCTTGCCTTGCCTTGCATTGCCTTGCCTCACCTCGCCTCGTCTTGCCTCGCCTCGCCATTACTTTCCTTCCTTTGCCATTCCTTGCCTTGCCTTGCCTCTCTTCACCTCTCCTCGCCTTGCCTGGCCTTTAATGGCCTTGCCTTGCCTTGCCTCACCTCACCTCGCCATTACCTTCCTTCCTTTGTTTTGCTATTCCTAGCACTGCCATGTCTTGCATTGCCTTGCCTTGCCTTGCCTAGCCTCGCCTTACATTTCATAGAATCATAGAATCATAGAATCATAGAATCGTTAGGCTTTGAAAGGACCTTAAGATCATCCAGTTCCAAACCCCCTGCCGTGGGCAGGGACACCTTACGCTAAATCATATCACGCAAGGCCTCATCCAACCTGGCCTTGAACACTGCCAGGGATGGAGCATTAACAACCTCCCTGGGCAACCTATTCCAGTGCCTCACCACCCTAACAGGAAAGAACTTCCTTCTTACATCCAACCTAAACTTCCCCTGTTTAAGTTTTAACCCATTACCCCTTGTCCTATCACTACAGTCCCTAATGGAGTGTCCTCCCCAGCATCCCTATAGGCCCCCTTCAGATACTGGAAGGCTGCTATGAGGTCTCCACGCAGCCTTCTCTTCTCCAGGCTGAACAGCCCCAACTTCCTCAGCCTGTCTTCATACGGGAGGTGCTCCAGTCTCCTGATCATCCTCGTGGCCCTCCTCTGGACTTGTTCCAACAGTTCCATGTCCTTTTTATGTTGAGGACACCAGAACTGCACACAATACTCCAGGTGAGGTCTCACAAGAGCAGAGTAGAGGGGCAGGATCACCTCCTTCGACCTGCTGGTCACGCTCCTTTTGATGCAGCCCAGGATACGGTTGCTTTCTGGGCTGCAAGTGCACACTGAAACTGGCTCATGTTCATTTTCTGATCCACCAGCACCCCCAAGTCCTTCTCCTTGGGCTGCTCTGAATCTCTTCTCTGCCCAACCTGTAGCTGTGCCTGGGATTGCTCCGACCCAGGTGTAGAACCTTGCACTTGGCATGGTTAAACTCCATGAGGTTGGCATCAGCCCACCTCACAAGCGTGTCAAGGTCCCCCTGGATGGCATTCCTTCCCTCCAGGGTATCAACTGAACCACACAGCTTGGTGTCATCGGCAAACTTGCTGAGGGCACACTCAATCCCACTGTCCATGTCAGTGACAAAGAAATTAAACAAGACCGGTCCCAACACCGATCCCTGAGGGACACCCCTCATTACTGGTCTCCAGCCGGACATTGAGCCATTGACCACAACTCTTTGCGTGTGGCCATCCAGCCAGTTCTTTATCCACCGAGTGGTCCATCCATCAAATTGATGTCTCTCCAATTTAGAGACAAGGATGTCATGTGGGACAGTGTCGAACGCTTTGCACAAGTTCAGGTAGATGACATCAACTGCTCTACCCCTGTCCATCAGTTCTGTATCCCCATCATAGAAGGCCACCACATTGGTCAGGCAGGATTTCCCCTCAGTGAAGCCATGCTGGCTGTCACCAAGCACCTTGTTGATTTTCATGTGCCTTAGCATGACTTCCAGGAGAATCTGCTCCAAGATGTTGCCAGGCACAGAGGTGAGACTGACTGCTCTGTAATTCCCTGGGTCATCCATTTTCCCCTTCTTGAAAATGGGGGTTATATTTCCCTTTTTCCAGTCATCGGGAACTTCACCTGATGCCACAATTCTTCAAATATGATGGCCAGCGGCTTCGCAACTTCATTTGCCAGCTCCTTCAGGACCCGCGGATAGATCTCATCAGGACCCACGGAATTGTGCACGTTCAGATTTTTAAGATGGTCTCGAACCAGTTCCTCTCCTACAGTGGGCGCAAGGTGTTCATTCTCACAGTCCCTGTATCTGCCTTCCAAGACTTGGGTGGTGCAGTCAGAGCCTTGGACAGTGAAGCCTGAAGCAAAGAAGTCATTCAGAACCTCAGCCTTCTCCAAATCCTGTGTAGCCAGTTCTCCTGAGAGCTTCCTGAGGGCGCCTACATTATCCCTACTCTGTTTTTTATTTGCTATGTACCTGTAGAATCCCTTCCTGTTATCTTTAATACCTCTAGCTAAGTTTAATTCTAACTGAGCCTTAGCTTTCCTAACCTGGCCCCTAGCTTCTCAGACAACATCCCTGTACTCTTCCCAGGCCGCCTGTCCTTGCTTCCACGTTTTAGAAGCCTCTTTTTTTTTCCTTCAGTGTTTCCTCAGCAGCTCCTTTTCGATCCAAAGAGGTCTCCTGGCCCTCGGGCTGCACTTCCTTCTGGTTGGGATGCAACACTCCTGAGCTTGTAGCAGGTGATCCTTGAATATCAACCAACGGTCTTGGGCCCCTCTGCCCTCTAGGGCTATATCCCATGGAACCTTCCGAAGCAGGTTCCTGAAGAGGCCAAAGCCTGCTCTTTTGAAGTCCAGGGCAGTGAGCTTGCTGCACGCTCTTCTCACTGTCCTGAGGATCTCAAATTTGACCATCTCATGATCGCTGCATCCAAGGCTGCCCTGGAGCGTCACATTTCCAATGAGCCCTTCCCTGTTGGTGAGCACGAGGTCAAGCATGGCACCTCTCCTTGTCGGCTCCTCTATTACTTGCAGAAGGAAGTTGTCTTCTACACAATCGAGGAACCTCCTGGAATGCTTGTGCCGGGCCGTACCGTCCTTCCAACAGATGTCAGGGTGGTTGAAGTCCCCCATGAGAACAAGGGTCTGCGAGCGTGAGGCTTTTCCTATCTGCCTATAGAGTGCTTCATCTGCAGGTTTCCTTGCCTCACCTTGCCTTCCCTTCCCTTGCCTTGCCTTCCATTGCCATGCCTTGCCTTGCCTTCTCTTTCCTTCCCTTGCTTTGCCTCGCCTCGCATCACCTTGCCTTGCCATGGCCTTTAATGGCTTTGCCTTGCCTTATCTTGCCTTGTCTTGTATTGCGTTGCCTCACCTCGCCTCACCTCACTTTGTCTTGCCTTGCCTCCCCTCGCCTTGCCATGCCTTCAATTCCCTTTGCTTGCCTTGCCTCGTCGTCCCTTCCCTTCCCTTCCCTTCCCTTCCCTTCCCTCGCCTCACTATGTCTTTATTTCTGTTGCCCTGCCTTGCCTCACCTCGACTCACCATGAGTCACCATGCCTTGCCTTCCATTGCCTCGCATTGCCTCGCCTCGCCATGCCATTCCTTCCTTTGCCATGCCTTGACTTGTCTTGCCCTGTCTTCCCTTGCCTTGCCATGCCTTGCTATGCCTTTCCTTCCCTTGCCATGCTTTGCCTTGCCTTGGGTTTCCTTCCCTTGCTTTTTCTTGCATTGCCTTGCCTGGCCTTGACTGACCTGGCCTTTCCTGGCCTTGCCTTTCCTGGCCTTGCCTTCCCTGGCCTTGCCTTGCCTTCCCTTGCCTTGCCTTGCCTTGCCTTGCCTTGCCTTGCCTTGCCTTGCCTTGCCTTGCCTTGACTTGACAGCCCTTTCCTGGCATAGCCTGGTCTGGATATGCCTTGCCTTGCCTAGCATTGCTTTGCCTGGCCTTGCATTGCCTTTCCTTTCCTTGCATTTCCTTGACTTGCCTGGCCTGGCCTGGCCTGTCATAGGCTTGCCTGGCCTGGCCTTTCCTTGCCTTTTCTTGCCTTGCCATTTCTTGCCTTGCCTTGCCTTGCCTTGCCTTGCCTTCCCTAGCCTTGCATTGCCTTCCCTTGCCTTGCCTTCCTTTGTCTTGCATCGCCTTGCCTTGCCTGGCCTTGCCTGGCCTGCCCTAGCCTGGCCTGGCCTTGCCTCCCTTGCATTGCTTTGCCTTGCCTTGCCTTGCCTTGTCTTGATCTGCCTTGAACTTCCTTGCCCTGCCTTACCCTGCTTTGGCATGCCTTGACTTGCCTTGCCTTTCATTGCCTTGCCTTGCCTTGCCTGGCATTGCCTTGCCTTGCCTTGATCTGCCTTAAACTTACCTTGCCTTGCCGTGCCTTGACTTGACTTGCCTTTCATTGCCTTGCCTTGCCTTTCCTGGCATTTCCTTGCCTTCCCTTGCCTTACCTTGCATTGATCTGCCTTGCCCTTCCTTGCTCTGCCTTGCCCTACCTATCCGTGCCCTGCCTTACCCTGCCCTGCCCTTCCTGGCCTTGCCTTACCTTGCCTTGCCTTGCCATAACTTCTTTTGCCCTGCCTTGCCTCGCCTCGCCTTGCCCTGCGTTGCCTTGCGCATCCTGGCCCTGACTTGCCTTGCCTTTGCAGGGCACTGCAGGTACAGCTGAAAATTCCCTGACTCTTTCCTTGGCCCATGATTGAGTTGCTTTGGAGATAAACCTGACTCTACAGCTCTAACACCAAAAGGAACTGTTCATCTTCATGTGCAGCAGACACACAGATCTCTTGCTGTGCCAGGTTCACTTGAAAGTTACTGAGGAAAGTATCCATGGGCTGGGAAAGGAAACAGCACAGGAGGGAAGTTTTAGTTAATTATTGCTCTTCCTGGTAAAACCTGTAGGGCTCTAGCATCTTGTTCCATATTTTCCAAGGTCACTGGAAGGGGTTTCATTATTAAAAAAGTATTTCATTTTCTACTTCCCTGTGTTCCAGGAGAAACAGCAACAAGGGCCTCCCCTTGTGCCACAGCTTGTGACACTGTGCAAGACGTGACAAGAAAAACAGATGGGCTGGTACTTGTGGAGAAGCCTGTGGAATGCAGAGCTTCATCAGGGACAAGGACAGGTTTCTGTGTAAGCACTGACTCAGTTCAGCCCAGCTGTGCTGTATCGAAGAGCAGCACCCCTCGCTGCCCTGTGCGGAGTCGGGGCTGGGGTGCGTGCTCCCCACCCCTTCTCTCCTGCCTCCTTTGTCTGCAGTGAAACAGAAACTGTATTCTCTGAAGAAATTCTTTCCGGTGAGGGTGGTGAGACACTGGAATGTGTTTCCCAGAGAAGTCCCCCATGCCTCTTGTGAAACTGTTCAGGATTTAGGGAATGACTGATCAACCTGAAAGAGCTCCTTGTATGAGCAGGGAGTATCCAACTTTCCTGATCTCTGTGTGCTGCTCCCACCTTTGCCGGGCAACCAGAGCTCCTGATGCAGCCAGGGAGCAGCCAGCATCCAACTACTTGCACTGTGCAAAGGCTGGGGCCTAACAGGAACTCCTGGGGAAGCAGAGGGCTCCAGGAAATGGGGGGGAAATGCATCAGCACATTCCACCCCGTAACTAAAGTCAGTCCATCATTCTCAGAGTGCTGTGCTCACCTCTTGCCGCTGTGCCAACAAACAGAGTAGTGCTGAATTCCAGTTATAAATCGAGGGCGATGTTTGGTTGCTTTACCCATAGAGGTGTTGCTTTACTCATAGAGGTATCATAGAGACGTCAGAGAGTCGTTTAATTACAATTATATATATGGACAAGTTTCTGCATCAGCATAACTTGTTCAGCTGATTTCTATGCTCTAATGGATAGCAGAATGTTTAACAAGAAACAGAATAGGATATAAATTAGTGAAATTAAGGTAGGATGTAAAATTCAACTTTAAAGCCCCCGTTGCTGTTGCTGACCATCACACCAGGGTATCCTGTCAGAGAGGCTCTCATGCTCAGTGTGTGGACTTCCCAGAGATAGGTTAATGGTTGGACTTGATGTTCTCAAAGGGCCATTTTCAAATTAATTGATTGATTGTAGGAAACAAAGATTTTTAGCCTTAAATCTTTGTATCATCAGGCTGTTTCCCATGGTATTTTCCTTGAGCCCCAGGGAGCCCTGGAAGGAGCCCAGGGGGCAGAGGCAGAGCCACCTTGGGCTGGGCCTCTGCTGCTAAGCTGGGACCGAGGGGAGACCTGTGAGACACAGGGAGCTTAAAGGCACTTGGCAGTGGAGGTTGCTGAGGAGGAGGAGGAGGAACCTTCTGAAGGAGAAACCTTCCCAGTCCTGTTTGTGGTAAGGCACTGGGTGCAGGGCAATGCAGCTGCAGTTTCTCTCTGTGTAGATAAGGAGGAGGATGTGCTGCAGAGCAGGGCTTCCCCCTGCACCATGCAGGGACAGGACAAGGCAGGTCCCTTGTCCCAGGGCTGGCTGCAGGGTGTGAATGTGGGTGTGCAGGCAGGGGTGCCCAGCGCTGCCCTTGCAGCAGGGTCCCTGCAGCCCAAAGGCTGTGTGCAGGTGCAGGGACACTGCGGCCTGCCAGGGTCAGCACTCGGCCTGCCCGGGAGCTCCCCATGGAGCTCGGGGGGAGCTGTGGGGAAAGGAGAAACCCCTGACGGGGAAGGGAAGTGCTGTGTGGGTGATGCTGCTCCAATCTGCCGTCACTCTGAGCACTTCTTCAGAGGGTCCTTCTGAAAGACACTGAGGCATCATTTACCTGATAGGGAAGGATGCTGAACTTTGATGGTTTTCCCTCTTGGTGGGCAGGTTGGGCAGTGGGAGCTGGGAATTTACTTCTCTGCTTTGGGGGAGGCACCGAGAGCCTTGAGAGGGCTTGTGTGAGCTGCTCCTGAGCCCCTGCACAAGCAGAGATGCCCCTGGGCAGAGCCCTGCTGCTGGAGGGGGTGGGCAGGGCAGAGCTGAGCACACAGCCCATGGCATGGGCTCTGGGAGCACTGAGAGGGAGCAGAGCTGGGCACAGAGCAGCAGCTCCTGGCAGGGACAGCTCCAGGCAGCAGAGATATGGATGGGCAGGGAGTGGGGGAAAAGTGCAGCCCAGCCCTGGGGAGGGTGCATTCAGGCAGCTCTCTTGGGGTCTGCCGCTGGAGGTGACTGCTGGCTGTGCTCTGCTGCCCACAGCCCTTTGCTTCTCAGCGTGAGAGCTCTGTGGACTGTCCCTTAAAACTGTTCTCCCCTGGTCTCAGCACCGGACAGGTGTTTGTGGGAGTTCTTAAGATCAATTTGTGTGTGAAGGCACCTTACAGGCAGTGCAAGTTTGAGCACAGGGCAAGTGGGAGACGACTGATGGAAACTGCAGCTCTCTTGGTTCTGCAAGGAACTGAGACTTTTTGCTCTGAGCAATGCTCTTCTGATTGTACCTAGGAAGAAGCCTCAGCAGTGTAATGACATGACTGGTGATGACGCTGAACCTCTCCTCTGCTTCTAAAATGTGCTCAGTTGTGAATGTGTAAACTGAACTTCTGTATCTGACATCCCTCCTGTCCTAACCTGTCACCGCCTTTTTCTCCTCTGACGGTGCCCCATGCCCAGAGGCAGCACATGTCCAACGGCAGCTCCATCACCCAGTTCCTCCTCCTGCCATTCGCACACACGCGGGAGCTGCAGCTCTGCCACTTCTGGCTCTTCCTGGGCATCTCCCTGGCTGCGCTCCTGGGCAATGGCTTCATCATCACCAGCACAGCCTGTGACCAGCGCCTCCACACCCCCATGTACTTCTTCCTCCTCAACCTCTCCCTGCTGGACCTGGGCTGCATCTCCACCACTGTCCCCAAATCCATGGCCAATTCCTTCTGGGACACCAGGGCCATCTCCTACACAGGCTGTGCTGCACAGCTCTTTTTCTTTGTCTTTTTCATTTCAGCAGAGTATTTTCTCCTCACTGCCATGTCCTACGACCGCTACGTGGCCATCTGCAAGCCCCTGCACTATGGGACCCTCCTGGGCAGCAGAGCTTGTGTCCACATGGCAGCAGCTGCCTGGGGCAGTGGCTTTCTCAGTGCTCTTCTGCACACAGCCAATACATTTTCACTGCCCCTGTGCCGAGTCAGTGCTGTGGAGCAGTTCTTCTGTGAAATCCCCCAGATCCTCAAGCTCTCCTGCTCACACTCCTACCTCAGGGAAGTTGGGCTTCTTGTGGTTGGTGTGTGTTTATCATATGGGTCTTTTCTGTTCATTGTGGGGTCCTATGTGCAGATCTTCAGGGCTGTGCTGAGGATGCCCTCTGAGCAGGGACGCCACAAAGCCTTTTCCACGTGCCTCCGTCACCTGGCTGTGCTTTCCCTGCTTCTCAGCACCGGCGCATTTGCCTACCTGAAATCCCCCTCCATCTCCTCCCCATCCCTGGATCTGGTGGTGTCAGTGCTGTACTCGGTGGTGCCTCCAGCAGTGAACCCCCTCATCTACAGCCTGAGGAACCAGGAGCTGAAGGATGCTGTGAGGAAGCTGGTGACCAGATGTGTTTCAGCAGATATACGCTGCTTGCTTTACCCTGCAAAGGGCTTCCAGTGTAGGTCATGACAGGCCATGTCTGTCTTTCCTGCTTTACATTTGTTTTCCTGTTTCGATTTGTGGTGATGTCTTCATAGAAATGTCAGTTTTCATCTCCTCCTCCTTAAGTAGCCACTCGTGTTGTCTGGCACACAGGCTTTGCGTCAATGGAGGTGTCTCACTTTATTTAAGGGAAATAAATGATCCTGCAGCAAGTTCTTCTCTGTGATATGTCCTCACATGGCAGGAATGAAGGGGAATGAAAGCAGCTTTCTGGCTGCTCCAGCTCTGGGATGGCTGCTCTGTGCCTGCAGCAGGAAGAGCTCTCGGGGTGCCCAAGGGCCAGGGCTGTTGTGCTGATGTGGGGAGATGGGATGGCATGGGGGGGTGTCCTGGGCAGGAGAGCAGGGGACACAGAGGTCCCTGCAGGGGACTGCCCTGCAATGGCACAGGCTGGGGCTGCCTGGCTGAGAACAGCCCATGGGAAAGGTCTGGGTGGGCAGGAGCTGGACAGCAGGCAGCATGTGCCCTGGCAGCAAGGGAGGAGAGCAGCATCATGGGCTGTATGAGCAGGAGCACGGCAGGAGAACAAGGGAAGGGATGATCTGGAATCCTCCATACAGGCTTCAGATCTGCAGTTCAGGTGTGGGTTTAATAATGGGCCCTCAGGTCAGGAGATACTGGAGCAAGATGCCTGTGGGGAGACTCTGGGGGAGCTGGGCTTCTCCAGCCTGGAGAAGGGAAGGCTGATGGGGACCTGAGATTTTGGGAAGGGAAGGCTGATGGGGACTGGCTGCCTGTAGCAGCAAGGAGGACATGGAGAATACAGAGCCAGGCTCCTCACCGTGGTGCCTGTTGGGAGGACAAAAGGCAGTGGGGGATAGTGACAGAGGAGAGGTTCAGGCAGGACAGAAGGAAACCTTGTTCCCATCGGCTCAGGCAAGTGCTGCATCAGGTCACCCAGAGAGGCTGTGCAGTCTCTGGCCTTGAGGATTTCCAACTCAGCTTAAATCAAGCCTTGAACCACTTGCTCTGACTCTGCTCCTGACAGTTTCGACTTGAGACCTGCTGGGGTCCCTTCCAACCTCTGTTCACTTCTGATCCTACAATGATGGGCTTATGAATTATCACAAAGATGCTCTGAGGGCTGGAGTATGTCTCCAGTAATGACAGCTGAGAGCGCTGGGGGTGTTCAGCCTGGAGAAGGCTCCAGGGAGACCTTACTAAAACCATTCCTAAACAGGGCCTACAAGAAATCTGGAGGGGGGTTATTTGCAAGGGCCTGTAGGGACAGGACAAGGAGGAACGGCTTTAAGCTGACAGAGGGGAGAGTGAGATGAGATCTCAGGACAAAGCTCTTCTGTGTGAGGGTGGTGGTGGTAGGACACTGGCACAGGGTACCATCTCTGGCAGTGTGCAAGGCCAGGTTGGACACAGGGGCTTGAAGCAACCTGCTCTAATGGAAGGTGTCCTTGCCCGTTGCTGGGGGTTGGAACTGGATGAGCTTTAATGTCCCTTCCAGCCCAATCCAGTCTGGAATTCCAGGATTCAGGAATCAATAGCATGTTGAGGAGAGGATGCCCTTGAAGGGAGTATTGAAAGGGGACTCTCAGGCTTTCCCAGAGCACCCAGAGCATTTCCCAGTCTGGAATATAGGAAACATTGGACCGAGGCCATGCATCCAAAGGGAGGCAGAGCAGGGCTGCTGGGCTGCAGCTCAAGCCTGTCCTAGGCAGAAATGGCAAGGAAGCAGAGACCAACACAACCTCCTTGGGTAGGGGATGCCCTGCTGTGCAATGACAGCAGTGACTTTTGTGGTTTAAGCCAAGCCGGCAACTCAGAACCATGCAGCCACTGGCTCAATCCCCCCACCCCGTCCTCCCGCTTCCGGAGGGATGGGGAGGAAAATGGAAAGAACGTAACGCCCACGGGTTGAGATAAAAACACTCCAGGAACTAAGGTGTAACACAAATCACTGCTGCTGGCACCAGTAATAATAATGATAAAGGAAATAACAAGGGAACAGAATACAACCGCTTACCGCCTGCCGATAGATACCCAGCCTGACCGAGCAGTGAACTACCCCTTCCGTGTAACTGACCCCAGTTTATATAGTGCATATGTCGTGCTGTGCTATGGAATACCTCTTTGGCTAGTTTGGGTCAGGTATCCCGTCTCTTCTTCCCCCTGGCTTCCCCTCCTCCCTGCCAAGCGTGAGACTCACAAAGTCCTTGGTCAGAGTAAACATTACTGAGCAACAACTGAAAACACCGGTGTTACCAGCGCTGTTCCCAGGCTGAAAGTCAAAAAGCACAGCACTGCACCAGCTACTAAGAAGGAGAAAAATGCCGGCTACTGCTGAACCCAGGAGAGTGACAAAGCCCCAGTCCCTGCCCACAGGGTTCCTGGGGGGAGAAACTCAGGTCCCAGCAGGACCATGACATAGAGGAGTCATAGAGAAGTCATAGAGGGTCACTGAGGGGTCTTAGAGGGGTCATAGAGGATTCATAGAGGAGTCTTAGAGGAGTCTTAGAGTTTTCGGACAGGAGTCATAGAGGAGTCAGAGAGGCATCAGAGAAGACTCAGAGAGGAATCAGAGTGTCATAGAGAAGTCATGGAGGAGTCATTGAGGAGTCATAGTGGAGTCATAGTAAAGTCATACAGCAGTCATATAGGAGTCATGGAGGAGTCATACAGGAGTCTGAGAGGAGTCTTACTTTCATAGAGTCATAGAGGTGTCATAGAGGAGTCATAGAGCAGTTATAGTGTAATCACAGAGGAGTCATGGACGAGTGATAGAGGAGTCCTAGTGTCATACAGGAGTTGTAGAGGAGTCATAGAGACATAGAGAAGTCATAGAGTCATAGAGGAGTCATAGAGGGGTCATAGAGGGGTCATAGAGGGGTCATAGAGGAGTCATAGAGGAGTCACAGAGGAGTCACGGAGGAGTTATAGAGGAGTCATAGAGAATTCATAGCATCATAGATGTGTCAAAGAGAAGTCATAGAGAAGCCATTGTGTCATAAAGTCATAGTGGAGTCATACAGGAGTCATAGAGGGGTTTTAGAGGAAGCATAGAAGTTTCATTTAGTGGTCATGGAGGAGTCATAGTGGGGTAATGGAGGAGTCATGGAGGACTCATAAAGGAGTCATAGAGAAGTCATAGAGGAGTCATAGATTCTTAGAGGTGTCATAGAGGAGTCAGAGGAGTCATAGAGTAGTCAAAGGAGTCATAGTGGAGAGATAGAGGAGTCATAGTGTAGTCATAGAGGAGTCACAGAGGAGTCATAGAGGAGTCAGTCATAGACAAGTAATAGAGGAGTCACAGAGGAGTCAGACAAGTAATAGAGGAGT
The DNA here is from genome assembly GCF_033815535.1 of Pezoporus flaviventris. Classification (NCBI taxonomy): domain Eukaryota; kingdom Metazoa; phylum Chordata; class Aves; order Psittaciformes; family Psittacidae; genus Pezoporus; species Pezoporus flaviventris. Next base: position 286,475 of record NW_026892727.1, on the reverse strand, counting down.
CATAGATTAGTCATAGAGGCATCATGGTGGCATCATAGAGGTGTTATAGAGGGGTCATAGAGGTGTCAGAGGGATCATAGACACCTCATAGAAAACTCATAGGGGTCATAGTGGAGTCACAGAGGTGTGAAAGAGAGGTCAAAGAGGCATCATAGAGAAATCATAGAGGTGTCATAGAGGAGTCATAGAGGAGTCATAGAGGAGTCATAAAGGAAACGTAGGGGAGTCAAAAAAGAGTCATAGAAAAGTCATAGAGGAGTCAAAGTGGAGTCATAGAGAAGTCATAGAGGAGTCATAGAAGAGTCATAGAGGATTCATGGAGGAGTTAAGGAAGACTCATGGAGGAGTCATTGAGGAGTCATAGAGTAGTCATAGAAGACTCATAGAGGAGTTGTAGAGGAGTGATAGAGAAGTCATAGTGTTATAGAGGGGTCATAGAGTATTCAGAGGGCTCATAGGTGGCTCATAGATGAGTCACAGGAGACATAGTGGAGTCATAGAGGTGTCATAGAGGGGTAATAGAGGTGTCATAGAGACATCATAGATGGGTCATAGAAGAGTCAGAGAGCAGTCACAGAGGAGTCATAGGGGAGTCTTAAAAGAGTCATGGAAGAGTCATACAGGGGTCATGGAGGGGTCATAGAGGTGCCAGAGGGCTCATAGACGCCTCATAGAAAAGTCACAAAAGTCACAGTGGCATCATAGGGGTGTCAAAGAGGGGTCAAAGGCATCATAGAGGTGTCATAGAGGAGTCATGGAGGAGTCATAGGGGAGTCATAGGGGAGTCATAAGAGAGTCATAGAAGAGTGACAGAGGAGTTATAGAGGAGTCAGAGCAGTCATAGAGTATTTGGAGGAGTCATAGTGGAGACAGAGGAGTCATAGAGTAGTCAGAGGTGTCATAGTGGAGACTTAGAGGAGTCCTAGAGAAGTCATTGAGAACTCAGAGAGGAGTCATAGAGCAGTCACAGAGGAATCTTAGTCATAGAGAACTCAGAGAGGAGTCATATAGAGCAGTCACAGAGGAGTCTTAGAGGAGTCATAGTGGAGCGAGAAGAGTCATAGAGGAGTCATAGGGGAGTCATAGATTCATAGATGTGTCATAGAGGATTCATACAGGAGTCATTGTTTCATAACGTCATAGAGGATTGATACAGGAGTCATAGAGGAGTCATAGTGGGTTAGGGTTAGGGTTAGGCTCTACAACTCTTAGAAGAGTTGTAGAGCAGTCATAATGTCATAGAGACTTAGAGGTGTCATAGAGGACTCAGAGCAGTAAATGATCAGTCCTCTTAGAGGAGTCATAGAGGATTCATAGTGGAGTCATACTGGAGTCATAGTGGAGACATAGAGGAGTCATATTGGAGTCATAGAGGTGTCATAGAATATTGAAAGACGAGTCATAGAGGAATCATAAAAGAATCATAAAGGAGTCAGAGAGGAGTCAGAGATGAGTCATAGTGGAGTCAGTGTGGACTCAGAAAGGAGTCAGAGAGTCATAGATGTGTCATACAAGAGTCATGCAGGAGTCATGGAGGAGTCCTGGAGGATTCATTGAGGACTCATGGAGGAGTCGTAGTGGAGTCATAGAGGAGTGGTATAGCTGTCATGGTGGAGTCATGGAGGAGTCATATAGAAGTCATCGAGTTACTGTGGTGTCATACAGTCATAGAGGAATCATAGAGGAGTCATAGAGGAATCATAGAGGAGTCATAGAGGAATCATAGAGGAGTCATAGAGGAGTCATAGAGGAGTCATAGAGGAGTCAAAGGTGTCATAGAGTAGTCAGAGGAATCATAGTGGAGACCTAGAGGAGTCATAGAGGAGTCATAGAAAAGTCATAGAGGAGTCATAGATTCATAGAGGTGTCATAGAGGAGTCCTAGAGGAGTCCTAGAGGAGTCAAAGGTGTCATAGAGTAGTCAGAGGAATCATAGTGGAGACCTAGAGGAGTCATAGAGAAGTCATAGAGGAATCATATAGAGTTCATAGACCAGTCATAGAGGGGTCATAGAGTGGTCATAGAGGAGTCATGGAGGAGTCATGGAGCAGTCATAGAGGATTCATAAAAGAGTCATAGCTGAGTCATAGAGGAGTAATAGAGGAGTCATAGAGGAGTCCTAGGCAAGTCATAGGGGAGTCATAGAGGAGCAATTGTTTCATAAAGTCTACAGGAGTCATAGAGAAGTCATAGAAGAGTCATGGAGGAGTCATAGAGGAGTCATGGAGGAGTCATAGAGGTGTCATAGAGGAGTCATAGAAAAGTCTTAGAGGAGTCATAGAGGGTTCATAGTGAGGTCATAGAGGAGTCATAGATGAGTCATAGTGGGGACATACAGCAGTCATACTGGAGTCATAGACGGGGCATAGAGTCATCATAGAAGCGTCATAGATGCGTCATAGAGGTATCATAGTGGAGTCATGGAGGAGTCATAGAGGGATCCTAGAGGGCTCATAGAGGAGTCTTAGAGGCATCATAGAGGTTTCATAGAGGCATCATAGAGGAGTCTTAGAGGCATCATAGAAGAGTCAAAGAGGAGTCAAAGAGGAGTCAGAGAGGAGTCAGAGAAGTCATAGAGCAGTCAGAGGAGTCATAGTGGAGACAAAGAGGAGTCATACAGAACTCATAGAGGTGTCATAGAGGAGTTACAGAGGAGTCATAGGAGAGTCATATTGGAGTCAGAGTCATAGAGGAGTCATGGTGAAGTCACAGAGCAGTCAGAGCCATCAGAGGAGTCATAGCAGAGTCATAGAGCAGTAACAGCAGTCATAGAGAACTCATAGAGGAGTCATAGAGGAGTCATACATCAGTCAGAGCAGTCATAGAGGAGTCATAGAGGAGTCATAGAAGAGTCATAGAGTAGTCATAGAGGAGTCATCGAGGAGTCATGGAGGAGTCAAAGAAGAGTCATAGAGGAGTCATAGAGGTGTTATAGCATCATAGAGAAGTCATAGAGGATTAAAGAGCAGTCAATTAGGGGTCATAGAGGAGTCTGAGATGTGTCAGAGAGGAGTCCAAAAAGAGTCTTAGGGGAGTCATAGAGAACTCATAGAGAAGTCATAGAGGGGTCATAGAGGGGTCACTGAGGGGTCATAGAGGGTACATAGAGGAGTCAGAGAGGAGTCATACTGTCATAGAGGAGTCATAGAGTCTTAGAGGAGTCATAGAGGAGTCATACAGGAGTCTAAGAGGATTCATACAGGAGAGGAGTCATAAAGTCATAGAGTCATAGAAGTATCATAGTGGAGTCATAGAGGAGTCAATAAGGAGTGATAGTGATAGAAAAATCATAGAATCATACAATGGTTCGGGTTGGAAAGGACCTTAAGATCATCCAGTTCCAACAACCCTGTTGCAGAATGACTCTAAGAGCAGAACCATAGAGTTCTGGAGGACTGTGCAAGCGTCACAAATAAACTAGAAGTTGCTTATCACCCATATTGGGTTGGCCTGTCTGCTTCTCCTCGCCACTTACAAATGGTGCCTGAACAGGGATGTGGACTACAGGGCCCTGGTCGCTGGGGACCTGGATTACAGGGCCCCGACTAGCAGGGACCCAGGATACAGGGCCCCGACTAGCGGGGACCCAGGATACAGGGCCCCGGTCGATGGGGACCCGAATACAGGGCCCCGACTAGCGGGGACCCGGAATACAGGGCCCCGACTAGCGGGGACCCGGGATACAGGGCCCCGGTCGACGGGGACCCGAATACAGGGCCCCGACTAGCGGGGACGCGGGATACAGGGCCCCGGTCGACGGGGACCCGAATACAGGGCCCCGACTAGCGGGGACGCGGATACAGGGCCCAGGTCGATGGGGACCGGATACAGGGCCCCGACTATCGGGGACCCGGGATACAGGGCCCCGGTCGACGGGGACCCGGAACGGCGAGTGAGCGGCGCCGGCGGCAGCGGCCGGGAAGCGCGGTCAATGCTGCTGCGGTGGCGTGACGGACCCGGGTGCTTGGACTAACCGAAAGGAGTCCGCCGCTGGGGCGAACCAGACACTGCTGTGTCGGGAGGCCGATCCGGAGACCGAGGTTACAGGACAACTCAGAAGAAGACGATCCGGAAAAGGCTGGCCATGAAAATGGACAGAGAGGTAGCCCTGGACTTATTACAGTGCTTTTTATAAAAGTGGGGAACTGAGCCCTGAACTTTTTACAGTGTAGATACTGCTGGCCATTTCTTCCAGCACAGGCTGGCCACCTGTGTCGGAATGAGTGTGCATTTTGATCAGTCTAAAAGCCCAAGCCTCATACGATGTGGGGGAGGCAGAACCTCTGCGGGGACGCCCACTAAGGTTGAGCCTGCCACCTCTCACTGCAATGATGCTTCTCGGAGATGGTTTGCTGTTAGTCTCCACAGGGTCCTTGTGCCACTTTCTGTACGTGGGACTGTGTAGTGGGAATAATAATTGTCTTTTTGTGTTTCAAATATTGAACTTGTGTGGAGTGTGCTTGTGGGATCCCACACGTGTGTGTGTGTGTGTGTGTTGAGGGCAATCGGTGTTTTGTGTATGGTTGGGTTTATTGTAAAAGTTTAAATGGGTAGCTGTTTAACATTTTGGGCATGAAAGAGTTAATGTAAAAGTGTGGCTGCCGGCAGGTATTTATGGTTGCTGCTGAAGCGGGCAGGCGGCTGTAGCTGCTGCCGAGCAGGCTGGCTTTTGCAGGGATTAAAAAAAAAAAAAAAAAAAAAAAAGAAACACAAGAGGGGGGGGAAGAGCAATGACGCAGCAAACTCCTTGCCGGTTAACAATGTGCAGTTTAACCTGTCTGCTTCTCAAGAACTGATAACCTGGGGGAGGGGGTATATTTGTGTCCTCCTGCCTACAGGTCCATGGTGACTGCCTGCAAAGTTTGTCAAGCCTTGCCATGAGCTGGACAGACGAATGGAAAAACCTGATGCCTCAGCTACAGGAGCTGACCGTGATTACCCCAAGCAGAATGAGATAGAGGAAGAACAAATAACTGCAAAACATCACTTGGGGGCAACTGAAAAGTAACATCCTGAATATGTGTGCTTGTAATGTAGCTATTATTAGAGGTTGTGATTTTGTGTATAAAACCACCTGTATTTACTAGCTAGTTGTTAATAAGAAACTGCACCTTGTATTGTATAGATTTGTCACTTGTAAAAGAGATGTTAGAGTATGGAGATTTGCAGTAGCTGCTAGAAAATGCTAAAGCAAAAGCTAGAAAGATTTTAATACAATGGTAGTGTCATAAAGCAGGTGATGGAACAAGTTTAAGAGGGTGGGAGAATTCCAGTGGTAAGAAATTTCTTTGGCTAGTCCTTCACTGCCATCAGCATCTTCAACATGCTGCTGCACCCTGTAATAGTTACTCTGCTAATGTGAATTTGTGTGTGCCTTGCTGTAGTAACGACTTGTTACTGGATGAAGCAGGTGAAACTCTGCATTGACAACAAGGTGCAAGGACTGAGGCTGACCAAATGCCTGCTACCACAATCAAGGGCAAGACTGGGTTGGCTTCTGTGTTTGCCACCAAGAAGAACCTTTAGCTCCGCTGTTGGCTGCAACCCAGCAGGCGTGGAGCGGTGGGGACACATGCCATGCCAGACCTTGATGTGAAGGATCAGAGAGCTATACAGCCTGTTATCAGAGAGCCATACAGCAGAAAAAAGGGGCAGGCCCAGGCAGCCTCTAGTTGGCATATGTTGGGGATATAATCTAGCCCAGATCCCCTGCTCAAGTAGGGTCACCCAAACCATATATAAAACATAAAGGGGGAGTATGCACAGCTCTGAAGGAAGAATGTTGTCTGTATGCCGATCACACTGGTATAGTGAGAGATACTATGGCCAAACTACGGGAGAGACTAGAAAAACGAAAAAGGGAACGGGAGGCGGAACAGAATTGGTTCACATCCTGGTTCACCAATTCACCGTAGCTTACCCCCTTAATATCTACCCTGATAGGGCCGGTTATAACAATCCTGATGCATTGATTTTTGGACCCTGTATATTGAATAAGCTGACGTCATTTGTCAAAAGCCGTTTGGGAAAGGTTAACATCATGCTCATAGAATGCCAACAGTTGCTTTAGGAATGTTCTTTTTCAGAATTTTTGGTCTATCCCCAGTTATACCTTGTCATTCTCTGCTATCACTTGTTTCAGGTGCCTTGTCCGATGCGCTCTGCATCCCTATTTCAAGCATATATTGTGTTTGCAGAAACTGTTTTCAGTGTTGTGTGAAAGCATCAACCATATGCTGTTGTTATACCCAGTTAGTTTTATTAAGCATAGGGAGGGGAGAAATGTAGGTAGTTAGGGCCTGGTGGACGGAAGATATCGCGCTGTACGGAAAGATAGAGCCCCCAAGATAGAGCCCCCTGTTTAATAGCCAATAGTATGTAGCTTGTGATGTAAGCAGACGGAAGTGACGCTGTAAACCTAGAGTATATAACGCTGCGTTGCGAAGTAATAAACGCCATTTGCCGTCCACCACACTGGTGTCTGTGAACTGATGGCCCGAGCGGCCTGGGGTTGGTCGCTGTGCCGGTCCTGAACCAGGTCGCCAGGCCTTGCAAAGGCAACAGTACTTGGCCCGTTTTGGGTCTGTTTTGGGGCTCTGACCATGTATCCCACAGGAGAAGCAGGACAAGGTGGCCTTGGGGTGGTTTTGTCCTATTTTTGTCATGTTTTTTGTCTTTTTTGAGGCTCTGAGCCTCTATCCCATAGGAGAAGCAGGAGAAGATGGTTTTGGGGCTTTTTTGTTCTGTTTTAGGTCTGTTTTGGGGCCCTGACACTGTATCTCATAGCAGAAGGAGGACAAGGAGGTTTTGTCCTGCTTTTTGGGGTGTTTTCGGGTGTTTTTGGCCTGTTTTGGGTCTGTTTTGAGGCTCTGACCCCGTGTCCTATAGAAGAAGCAGGACAAGGTGTTTTTGGGTTGGTTTCGGGGTTTTGGAGCTGGTTTTGGGGTTTTTGGAGTAGTTTTGCCTTGTTTGGGGTCTGTTTTAGGGCTCTGACCCTGTATCCCACAGGAGAAGAAGGACAAGGAGATTTTGGGCTGGTTTTGTCCTATTTTTGTCATGTTTTGTGTCTTTTTTGGGGGTTATGACCCTGTGTTCTGTAGGAGAAGCAGGACAAGGTGGGTTTGGGGTGGTTTTGGGGCTTTGGAGCTGGTTTTGGGGTGATTTGGGTTGTACTTGGCTTGTTTTGGGTTTGTTTCAGGCCTCTGACCATGTATCTCACAGGAGAAGCCGGACAAGGTGGCCTTGGGGTGGTTTTGTCCTGCTTTGGGGTTTTTTGGGTCATTTTTGGGACTCTGACTCAGTATGCCATAGGAGAAGCAGGACAAGGTAGTTTTGGGGTGGTTTTGTCTTAGTTTTGTCATGTTTTTTTGTCTTTTTTGAGGCTCTGACCCTGTATGCCATAGGAGAAGCAGGACAAGTTGGTTTTGGGGTGGTTTGTCCTGGTTTTGGCCTGTTTTTGGGCTCTGAACCTGTGTTCCATAGGGGAAGGAGGACAAGGTGGTTTTGGGTTGGTTTGGGGGTTCTTGAGCAGGTTTTGGGGTGATTTGGGTTGTAGTTGGCCTGTTTTGGGTCTGTTTCAGGGCTCTGACCATGCATCCCACAGGTGAAGCAGGACAAGGTGGCCTTGACGTGGTTTTGTCCTGTTTTGGTTTTTTTGGGGGTCTGTTTTGGGGCTCTGACCATGCATCCCACCGGAGAAGCAGGACAAGGTAGTTTTGGGGTGGTTTTGTCCTATTTTTGTCATGTTTTTTGTCTTTTTTGAGGCTCTGACCCTGTATCCCATAGGAGAAGCAGGAGAAGATGGTTTTGGGGCTTTTTTGTTCTGTTTTAGGTCTGTTTTGGGGCCCTGACACTGTATCTCATAGCACAAGGAGGACAAGGAGGTTTTGTCCTGCTTTTTGGGGTGTTTTGGGGTGTTTTTGGCCTGTTTTGGGTCTGTTTTGAGGCTCTGACCCTGTGTCCTCTAGAAGAAGCAGGACAAGGTGTTTTTGGGTTGGTTTGGGGCTTTTGGAGCTGGTTTTGGGGTTTTTGGAGTGTTTTTGTCCTGTTTTGGGTCTGTTTCAGGCCTCTCACCCTGTATCCCACAGGAGAAGTAGGACAAGGATGTTTTGGGGTGGTTTTGTCCTATTTTTGTCATGTTTTGTGTCTTTTTGGGGGCTCTGACCCTGTGTTCCATAGGAGAAGCAGGACAAGGTGGTTTTGGGTTGGTTTGGAGGTTTTGGAGGTGGTTTTGGGGTGATTTGGGTTGTACTTGGCCTGTTTTCGGTCTGTTTCAGGCCTCTGACCAAGTATCTCACAGGAGAAGCAGGACAAGGTGGCCTTGGGGTGGTTTTGTCCTGTTTTGGTTTTCTTGGGGGTCTGTTTTGGGGCTCTGACACTGTATGCCATAGGAGAAGCAGGACAAGGTGGCCTTGGGGTGGTTTTGTCCTGCTTTGGTGTCTTTTTGGGTCAGTTTTGGGACTCTGACCCTGTATGCCATAGGAGAAGCAGGAGAAGATGGTTTTGGGGCTTTTTTGCTCTGTTTTAGTCTGTTTTGGGGCCCTGACACTGTATCTCATAGCAGAAGGAGGACAAGGAGGTTTTGTCCTGCTTTTTGGGGGGTATTTTTGGGGTGTTTTTGGCCTGTTTTGGGTCTGTTTTGAGGCTCTGACCCTGTGTCCTATAGAAGAAGCAGGACAAGGTGGTTTTGGGGTGGTTTGGGGGTTTTGGAGGTGTTTTTGGGGTGATTTGGGTTGTACTTGGGCAGTTTTGGGTCTGTTTCAGGCCTCTGACCCTGTATCCCACAGGAGAAGAAGGACAAGGTGGTTTAGGAGCTGGTTTTGTCCTATTTTTGTCATGTTTTTTGTCTTTTGTGAGGCTCTGACCCTGTATCTCATAGGAGAAGCAGGAGAAGATGGTTTTGGGGCTTTTTTGTTCTGTTTTAGGTCTGTTTTGGGGCCCTGACACTGCATCTCATAGCAGAAGGAGGACAAGGAGGTTTTGTCCTGCTTTTTGGGGTGTTTTGGGGTGTTTTTGGCCTGTTTTGGGTCTGTTTTGAGGCTCTGACCCTGTGTCCTCTAGAAGAAGCAGGACAAGGTGTTTTTGGGTTGGTTTGGGGTTTTTGGAGTTTTTTTGTCCTGTTTTGGGTCAGTTTCAGGCCTCTTACCATGTATCCCACAGGAGAAGCAGGACAAGGATGTTTTGGGGTGGTTTTGACCTATTTTTGTCATGTTTTGTGTCTTTTTGGGGGCTCTGACCCTGTGTTCCATAGGAGAAGCAGGACAAGGTGGTTTTGGGTTGGTTTGGAAGTTTTGGAGGTGGTTTTGGGGTGATTTGGGTTGTACTTGGCCTGTTTTCGGTCTGTTTCAGGCCTCTGACCAAGTATCTCACAGGAGAAGCAGGACAAGGTGGCCTTGGGGTGGTTTTGTCCTGCTTTGGTGTCTTTTTGGGTCAGTTTTGGGACTCTGACCCTGTATGCCATAGGAGAAGCAGGAGAAGATGGTTTTCGGGCTTTTTTGTTCTGTTTTAGTCTGTTTTGGGGGCCTGACACTGTATCTCATAGCAGAAGGAGGACAAGGAGGTTTTGTCCTGCTTTTTGGGGTGTTTTGGGGTGTTTTTGGCCTGTTTTGGGTCTGTTTTGCGGCTCTGACCCTGTGTCCTATAGAAGAAGCAGAACAAGGTGGTTTTGGGTTGGTTTGGGGGTTTTGGAGGTGTTTTTGGGGTGATTTGGGTTGTACTTGGGCAGTTTTGTGTCTGTTTCAGGCCTCTGATCCTGTATCCCACAGGAGAAGAAAGACAAGGTGGTTTTGGAGCTGGTTTTGTCCTATTATTGGCATGTTTTTTGTCTTTTTTGAGGCTCTGACCCTGTATGCCATAGGAGAAGCAGGACAAGTTGTTTTTGGGGGGGTTTGTCCTGCTTTTGGCCTGTTTTGGGGCTCTCACTCTGATTTTCAGAGGAGAAGCAGGACAAGGTGGTTTTGGGTTGGTTTCGGGGTTTTGGAGGTGGTTTGGGGGTGATTTGGGTTGTAGTTGGCCTGTTTTGGGTCTGTTTCAGGCCTCTGACCATGTATCCCACAGGAGAAGCAGGACAAGTCGGTTTTGGGGTGGTTTTGTCCTATTTTTGTCATGTTTTGTGTCTTTTTTGAGGCTCTCACCCTGTGTTCCATAGGAGAAGCAGGACAAGGTGGTTTTGGGTTGGTTTGGGCGTTTTGGAGCTGGTTTTAGGGTGATTTGGGTTGTAGTTGGCCTGTTTTGGGTCTGTTTCAGGCCTCTGAGCATGTATCCCACAGGAGAAGCAGGACAAGGTAGTTTTGGTGTGGTTTTGTCCTATTTTTGTAATGTTTTTTGTCTTTTTTGAGGCTCTGACCCTGTATCCCATAGGAGAAGCAGGAGAAGATGGTTTTGGGGCTTTTTTGTTCTGTTTTAGGTCTGTTTTGGGGCCCTGACACTGTATCTCATAGCACAAGGAGGACAAGGAGGTTTTGTCCTGCTTTTTGGGGTGTTTTGGGGTGTTTTTGGCCTGTTTTGGGTCTGTTTTGAGGCTCTGACCCTGTGTCCTCTAGAAGAAGCAGGACAAGGTGTTTTTGGGTTGGTTTGGGGCTTTTGGAGCTGGTTTTGGGGTTTTTGGAGTGTTTTTGTCCTGTTTTGTGTCTGTTTCAGGCCTCTGATCCTGTATCCCACAGGAGAAGTAGGACAAGGATGTTTTGGGGTGGTTTTGTCCTATTTTTGTCATGTTTTGTGTCTTTTTTGGGGGCTCTGACCCTGTGTTCCATAGGAGAAGCAGGACAAGGAGGTTTTGGGTTGGTTTGGAGGTTTTGGAGGTGGTTTTAGGGTGATTTGGGTTGTAGTTGGCCTGTTTTGGGTCTGTTTCAGGCCTCTGAGCATGTATCCCACAGGAGAAGCAGGACAAGGTAGTTTTGGTGTGGTTTTGTCCTATTTTTGTAATGTTTTTTGTCTTTTTTGAGGCTCTGACCCTGTATCCCATAGGAGAAGCAGGAGAAGTTGGTTTTGGGGCTTTTTTGTTCTGTTTTAGGTCTGTTTTGGGGCCCTGACACTGTATCTCATAGCACAAGGAGGACAAGGAGGTTTTGTCCTGCTTTTTGGGGTGTTTTGGGGTGTTTTTGGCCTGTTTTGGGTCTGTTTTGAGGCTCTGACCCTGTGTCCTCTAGAAGAAGCAGGACAAGGTGTTTTTGGGTTGGTTTGGGGCTTTTGGAGCTGGTTTTGGGGTTTTTGGAGTGTTTTTGTCCTGTTTTGGGTCTGTTTCAGGCCTCTCACCCTGTATCCCACAGGAGAAGTAGGACAAGGATGTTTTGGGGTGGTTTTGTCCTATTTTTGTCATGTTTTGTGTCTTTTTTGGGGGCTCTGACCCTGTGTTCCATAGGAGAAGCAGGACAAGGAGGTTTTGGGTTGGTTTGGAGGTTTTGGAGGTGGTTTTAGGGTGATTTGGGTTGTAGTTGGCCTGTTTTGGGTCTGTTTCAGGCCTCTGAGCATGTATCCCACAGGAGAAGCAGGACAAGGTAGTTTTGGTGTGGTTTTGTCCTATTTTTGTAATGTTTTTTGTCTTTTTTGAGGCTCTGACCCTGTATCCCATAGGAGAAGCAGGAGAAGATGGTTTTGGGGCTTTTTTGTTCTGTTTTAGGTCTGTTTTGGGGCCCTGACACTGTATCTCATAGCACAAGGAGGACAAGGAGGTTTTGTCCTGCTTTTTGGGGTGTTTTGGGGTGTTTTTGGCCTGTTTTGGGTCTGTTTTGAGGCTCTGACCCTGTGTCCTCTAGAAGAAGCAGGACAAGGTGTTTTTGGGTTGGTTTGGGGCTTTTGGAGCTGGTTTTGGGGTTTTTGGAGTGTTTTTGTCCTGTTTTGGGTCTGTTTCAGGCCTCTCACCCTGTATCCCACAGGAGAAGTAGGACAAGGATGTTTTGGGGTGGTTTTGTCCTATTTTTGTCATGTTTTGTGTCTTTTTGGGGGCTCTGACCCTGTGTTCCATAGGAGAAGCAGGACAAGGAGGTTTTGGGTTGGTTTGGAGGTTTTGGAGGTGGTTTTAGGGTGATTTGGGTTGTAGTTGGCCTGTTTTGGGTCTGTTTCAGGCCTCTGAGCATGTATCCCACAGGAGAAGAAGGACAAGGTAGTTTTGGTGTGGTTTTGTCCTATTTTTGTAATGTTTTTTGTCTTTTTTGAGGCTCTGACCCTGTATGCCATAGGAGAAGCTGGACAAGTTGGTTTTGGGGCTTTTTTGTTCTGTTTTTCGGACTTTTTTGGGGCCCTGACACTGTATGTCATAGCAGAAGGAGGACAAGGACGTTTTTTCGTGCTTTTTGGGATGTTTTGGGGTGGTTTTGGCCTGTTTTGGGTCTGTCTTGAGGCTCTGAACCTGTGTCCTGTAAAAGAAGCAGGACAAAGTGGTTTTGTGTTGGTTTGGGTGTTTTGGAGCTGGTTTTGGGGTTTTTGGAGTGTTTTTGTCCTGTTTTGGGTCTGTTTCAGGGCTCTGACCCTGTATCCCACAGGAGAAGAAGGACAAGGAGGTTTTGGGGTGGTTTTGTCCTATTTTTGTCATGTTTTGTGTCTTTTTTGGGGCTCTGACCCTGTGTTCCATAGGAGAAGCAGGACAAGGTGGTTTTGGGTTGGTTTGGGGGTTTTGGAGGTGGTTTTGGCGTGATTTGGGTTGTAGTTGGCCTGTTTTGGGTCTGTTTCAGGGCTCTGACCATGTATCCCACAAGAGAAGCAGGAGAAGGAGGTTTTGGGGTGGTTTTGTCCTATTTTTGTCATGTTTTGTGTCTTTTTTGGGGCTCTGACACTGTCTTCCGCAGGAGAAGCACGACAAGGTGGTTTTAGGTTGGTTTGGGGGTTTTGGAGCTGATTTTGGGGTGAATTGGATTGTACTTGGCCTGTTTTGGGTCTGTTTCAAGGCTCTGAACATGTATCCCACCGGAGAAGCAGGACAAGGTGGTTTCGGGGTGGTTTTGTCCTATTTTTGTCATGTTTTTTGTCTTTTTTGAGGCTCTGAGCCTGTATCTCATAGGAGAAGCAGGAGAAGTTGGTTTTGGGGCTTTTTTGTTCTGTTTTAGGTCTGTTTTGGGGCCCTGACACTGTATCTCATAGCAGAAGGAGGACAAGGAGGTTTTGTCCTGCTTTTTGGGGTGTTTTCGGGTGTTTTTGGCCTGTTTTGGGTCTGTTTTGAGGCTCTGACCCCGTGTCCTATAGAAGAAGCAGGACAAGGTGGTTTTGGGTTGGTTTGGGGGTTTTGGAGCTGGTTTTGGGGTTTTTGGAATAGTTTTGCCTTGTTTGGGGTCTGTTTTAGGGCTCTGACCCTGTATCCCACAGGAGAAGAAGGACAAGGAGATTTTGGGCTGGTTTTGTCCTATTTTTGTCATGTTTTGTGTCTTTTTTGGGGGTTCTGACCCTGTGTTCCATAGGAGAAGCAGGACAACGTGGGTTTTGGTTTCTTTGGGGGCTTTGGAGCTGGTTTTGGGGTGATTTGGTTTGTACATGGCCTGTTTTGGGTTTGTTTCAGGCCTCTGACCATGTATCTCACAGGAGAAGCCGGACAAGGTGGCCTTGGGGTGGTTTTGTCCTCCTTTGGGGTATTTTTGGGTCAGTTTTGGGACTCTGACTCAGTATGCCATCGGAGAAGCAGGACAAGGTAGTTTTGGGGTGGTTTTGTCTTAGTTTTGTCTTAGTTTTGTCATATTTTTTTGTCTTTTTTGAGGCTCTGACCCTGTATGCTATAGGAGAAGCAGGACAAGTCGGTTTTGGGGTGGTTTGTCCTGGTTTTGGCCTGCTTTGGCGCTCTGACCCTGTGTTTCATAGGAGAAGCAGGACAAGGTGGTTTCGGTTTGGTTTGGGGGTTTTGGAGCTGGTTTTGGGGTGATTTGGGTTGTACTTGGGCAGTTTTGGGTCTGTTTCAGGGCTCTGACCCTGTATCCCACAGGAGAAGAAGGACAAGGTGGTTTTGGAGCTGGTTTTGAGGTGATTTGGGTTGTACTTGGGCAGTTTTGGGTCTGTTTCAGGGCTCTGACCCTGTATCCCACAGGAGAAGAAGGACAAGGTGGTTTTGGAGCTGGTTTTGTCCTATTTTTGTCATGTTTTGTGTCTTTTTTGTGGCTCTGACCCTGTATGCCGTAGGAGAAGCAGGACAAGGTGGTTTTTGGGTGGTTTGTCCTGCTTTTGGCCTGTTTTGGGGCTCTCACCCTGTGTTTCATAAGAGAAGCAGGACAAGGTGGTTTTGGGTTGGTTTGGGGGTTTTGGAGGTGGTTTTGGGGTGATTTGGGTTGTACTTGGCCTGTTTTGGGTCTGTTTCAGGCCTCTGACCATGTATCCCACAGGAGAAGCAGGACAAGGTGGCCTTGGGGTGGTTTTGTCCTGCTTTGGAGGTTTTTTGGGTCAGTTTTGGGACTCTGACTCAGTATGCCATAGGAGAAGCAGGACAAGGTGTTTTTGGGTTGGTTTTGTCCAATTTTTGTCATGTTTTTTGTCTTTTTTGAGGCTCTGACCCTGTATCCCATAGGAGAAGCAGGAGAAGATGGTTTTGGGGCTTTTTTCTTCTGTTTTAGTCTGTTTTGTGGCCCTGACACTGTATCTCATAGCAGAAGGAGGACAAGGAGGTTTTGTCCTGCTTTTTGAGGTGTTTTGGGGTGTTTTCGGCCTTTTTTGAGTGTGTTTTGAGGCTCTGACCCTGTGTCCTACAGAAGAAGCAGGACAAGGTGGTTTTGTGTTGGTTTGGGGGTTTTGGAGCTGGTTTTGGGGTATTTTGCTTTGTACTTGCCCTGTTTGGGTCTGCTTCATGGCTCTGACCATGTACCCCACAGAAGAAGCAGGACAAGGTGGTTTTGGGTTGGTTTGGGGGTTTTGGAGGTGGTTTTGGGGTTTTTGGAGTGTCTTTGTCCTGTTTCGGGTCTGTTTCAGGCCTCTCACCCTGTATCCCACAGGAGAAGAAGGACAGGGTGGTTTTGGGGTGGTTTTGTCCTATTTTTGTCATGTTTTGTGTCTTTTTTGGGGCTTTGACCCTGTGTTCCATAGGAGAAGCAGGACAAGGTGGTTTTGGGTTGGTTTGGGGGTTTTGGAGCTGGTTTTTGGGTGATTTGGGTTGTACTTGGCCTGTTTTGGGTCTGTTTCAGGCCTCTGACCATGTATCCCACAGGAGAAGCAGGACAAGGTGGCCTTGGGGTGGTTTTGTCCTGTTTTGGTATTTTTGGGGGTCTGTTTTGGGGCTCTGACCCTGTATGCCATAGGAGACGCAGGACAAGGTGTTTTTGGGATGGTTTTGTCCTATTTTTGTCATGTTTTGTGTCTTTTTTGGGGCTCTGACCCTGTGTTCGATAGGAGAAGCAGGACAAGGTGGTCTTGGGGTGGTTTTTTCCTGTTTTGGGACAGGTTTTGGGGTGTTTTGGGTTGTTTTTGGCCTGTTTTGGGTCTGTTTTGGGGCCCTGACCATGTATCGCACAGGAGAAGAAGGACAAGTTTATTTTGTTGTGGTTTTGGGGTGGTTTGGGGGTGTTTTGGGTTGGGTTGGGGCAGTTTTGGGGTTCTGACTCTGTATCCCATAGAAGAAGCGGGACAAGATGTTTTTGGGGTGTTTTGGGGATGGTTTTGAGTGATTTTAGTGTGTTTTTGTCCTGTTTTCAGTCTGATTTGGGGCTCTGACCCTGTATCCCATAGAAGAAGCAGGACAAGGTGGTTTTGGGGTGTTTTTTTTTGGGGGGGGGGGGGCAGGTTTTTGTGTTTTGGGTTGGTGTTGGCCTGGTTTTGGCTTGTTTTCGTGCTGTTTTGGCACTGTGACCCTGTATCCAATAAGAGAAGCATGACAAGGATGTTTTGGGGTGGTTTGGGGGTGGTTTGGGTCTCGTTTTGTGTGGGTTTTGTGTGTTTTTTTTCGTGTTTTCGGTATGTTTTGGGCTCTGACTCTTTATCAAACAAGAGAAGGAGGACAAGGTTATTTTGGAGTGGTTTTGCAGTATTTTGGGGTTGTTTTGGGTTGGTTTTGTCCTGTTTCTGGTCTGGTTTTGGGCTGTGACCGTGTATCCCATAAAAGGAGCAGGACAAGGGGACTTTGGGGTGGGTTTGGGTCTGTTTTGGGAGTGTTTTAGGTTTTTTTTTAATCCAGTTTTGGGTCTGTTTTAGGGCTCTGACCGTGTATCCCACAGCAGAAGCAGGACAAGGTAGTTTTGGGGTGGTTTTGGAGGTGTTTTTTGCCTTTTTTTGTACTTTTTTGGGTCTGTTTGGGGGCTCTGACCCTGTATCCCATAGCAGAAGAAAAACAAGGTGGTTTTGCCCTGGTTTTTGGGGTGTTTTGGGGTGTTTTTTTTCTGTTTTGGGTCTGTTTTGAGGCTCTGACCCTGTGTCCCATAGGAGAAGCGGGACAAGTTGGTTTTGGGGTGGTTTAGACTCGTTTTTTCCTGTTTTGGGGCTCTGACCCTGTGTTCCACAGGAGAAGCAGGACAAGGTGGTTTTGGGTTGGTTTGGGGGTTTTGGAGCTGGTTTTGGGGTGATTTGGGTCGTACTTGGCCTGTTTTAGGTCTGTTTAAGGGCTCTGACCGTGTATCCTACAGGAGAAGCAGGACAGGGTGGTTTTGCGGTGGTTTTCTCCTCTTTTGGGTTTTTTTTTTCAGTCTGTTTTGGGGCTCTGACCCTGTATCCCATAGGAGAAGCAGAAGAAGGTGGTTTTGAGGTGTTGTGGGCTGGTTTAGGGGTGTGTTGGGTTGGTTTTTTCCTGTTTTGGGGCTGTTTGGAGCCTCTGACCCTGCATCTCATAGCAGAAGCAGGACAGGGTGGTTTTGGGCTGGTTTTGAGGTGGTTTGGGTCTGTTTTTGGCCTGGTTTGGGTCTGTTTTGGTGCTGTGGTATGGAATACCTCCCTGGCTAGCCTGGGTCAGGTGCCCCGTCTGCTTCCTCCCGGCTTCCCCTCCTCCCTGGCAGAGCATGAGCTTCACAAAGTCCTTGGTCAGGGTAAACATCACTTAGCAACAACCGAAAACATCGGTTTCACCAACACTGTTCCCAGGCTGGAAGTCAAAACACAGCACTGCATCAGCTACCACGAAGGAGAAACATGACTGCTACTGCTGAACCCAGGACAGCAGCCCTCAACCCTTACTGCTTCGACCAGACCCTCCTTGTTAGTGAGGATGAGATCCAGCAGCGCTCCTCTCCTGGTTGGCTCATCCACCATTTGCAGAAGGAATTTATCATCCATACACTGGAGGAACCTCCTGGACTGTGGCTGGGTTGGTGAGTGGTCCTTCCAGCAAACATCAGGGAAGTTAAAATCCCCCACGACGACCACGGCCTGTGACTGTGAAGCCACTCTCAGCTGCCTGTAGAAGGCCTCATCAAATTCCTCACCCTGATCTGGTGGTCTGTAACAGACACCTACAACAGTATCCCCCCTGCCAGCCCGCCCCTTAATTCTCACCCACAGACTCTCAACTCGCTCGTCATCTGTCCCTGGACAGAACTCGGTGCATTGTAGCTGCTCTCGCACATAAAGAGCAACCCCACCACCCCGCCTGGCTGGCCTGTCTTTCCTGAAAAGGACATAGCCCTCCATGACTATATTCCAGTCATGTGAGCTGTCCCACCACGTCTCTGTAATTGCCACCAGATCATAGTCTCCTGACTTAACACAGGTTTCCAACTCCTCCTGCTTATTTCCCATGCTGCGCGCATTGGTGTACAGACATTCCAGGGAGCGAGCTGAGCACACCGATTTCACCCGAGGATTATAGGAGGCCTCCCAGTCTTCATCAGTTCTGGAGTGCTGCCCCACTGGGGCAAGCCCAGCTACAACCCCATCCCCCTTCGAATCTAGTTTAAAGCTCTCCAAACGAGCCCTGCTAATTCGTGCCCCAGCATCCTTTTGCCTCTGTGAGATAAACCTTTCCCACTTGTCATTGTCCAGACTGGTGCCCTATAAAACCAGCCGTTATCAAAGAATCCAAAGCCCTGCCTGTAGCACCAGTCTCGAAGCCAATTGTTTATGAACTGAATCTTCCCATTCCTTCCCACATCATCAGTGGAAGATGGAAGGAGTGAGGAGAAGATCACTTGAGCCCCAGACTCTTTCACCATCCGCCCCAAGGCCCTGTAGTCTTTCTTCATCCCCCTCAGACTGCGGGAAGCAGCTTCCCCCTCACCTGTCTGGAAGACCAGCAGCGGGTAGTAGTCTGTCGGGTGCACCAGGTTGGGGAGCGCCCTGGTGATATCCCTGATCCGGCAGACTAAACACTTCCCTATGATGAGGGTCAACTCTGCATATCGGGCCCTCTGTTCCTCTCAGAAGGGAATCGCCTACTACAGTGACCCTTCTTTCTTTCTTAACAGAGGCAGTCTTGAGGTGCAAAGTCGACCCCCTTTTCCTATGTGGCCTTGTGGGCTGGCCTTGCCCCACATTCTCACCTACCTCTCCTTCAAGATCCAGGGCTTCAAATCTATTACGGAGGGACACCTGGGGAAGCAGGGCAGGAAGGGGGGAGGGTTTCCCATGACGCTGAACTGGAACTCGCTTCCAACCCTCGTCGTCTTTTTGGTCCCCTACCTCTGCGCAACAGCTGCAGGGCAGGGGCTGTCTTGGGCCATCCCCCTCTGTGTGAGAAGGCAGGGGGTCCTTCCCCTTTCAGGGGGTATCTCCCTGGAACCGTTCTGACTGGCATGCCAGGGAGTTACTCCACCAGTCGATCTCCCTTTCACACTCCCTGATAGTCCTCAGTGTCTCAACCTCCTCCTTAAGTCTTGCCACCAGGCTAAGCAGATCTTCTACCGGCTCACACCTCATGCAGGTGGAATGCTGTCCTCCTTCCCCTGGCAGCAGCAGGCTCTGGCACTCCCTGCATCCAGAGACCTGAACAGCCACGGTTTGGGACAGGGTCTCTGTCTGGGTTGCTGCAGTCACCTTACTGCAAGCCCTCTTTCTGGAAGCAACCATATTGGTCCGCAGTCTGGGACACCAGCAACAGGGGCAGCAACACGACCTGCTCGTTCCTCCCTGCGCCTGCTGGGGTCGCTGCCCTCTCAAAGGCTCTTTCAAGGCAAGCGGCAGGGGGGTGGTCACCGTCACCGTGGGAACGCCCCCCGCCATGTCAGCCTCTCTCTCGCAAGGGCTGCTGGGGCTTCGGGGATCGAGAGATGTCGGGAATCGCGATGTCTCTGCGCTATCCCCTCTGATTTTCCTAATCTCCGTTGACCCTCTCGGTCGCTGAAGCGTGCCGGCTGTGGCTCTAGCTGGGCTAGCTCCGATCAGCTCACTGAATGAGATTCAAGAGAACAGAACCCTACAGTTTTAACAGATGCATCAATGAAGGAAGAGGCACAAGAATTACACTAAAATTTAAATTCAGTCCAGTGTTTCAGCACAATTAATTTCATTCTGAATCGGTGAAGTGGAGAAAACCTCACATCTATGAATATGTCCAAATGACTTTCGTAAAACTAAGTGGCCTCCTGAAATGAGGACTTGAAAACACCTGTATCCATCACTTTGCAAAATGCTGTATCTCCATTGATTGAAATTATCCAGTACTGCACTACAGCAGTGAGCAGGTGATGCCCTTGTATAGGGCAGACAAAAACTCATCTATAGCTTTCAAAACAATTCCAACCCTGCCTCCTTCTTACTCCCCAGTTAAAGCCAACTAACCCAAATGTTACTTACTACACAGAGAGGATGACAAATATTGGGGAGGGGGGAGGGGAGGGAAAAGGGGAAACTCAATTTCAGAATGTATCATCAGATTAACGCAAGGAAAATACTAAATAATACAAGCACAATGGAGACTTGGCCTTTCCTCAATTAAATCTGGCATCCACATGACAAAAGATGACATTTGCTGATGAAACCACCTAAGGGAACTTGAAAAAGTAATAAACCATAAGTAATTATTACCATAAGTAATAAGACCATAAGAAAAGCACAGTTTCATTCACCGCCCAAAACCAAACCAATACAGATGCGGTCAGAAAGTGAACCGGTGTGAAACACCCCTGTGACTGCCACGGCACAACGCAGAGCCACCACAGACCCTGCACCACAGAACAGCCAGGGCAGTCTCACCAGCCCATCTCAGGCCCCTGTGGCAAAGCAACACCTGAGCTGCCTGGGGGGACTTGGTGCACCCTTCCATAGGGGCAGCAGCCCCTCCAACCTAACAAGCAGGGGACTTGCTGCAGACAAGAACACTTCCCTCCCCACTGCCCACTTCTAGACAGCCCTGTCTCCAGCAGCCCACTCCACGCCTGCCAGAACCACCAGTCCCCTCAACGGCCTGCAGGCAGGCAGAACAATGAGACTTCTGGAGCAAACACAGTCACTAGTAACTAAATAAAGGAATAAACAAGAAATCTAAGGTTGTAACAGTGCTGCGGCTGCTCTGCAGCACACTGCAGGCTCCCTGCCACACTGCAGCCTTCAGAGTTGAAGCTGAAAAGATGTTTTGAACCAGCCCCCTATAACCTCTCCACTGGTCCAAGCAGCACCATGATGGACACAAAGAGGAGACGAAAGTCACTGCCACTCCTTGCCAAGCCTTCACTTTGCTCCTTCGCACTACGAATGTAATGAATGGCTCTTTATTTTATAGCTGTACTAATGCCAGTGCAAAAATAACAATGACCGTGGGCAAACACATCACCAGTCATTGACAAAAGCTCAGACCAATCTTGGGGAGCAAAGGTGTTGGGATCCCACAGCTGCTGGACTCACACAGGACGCAGTTAGAAAATCAGAGGCCAGCTCTGAAGCAAGTTGCCTCCAGTGCAATAGCAGAACTGTGGTCTCAGCAGCATCAGGAGGGATTCTATTGATTTAGAAAGCAAGAAAAATTCAACACATTCTCATCCTAAGAAATAAATTAAACTAAACTGCCTTCAGTCTCCAACTGAACAGAAGCTCCCATCACCCTTCTCCTGGCTCTGCCACTCAGAACTGAGGCTTCTGAACTGCAGGGCCCTCAGGCCAGCTCTTCTCAAGCTTGTCCTCCTTTGGTTTGAAAAGCCCATTAAGTTCTCTACAGCTTGTTGGAAGGGCGCTCATCTGATCAGCAGTGGATTGGTAAAGTTCATTCGAACTACCTTCTTCTCTGCAAATAAAGTTTCAGTAACAAAATCAGAGATTGAAACAGAAGTAAAAGCAGGGGCAAAGCTGATCTTTAAGTAGTCTTAGAGGAACACACACCCTAAAGGAGCTAAAGGCATGTGGGACTATCATCTTCTCTCCCAAGCTGCTTAGCAGCTACATTAAACCCTTTCAACTCTGATACACTCACCACACTCAGAGTGCATCACACTCGGGTGTATTACCCAGCTGCAGGTTCCTCCCTGAAATGAGCAGGTACCAACGGCCCCTGCCTAAGCCCTGTCCTGCCCCTGCTCAGAGCCTGCCATGACTGAGGCTCCACAGCAGTACCTCTAACAAAGAACACCGTCTCTCACTTGGCTTGCTAAAAGTCCACCACTAAGACTTCAAAGCCTGGGCCACCATCTGCTCTTTGCAGAACCTCACCTTGATTTGTGAGCGCTTCTCTCAGAGCTGGGGTTATCATCTCTCACTTCCCACCCTCCTCCTTCCTCCCAGCGCTCTCTTGAGTCAAGCTCATTCCAACACCTCCTTCCTCGACCTCACATTCTCTCTGTTTCAAGACAAGGAATTACAACCATTTAGATCCAAGCATCACAGTTTAAACGCTGTGGCACAGTTCAGCCACAGACCTGCTGAGCTTAAAACTGACACAAGCGTCCACACGTTGACTCTTGCATTCCTGTAATTCTGCTTTTTACCCCTCTTCCCATTGGACTCTGACCTTTCAGTTTTAGATTTAAGACAGAAAATATACTTAAATAAATAAATAAAACACCACACCAGGAACCAGGTGGACTTGTTCTACTAACACAGCAACCAGCTTCAAGCAGCCTGGGCTAGTGGAAGGTAGGTGGGGTGGAACTAGGTGAGCTTTAAAGTCCCTTCTAACCCAAAGCACTGCCTGATTCTGTGATTTAGTAACATTCTCCAGGGCATGTTAAGAAACAAGCTGTTTGAATCTCATGTGAGATTGAGTGGGATTCCAAAGGTTGAAGAGTTTCATGGCTGCACAATAACCTCATCTCTCCACAGAGCACAAACCAGAGGGAACAATACATTGCCTGGAGTGACAAGCATCTATAGTTCCAGTTATCTGGGACAGGTCAGGGGAGAAAGCCACATCGCTACCACGACTCAGCCCAGGATAAGTGTCACTTCTGAGACTTTATGGGTATTTATTTTTCACATCTGCACAAAGAAGCATGAAAGTCTAAATAATTACTTTGATATTTCATAAAGCTTGTAATCTGTCAGCACCTTATGGCTGGCTTTGAAATATTAAAGGAGATATGAATAAACAACCACCCAAAATCAAATGAGCACATTTTCTTTTCACAAATGGCAAAAAAGGGTTAGAACTAGTCTAAACCGGTTTAGAAATAGCTACAGAAAGCTTAAACCAAACTAGAAATGGCAAGAAACTCTTCAGACTTAGTCAAAAATGGCATAAAACTGGTAAGAAATCGGCAAAAATAGGATAAGAATGACCAGCAATTGTTTAGAAATAGCCAAAAAAGACTTAAAATGGGTTAGAAAGGGCCAAAAATGATTTAAACCAAGTGAGGAAAGGGCAAAACCAGGTTAGAAATAGAAAGAAATTGGTAAGACCTGGACAGAAAGGGTTTGAGAATGGCCAAAATGGCTTAAAAAGAGTCAGTACTGCGCAAAAAAAAAGGGTTAGATATAGCTCAAGCCAGTTTAGAAATAGCTAAGAAAACCTTAAACCAGGCTAGCAACTTCCATAAATAGTTCAGATTTAGCCAAAAAAAGGAATAAAACCTGCAAGAAATGAACAAAAATAAGGTAAGAATGACCAACAATTGCTTAGAAATAGCCAAAAAAGATTTAAAATGGGTTAGAAAGAAGCAAAAATGTTTTAAACCAAGTCAGGAAAGGGCCAAAACGGGTTAGAAATAGAAATAAATTGGTAAGAAATGGAGAAAAATGGTTTGGGAATGGCCAAAATGGCTCAAAAAGAGTCAGTATTGCGCAAAAAAGGGTTAGAAATAGCTCAAGCCAGGTTAGAAATAGGTAAGAAAAGCTAAAACCAGACAAGAAACTTCCATAAATAGTTCAGAAATTGCCAAAAATGGCTTCAAATAAGCAAGAAATGGGCAAAAATAAGGTAAGAATGACCAGCAATTGTTTAGAAATAGCAAAAAAAAAACTTAAAAGGGTCAGAAAGAGCCAAAAATGGTTTAAACCAGGTTAGAAAAGGGCAAAAATGTTTTAGAAACAGAAAGAAATTGGTAAGAACAGGACAAAAATGGTTTGGAAATGGCCAACATGACTTAAGAAGAGTTAGAATTGGGCAAAAATGGGTTAGAAATAGCTCAAGCCAGTTTAGAAATAGCTAGGAAAAGGTTAAACCAGGCTGGAAAGGGCAAGAAACCGTTCAGACTTAGTCAACAATGCATAAAATTACTAAGAAACAGGCAAAAATAAGATAAGAATGACCAGCAATTGTTTAGAAATAGCCAAAACAGACTTAAACCAGGCTAGAAACTTCCATAAATAATTCAGATTAAGTCAAAAATGGAATAAAACCTGCAAAAAATGGGCAAAAATAAGGTAAGAACGACCAGCAATTGTTTAGAAATAGCCAAAAAAGACTTAAAATGCGTTAGAAAGGGCCAAAACTGGTTTAAACCAACTGAGGAAAGGGCAAAACCAGGTTACAAATTGAAAGAAATTGGTAACAACCTGACAGAAAGGGTTTGGGAATGGCCAAAATGGCTTAAAAAGAGTCAGTATTGCACAAAAAAAAAGTTCGATATAGCTCAAGCCACTTCAGAAATAGGTAAGAAAAGCTTAAACCAGGCTAGAAACTTCCATAAATAGTTCAGAAATTGCCAAAAATGGAAAAAAAAACTGCAAGAAATGGGCAAAAATAAGAATGACCAGCAATTGTTTAGAAATAGCAAAAAAAAACCTTATAAAGGGTCAGAAAGAGCCAAAAATGGTTTAAAGCAAGTGAGGAAAGGGCAAAAATGGTTAGAAATAGAAATAAATTGGTAAGAACTGGACAAAAATGGTTTGGAAATGGCCAAAATGGCTTAAAAAGAGTCAGTATTGCACAAAAAAAGGGTTAGAAATAGCTCAAGCCAGTTTAGAAATAGCTAGGAAAAAGTTAAACCAGGCTGGAAATGGCAAGAACGCTCAGACTTAGTCAACAATGCATAGAATTACTAAGAAATAGGCAAAAATAAGATAAGAATGACCAGCAATTGTTTAGAAATAGCCAAAAAAGAATTAAACCAGGCTAGAAACTTCCATAAATAGTTCAGATTTAGCCAAAAATGAAATAAAACCTGCAAGAAATGGGCAAAAATAAGAATGACCAGCAGTTGCTTAGAAATAGCCAAAAAGAAGATTTAAAATGGGTTAAAAAAAGCCAAAAATGGCTTAAACCAAGTGAGGAAAGGGCAAAATTGGTTAGAAATGACAGGAAATTAGTAAGAAATGGACAAAAATGGTTTGGAAATGGCCAAAACAACGTAAAAAGAGATAGAAGTAGGCAAAAAAGGGTTAGAAATAGTCTAAACCAGTTTAGAAATAGCTACGAAAAGCTTAAACCAAACTAGAAATGGCAAGAAACTCTTCAGACTTAGTCAAAAATCGCATAAAACTGGTAAGAAATTGGCAAAAATAAGGTAAGAATGACCAGCAATTGTTTAGAAATAGCCAAAAAAAGACCTAAAATGGGTTAGAAAGGGCCAAAAATGGTTTAAACCAAGTGAGGAAAGAGCAAAACCAGGTTAGAAATAAATTGGTAAGACCTGGACAGAAAGGGTTTGGGAATGGCCAAAATGACTTAAAAAGAGGCAGTATTGCGCAAAAAAAAGGGTTAGATATAGCTCAAGCCAGTTTAGAAATAGCTAAGAAAAGCTTAAACCAGGCTAGAAACTTCCATAAATAGTTCACATTTAGCCAAAAATGGAATAAAACCTGCAAGAAATGGGCAAAAATAAGATAAGAATGACCAGCAATTTCTTAGAAATAGCCAAAAAAAACCTTAAAAGGGTCAGAAAGGGCCAAAAATGGTTTAAACCAAGTTAGGAAAGGGCAAAAATGGTTTAGAAACAGAAATCAATTGGTAAGAACAGGACAAAAATGGTTTGGAAATGGCCAAAAGGACTAAAATAGAGATAGAACTGGGCAAAAAAGGGTTAGAAATAGTCTAAACCCGTTTAGAAATCGCTAAGAAAAGCGTAAACCAAACTAGAAATGGCAAGAAACTGTTCAGACTTAGTCAAAAATGGCATAAAACTGGTAAGAAATTGGCAAAAATAAGGTAAGAATGACCAGCAATTGTTCAGAAATAGCCAAAAAGGACTTAAAATGGGTTAGAAAAATCCAAAAATAGTTTAAACCAAGTCAGGAAAGGGCACAAATGGGTTAGAAATGACAGGAAATTAGTAAGAACAGGACAAAAATGGTTTCGAAATGGCCAAAACGACTTAAAAAGAAATAGAAGTGGGCAAAAAAGGGTTAGAAGTAATCTAAACCAGTTTAGAAATAGCTATGAAAAGCTTAAACCAAACTAGAAATGGCAAGAAACTCTTCAGACTTAGTCAAAAATGGCATAAAACTGGTAAGAAATTGACTAAGATAAGAATTACCAGTAATTGTTTAGAAATAGCCAAAAAAGACATAAAATGGGTTAGAAAGGGCCAAAAATGTTTTAAACCAAGTCAGGAAAGGACAAAACCAGGTTAGAAATAGAAAGAAATTGGTAAGAACCGGACACAAAGGGTTTGGGAATGGCCAAAACGGCTTAAAAAGAGTCAGTATTGCGCAAAAAAAAAGGGTCAGCTATAGCTCAAGCCAGTTTAGAAATAGCTAAGAAAACCTTAAACCAGGCTAGAAACTTCCATAAATAGTTCAGATTTAGCCAAAAATGGAATAAAACCTGCAAGAAATGAACAAAAATAAGATAAGAATGACCAACAATTGCTTAGAAATAGCCAAAAAAAAAGATTTAAAATGGGTTATAAAGAAGCAAAAATGGGTTAAACCAAGTCAGGAAAGGGCCAAAATTGGTTAGAAAGGAATTTGTAAGAAATGGAGAAAAATGGCTTGGGAATGGCCAAGATGGCTTAAAAAGAGTCAGTATTGCGCAAAAAAAAGGGTTAGAAATAGCTCAAGCCAGTTTAGAAATACGTAAGAAAAGCTTAAACCAGGCTAGAAACTTCCATAAATAGTTCACATTTAGCCAAAAATGGAATAAAACCTGCAAGAAAAAATGGGCAAAAATAAGGTAAGAATGACCAGCAATTGTTTAGAAATAGCCAAAAAAAACCTTAAAAGGGTCAGAAAGAGCCAAAAATGGTTTAAACCAGGTTAGAAAAGGGCAAAAATGGTTTAGAAACAGAAATAAATTGGTAAGAACAGTTGAAAAATGGTTTGGAAATGGCCAAAATGACTTAAGAAGAGTTAGAATTGGGCAAAAAAGGGTTAGAAATAGCTCAAGCCAGTTTAGAAATAGCTAGGAAAAGGTTAAACCAGGCTGGAAATGGCAAGAAACAGTTCAGACTTAGTCAAAAATGGCATAAAACTGGTAAGAAATTGGCAAAAATAAGATAAGAATGAACAGCAATTCTTTAGAAATAGCCAAAAAAGATTTAAAATGGGTTAGAAAGGGCCAAAAATGGTTTAAACCAAGTCAGGAAAGGGCAAAACCGGGTTAGAAATAGAAATAAATTGGTAAGAAATGTTGAGAAATGGTTTGGGAATGGCCAAAATGACTTAAAAAGAGTCAGTATTGTGCAAAAACGGGTTAGATATAGCTCAAGCCAGTTTAGGAATAGCTAAGAAAATCTTAAACCAGGCTAGAAACTTCCATAAATAGTTCAGAAATTGCCATAAAATGGCTTAAAACTGGCAAGAAATGGGCAAAAATAAGGTAAGAATGACCAGCAATTGTTTAGAAATAGCCAAAATGACCTAAAATGTGTTAGGAAAAGCCAAAAATGGTTTAAACCAAGTCAAGAAAGGGCAAAAGCTGTGTTAGGAACAGAAAAAAAATTGGTAAGAACTGGACAGAAATGGTTTGGGAATGGCCAAAATGACTTTAAAAGAGTCAGTATTGCACAAAAAAAGGGTTAGATATAGCTCAAGCCAGTTTAGAAATAGGTAAGAAAAGCTTAAACCAGGCTAGAAATGCCCATAAAAAAAGCGAAGCACTAGCCAAAAATGGCATAAACCAGGTAAGAAATGGGCAAAAATAAGGTGAGAATGACCAGCCA
This sequence comes from Pezoporus flaviventris, assembly GCF_033815535.1. Classification (NCBI taxonomy): domain Eukaryota; kingdom Metazoa; phylum Chordata; class Aves; order Psittaciformes; family Psittacidae; genus Pezoporus; species Pezoporus flaviventris. Next base: position 259,189 of record NW_026892727.1, on the reverse strand, counting down.
TTGTTTAGAAATAGCCAAGAAAAAGTTAAAGTGGGTCAGAAAGGGCCAAAAATGGGTTAAACCAAGTTAGGGAAGGCCAAAAAAAGGGTTAGAAAGAAATTGGTAAGTACAGGACAACAACGGTTTGGAAATGGCCATAATGGCTTAAAAAGAGTTGGAATTGGGCAAAAAAAAGGTTAGAAATGGCTCAAGCCAGTTAAGAAATAGCTAAGAAAAGCTGAAACCAGGCTAGAAATGGCCATGAATTCTTTAGGAATTGCCAAAAATGGCTTAAAACTGGTAAGACATGGGCAAAAATAAGATAGAAATGGTCATCAATTGTTTAGAAGGGGTAAAAAATGCTTCAAACAGGGGACAAGCAGGCAAGAATGGACTAGGAATAGCAAAAAAAAAAACCTTAAAACTGGTAAGAAATGGCCAAAATTAGGATAGAAATGGCCATATTTTTTTTAGAAATAGCCAGACTTAAAACGGGTTAGAAATTGGCAACACTGGGTTAGGAATGGCCAAAAATGGCTCAAACCGAGTCAGGAAAGAGCAAAAATGGGTCCAAAGCAGCCACCCTGGGGAAGTCTCTTGAGGTGTTCTGGCAACTCCTACAGCACCCCAAGATCGCCATCGCCACCCACCTCCTTCCACACTCCTCTGTCCACAGGCGGCACCGGCTCCGAGACACCAAGACGGGAAACACCAGAGGAGCTGCTCTTGCCTCCTCCACCGGTAGCTTGTGTTCCGTGGGGCAGCTGTCGTCTCCCGGTGCCTCTGCTGGAGGGTTCCGTGGGGTTCTGTGACCTCACACACCTGAACACGGGGAGTTCCAGAATCAGCCACCCCTGTGGTCTCCATGTCCCCAAGGTCATTGTGATGCAGGAGCTCTGCCTGGGTCCATGGGGTGCTCTGGAGGTGCTGCAGGCATTCTCTGGGATTCTCTAGGGGTATCCCCAGGATGCCCTGGGAGTGCACAGAGACACAGGGCCGTGGAGCAAGCTGCTCTAGTGGAAGGTGTCCCTGCCCGTGCCTTTGGGGGTTGGAGCTGGCCGAGCTTTAAGGTCCCTTCCAGCCCAGCCCAGCCCACTCTGGGATTCCATGATTCTCTGCTGTGCCAATGTCGGTCCCTCTCCACTCCTCGTAGGTGGCCGTGACGCCCTGTTCCACGGCCCACGTTGAGCTGTGACCCCTCGCATGCTCCACCTCCGGACCAAAGGCACTGAGGAAGAGCAGCCCGTGAGGGACCTCCCCGAGCCGGCTGGGCAGAGGCTGCTCCCCCCGCAGCGACTCCCGGAGCACCCCTGGGTGCCCAGTGGCCATGGGCACGATGCTGCCGCCATCCCAAAGCCGTGGCGGTCGCTGTGGATTTGCCCATTGTGACGGGGCCCCCACGGTGAGCGTGGGCTCTTTAAGGAGGGAGAGCCCTGCAGTAACCAGTGCAGAGGAGAGCCCTCCCCTCCCTCGGGGCTTCATGTAACCAAAAACGGGGGTTTAGGGAGAATCTGGGGGGGCTTTAAGGACCCCTATGAGCCCAGCACCCACTTCAGAAGGAAACCCAGGGGGGTTTAAAGTATAGAGGGGGTCCCTAAAGGGTTCTGGGGTTCAGGAGTGGGGAGGAAAAGATCATGGGGGAGGGCCCAGGGGCAGTTTTGGGTTGCAAGGGGGGAAACCGGGCTGCAGGATGTATTCGGGGGGTCCTTGAGAGGGTTTTGGGTGCATGGGGGAATCCATAGGGTGGGTTTGGGGTGCAGAGGGGGGTTGTTTTGGGGTGCACAGTGGGTACTTTTGGGGTGCAAGGGGTTTTGGGGTGCAGTGGGGGTAGATTTCAGGTGCAGAGGTGTGTTTTGGGGTGCAGCGGGGTGGTTTTGGGGTGCCATGGGGCTTCTGGGATGCATAGGGATGGTTTTAGGGTGCAGGGGTTGTGTTTTGGTGTGCAGAGGGCATGGTTTTGGGGTGCAAGGGGCGCTCTGGGATGCAGGGGGTTGTTTTGAGGTGCAGGGGGGATGGTTTTGGAGTGCAGAGGGGGTGTTTTCGGATGCAGGGGGGATGGTTTTGGGGTGCAGGGGGGTGTTTTGGTCCCTGTGGGCCCCCCCAAAACCCTCTAACGCTCCCCGCCCCGCCCCCCAAATCTGAATCTCCTTGAGGTGCTGGTACCTGAGCCCCAAGTTAAGGAGGAAACCTGGAGGGGGGGGTGGTGTTAAAGGAGGGGTTGGGGGAGGTTGGGGAGTATCACGGGAGGGAACTGGGGGTTCCTGGGGATCCCAATGGGATTTGGAGGGGTCCTAAAGGAATTTGGGCTCCTGTGCATGGATCTGGGAGAAGGGGCTGGGGGGGGGGGTCACAAGGGGGAATTGGGGGGTGCTGGGGGGTTCTTGGGATCCTAATGCAATTTGGGGGGGGTCCTAACAGGCAAAGGGGTTTGGGGGGGTCCTGAGGGGTTTTGGAGACTCCCCAATGAGCTTGGGTGTCCCCACCCCCCTTTGGGGTGCAGCAGATACCACAGCAGGTTCCCTTTGATCTTCTTCACATTCCTATAGAAACACCACCCCCACACGCCATGTATTTTAGGGACCGATCCGAGGTTTGGGGTCCCTCCAGATGTTGCAGTTCCTCCCCCCAGATGTTGGGGTGCCCCCCTCACCGCGGGTGCCGCACGTGGCCCATGATGTACTCCCGGATGGGGGCACAGGGCCCCGTGCACAGCCTGGAGGTGGGGGAGAGACAAAGAGAGGGGGTCAGGAGCACCCCAACCCCCCCACAGGACCCCAAAAGCCCCCACTGGGGGGTGCCGCGGGCTCCAACCTGCGCAGCTCGGGATCGGAGGGGAGCTCCAGCTCCGCCATGATGGGCGAAATTGGCGCGCTGGGAGCGCCGCGCGGCACGACGGGAGTTGTAGTCCAAGCCGGGCGGCGCCTTAATGGTGCTGTAGGGGTGTCGCACTGCATCATGGGAGTTGTAGTCCAGGCCGGGCGACGCCATGACAGGCCTCTCTGGGTGCCGCGCGGCATGATGGGAGTTGTAGTCCTCTCCTGGCCGACGCCACAACGAGCCTCTATGGGCAGCGTGGGGCATGATGGGAGTTGTAGTCCTGGCTGAGCGTCGTCATAACGGGGCTCTATGGGGACAGCGTTGCATAAGGGTTGTAGTGCCTGTCGTCTATGGGTCTCTATGGGTCTCTATGCTTCACTTTGGGTCGCTTTCAGGCTCTCTGGGGTGTCTGTGGGGTGTCTATGGATCTCTATAGTGTCTCTGTAGGTATCTATGGGTCTCTATGGTCTTTAAGGGGATCTATGGGTCTCTATGAGTCTCTATGTCTCTCTATGGGTCTTTATAATCTTTATGGGCCTCTATGGGTCTCTGTGGGTCTACATGGTCTCTATGGGTCCCTGCAGGGTCTGACCATGGAGGGGGGGGGTCTCTTTACGAGTCCCTTGGAGGGGGGAGCAGCAGCAGCTCCAGTACCAGGACGCAGGGGGCTGCGGGGGGCAGAGCTCGAGACCCCGAGACCCCCCTCTACCCCCATTGCCATTACCCCAAACTGCTCCCATTGCCCCATTACCGCCATTGCCCCCATATAAAGCCATGGAGCCAGCAGTGGGTGTGAACCTGTCCCTGCCCCATAGGGTTCTATAGGGGTCCATAGGGGTCCCATCGCCCCCATCCCCCTCCTTTCTCCCCCCCCACCCGCCAAAGCGCGCTCTGCTCCTCTCGCCCCGCCTACTTCCACAGCAGCCAATCAGCGCCTGGCTCCGCCCACTGCACCTCGGAGCCAATCAGAGCGCAGGGCCGGAGAGTAGCCCCCCCCGCTCCCCTCAGCTGACTCCGCCCCCTGTAACGGCCGCAGGTGCGAGGAGAGGTGGGGCGGGGGGCAATGGGGCCTCTGGGGGGCAAGGGGGCCATGTGGGAGTAATGGGGGCAATCGGGGGCAATGGTGTGCAGTGGGGCCAGTGTGGGGGTTATGGGGGCAATGGGGGTAATGGGAGCAATGGGGGGCAATGGGGGCATGGGGGGCAATGGGGGTTAAGTGGAGGGGCAATGGGGATCCTGGGGTCTCCATCGGGCGAACTGCGGCCCTTTGGGGGATCAAACTTCACAACTCCATTTCCTCACCCCCATTTCCTCCTTTTTTTCTCATTTCCCCCATTCCTTCTGCATTTCCCCCATTCGCTCTGCATTTCCCCAATTTCCTGCTATTCCCCCCCCCATTCCTGCTATTCCTTCCCATTTCCCTCCCATTTCCCACCATTTCCTTCCTATTTCCTGCCATTCCCCCATTTTTCCTCCATTTTCCCCCATTTCCTACCTTTTCACACCATTTCCCCTATTTACTCCCAATTTCCCCCTACCCCTATTTCCCCCATTTCCCTCCCATTTCTCCTCATTTCCCACCATTTCCCCCCTTTTCCCATTTCCTCCCCATTTCCACTCCTTTCCCCCCATTTTCCATTCCCATTTCCCCCCATTCCTCCCCATTCCCCCCCCTTCCCCCCCGCTGTTCCCATGAAGCCGCCACCGCTCCGCTCCCCCCCCGCGCCGGGAACTGGACGGGACCAAACTGGGGAGGGGGCGGGGCCTGGGCCCGATCCTGCCCCTGCGCCCCCCCGCAGTCCCCTCCCCCCCTCCGCGTCACGTGGTCATCACCCAGCACCGCCTCCTGCCCCACCCCCGCGGGCTCTTCGCCCTCCAGGTCACCTCGGGCCACGTGGGGCGGGGCCTCGGCACCCCCCGCACTATAGGGGTGCCCCGTAACTTTGAGGGGGGCACAGAGGGGGTGCCCCATAACTTGGGCGGCTCCATAGGGGGGACCCAGACCCCGCCCCATAACTTGGGGGGCTCCACAGGTGGGGAGCCCCCTACCTTGGGAGAGGGCACAAAGGGGGACCCTCAGACCCCACCCCATAACTTGGGGGTCCCAATGCCCGCCCCCCAACACCCCATAGCGCGGGTCCTGGCCGCCCGCTTGGGGGCGCTGTTGCACCGGGCCCCGGTGCTGGGGGCGCTGCTCCGTGGGAGGGGCACCGGGGCTTCCCCGCCCGGCTCTCGCCGCTGCTCCGGGGGCACCGGGGCTCGAACCCGGGAGCTCGGGACCCGAACCCGGGCTCCCTGGAGCCTCAATGGGAGCCGCAACCGGATGCGCGGCGGGACCGGGGCATCCCCAGCCCCATCTTTGGATCCAGTGTGGAGCAGTGGGAAGTGAGTTGGGGATGGGGGTAACGGGTGGCAATGGGGGTAATGGGGGGGTAATGGGGTAACAGGGCAGTGGGGGGCAATGGGGGGCAATGGGCAATGGGGGGGTAATGGGGTAACAGGGCAATGGGGGGCAGTGGGGGTAATGGGGGGCATTGGGGTAATGGGGATAATGGGGGGCAATGGGGGTAACGGGTGGCAATGGGGGGTAATGGGCAATGGGGGTAATGGAGATAATGGGGGCAGTGGGGGTAACGGGTGGCAATGGGGGGGTAATAGGGGCAATGGGGGGCAGTGGGGGTAATGGGGGGCATTGGGGGTAATGGGCAATGGGGATAATGGGGGGCAAAGGGGGTAATGGGGGCCAATAGGGTCAATGGAGACAATGAGGGGCAATGGTGTCTCGCCCCCCCACCCCAGAACCCCCCTTCCTGGAGCCCAGTTCTGCTCTTCCAGGCCCATGGAATTCCGTGTCCGCGCTCCCCCCTACAACTGGATCCGGACCTGGATCTGTGTCCATGTGTGGAGCATCCAGATCTGGATCTAGATCCCATAGGATCTGCTCCCAAGGACCAGGAGCTGTGATGCCAATGGGATCCCGTGCTCCCAGATGATCCAAGGCTCTGGAATGAGGCAGAGCTGCAGCACGAGCCGGTGCTTCGGGGTTGGCTTGGGCTGTTTTAGGGGTGCTTTGGGGTGTTTTGGTATGTTTTTTTCCTCTTTTTGGCCTGTTTTGGGGCTCTGACCCAGTGTCCCACAGGAGAAGCAGGACAAGGTGTTTTTTTGGTGGTTTTAGCCTGTTTTGGGGTTGTTTTGGGGGTGGTTTTGAATAGTTTTTGGTTGTTTTCGTACTTATTTGAGCCTGTTTTGGGGTTCTGAACTTGTGACCCACAGGGGAAACAGGACAAGGTGGTTTTGGGGTGGTTTTGTCCAGTTTTGGGCCTCTGACCGGTGTCCCATAGGAGAAGCAGGACAAGGTGATTTTGGGGTGGTTTTGGCCCATTTTGGGGGTTGTTTGGGGTGGTTTGGCCTGCTTTTCTCCTGGTTTTGTCCTGTTTTGGGGCTCTGACCCTGTATCCCATTGGAGAAGCAGGACAAGGTCGTTTTGGGGTGGTTTGGGGTTTGCTTTGGGTGTTTTGGCCCGTTTTTGGCCTGTTTTGGGTCTGTTTTGAGCCTCTTACCCTGTATCCCCTAGAAGAAGCAGGACAAGGTGGTTTTGGGTTGTTTTTGGCCTGTTTTGGGTCTTTTTGGGGGCTTTGACCCTGTATCCCATAGGAGAAGCAGGAGAAGGTGATTTTGGGGTGGTTTTAGGGTGGTTTGGCCTGGTTTTGGCCTGTTTTGGGTCTGTTTTGGGGCTCTGACACTGTGTCCCATTGAAGAAGCAGGACAAGGTGGTTTTGGGGTGTTTTGGGTTGGTTTTGGCCTGGTTTTGGTCTTTTGGGGGGCTTTGACCCTGTATCCCATAGGAAACGCAGGAGAAGGTGATTTGGGGGTGGTTTTGGGGTGGTTTGGCCTTGTTTTTGCCTGTTTTGGGTCTGTTTTGGGGCTCTGAGCCTGTATCCCACAGGAGAAGCAGGACCAGGGTTTTTTGGGGTTGTTTTGGGTCTGTTTTGTGGCTGATTTTGCTGGTTTTGTCTTGTGTTGGGTCTGTTTTGAGGCTCTGACCCTGTATTTATTTTCAAGAAGGGGAAAATGGATGACCAGGGAATTACAGAGCAGTCAGTCTCACCCCTGAGCCTGGCAACATCTTGGAGCAGATTCTCCTGGAAGGCATGCTAAGGCACATGAAAATCAACAAGGTGCTTGGTGACAGCCAGCAGGGCTTCACTGAGGGGAAATCCTGCCTGACCAATGTGGTGGCCTTCTATGATGGGGCTACGGAACTGATGGACAGGGGCAGAGCAGTTGATGGCATCTACCTGGGCTTGTGCAAAGCGTTCGACACCATCCCACACGACATCCTCGTCTCTAAATTGGAGAGACACCAATTTGATGGATGGACCACTCCGTGGATAAAGAACTGGCTGGATGGCTGCACACAAAGAGTTGTGGTCAATGGCTCAATGTCCGGCTGGAGACCAGTAACGAGTGGTGTCCCTCAGGGATCGGTGTCGGGACCGGTCTTGTTCAACATCTTCGTCGCTGACATGGACAGTGGGATTGAGTGCGCCCTCAGCAAGTTTGCCGATGACACCGAGCTGTGTGGTTCGGTTGATACCCTGGAGGGAAGGAATGCCATCCAGAGGGACCTCGACACGCTTGTGAGGTGGGCTGATGCCAACCTCATGGAGTTTAACCATGCCAAGTGCAAGGTCCTACACCTGGGTGGGAGCAATCCCAGGCACAGCTACAGGTTGGGCAGAGAAGAGATTCAGAGCAGCCCTGCGGAGAAGGACTTGGGGGTGCTGATGAGAAAATGAACATGAGCCGGCTTCAGTGTGCGCTTGCAGCCCACAAAGCCAACCGTATCCTGGGCTGCATCCAAAGGAGCGTGACCAGCAGGTCGAAGGAGGTGATCCTGCCCCTCTGCTCTGCTCTTGTGAGACCTCACTTGGAGCATTGTGTGCAGTTCTGGCGTCCTCAACATAAAAAGGACATGGAACTGTTGGAACAAGTCCAGAGGAGGGCCACGAGGATGATCAGGGGACTGGAGCACCTCCTGTATGAAGACAGGCGGAGGAAGTTGGGGCTGTTCAGCCTGGAGAAGAGAAGCTGCGTGGAGACCTCATAGCAGCCTTCCAGTATCTGAAGGGGGCCTATAGGGATGCTGGGGAGGGACTCTCCGTTAGGGACTGTAGTGACAGGACAAGGGGTAATGGGTTAAAACTGAAACAGGGGAAGTTTAGATCGGATCTAAGGAGGAAATTCTTTCCTGTGAGGGTGGTGAGGCACTGGAATGGGTTGCCCAGGGAGGTTGTGAATGCTCCATCCCTGGCAGTGTTCAAGACCAGGTTGGACGAGGCCTTGGGTGCCATGGTTTAGTGTGAGGTGTCCCTGCCCATGGCAGGGGGTTGGAACTGGATGATCTTAAGGTCCTTTCCAACCCTAACTATTCTATGATTCTGTGATTCTATCCCAAAGGAGAAGCAGGCCAAGGTGGTTTTGGGGTGTTTTGGGTCTGTTTTGGGGCTCTGACCCTGTATCCCATAAGAGAAGCAGGACAAGGTGGTTTTGGGGTTGGCTTGGGCTGTTTTAGGGGTGGTTTTGGTGTGGTTTTTTCCTCTTTTTGGCCTGTTTTGGGGCTCTGACCCTGTATCCCACAGGAGAAGCAGAACAAGGTGGTTTTTTGGTGGTTTTGGGTTGTTTTGGGGGTGGTTTTGAATAGTTTTTTATTGGTTTTGTAATTTTTTGAGCCTGTTTTGGGGTTCTGAACTTGTATCCAACAGGAGAAACAGGACAAGGTGGTTTTGGGGTGGTTTTGGGTTGGTTTTGTCCAGTTTTGGGGCTCTGACCTGTGTCCCATAGGAGAAGCAGGACAAGGTGATTTTGGGGCGGTTTTGGCCCATTTTGGGGGTTGTTTGGGGTGTTTTGGCCTGCTTTTCTCCTGTTTTGAGGCTCTGACCCTGTATCCCATAGGAGAAGGAGGAGAAGGTGGTTTTGGTGTGGTTTGGGGGGGTTTTGGACTTGTTTTCGCCTGGTTTTGTCCTGTTTTGGGTCTGTTTTGGGCTCTGACCCTGTATCCCACAGGAGAAGGAGGACAAGGTGGTTTTGGGGTGGTTTGGCATGTTTTGGGGTTTGCTTTGGGTGTTTTGGTCTCGTTTTTGCCTGGTTTTGCTCTGTTTTGGGGCTATTTTGGGCCTCTTACCCTGTATCCCATAGGAGAAGCAGGACAAGGTGGTTTTCGGGTGTTTTGGGTTGTTTTTGTCCTGTTTTTGGGCTGGTTTGGGGCTCTGACTCTGTGTCCCATAGGAGAAGCAGGACAAGGTTGCCTTGGGGTGGTTTTTGGCGTGTTTTGGATCTGTTTGGATCTGTTTTTGGGGCTCTGACCCCGTATCCCATAGGAGAAGCAGGGCAATGTGGTTTAGGGTGGTTTTAGGGTGGTTTGGGGTGGTTTTGGTTTATGTCCTGTTTTGAGGTTCTGACCTTGTGTCGCATAGAAGCAGGACAAGGTGGTTTTGGTGTGGTTTGGGGTGTTTTGTTCTTCTTGGGGGCTATTTCGGGGCTTTGACTCTATATTGCATAGGAGAAGCAGGACAAGGTGGTTTGGGGATGGTTTTAGGGTGTTTTGGGGGTGGATTTGGGATATTTGTGGCCTCTTTTGGGGCTAGTTTGGGGCTCTGACCCTATATCCCCTAGGAGAAGCAGGACAGGGTGGTTTTTGGGGTCGTTCTGGGGTGGTTTTGGGGTGGTTTTGTCCTGTTTCTGGGCTGTTTGGGCTCCGCTGTTGGCAGTGGGGACACATGCCATGCCAGACCTTGATGTGAAGGATGGCCTCCCCTGTTACCAGAGAGCCATACAGCAGAAAAAAGGGCAGGCCCAGCAGCCTGTAGTTGTCATATATTGGAGATATGATCTAGGCCAAATCCCCTGCTCAAGTAGGGGCACCCAAAACATATATAAAACAAAAAGGGGGAGATGTGGAGGCAGTGTTCTCACAGGAGAATGGATAATTGGTACATAAATTCTGAATAATCCTGAAAGATGCAGCAAGGCCATGAGAGGCCCCAGGAAGCCTGAACAAGCAAGATAAGAAGAAGCTGGAATTCACTGAGGTAATGAGAACTGTGGACTGTTGGCAAGCTTTCGAGGTCAAGTTCTCACACCTGTGCTTAACCAATTATATGCTAGTCACTAAGGGTCTTCGAGACATGTATCCAATCATAATATGCCAAATCACTGTAAGTGCATATAAGAAATACTATAAAAGGAGTTATGGCTTTGTAAAAAAATGGCTTTTGTCTGATCATATTGATCTCTGACTGGGTCCATGTGTTTTCTGTGGCACGAAATTTATGGGGGGGGGGGGGTAGGCACTGAGACCGGTCCCTGCCGGGCAGGAGGCAGCGGGCGGGCACTAGGACCCTGATGCGGGAGGCGTCGGGCTGGCACTAGGACACCGTTGCGGGAGGCAGCGGGCGGGCACTAGGACCCCGATACCGGAGCTATATAGTGCTGAGGGTGCTGGGGTTTCTATAGGTGCTAGGATGACTGGGTGCACTGGAGCTGTTGTGGTTGCTGGCAGTGGTGGGGGTGGTATGGGTGCAATGCATGCTATGGGTGCTGTGGGCTCTATGGGTGCTGCGGGTTCTGTGGGTGCTGGGGTTGCTATTGGTGCTGGGGTTCTATGGGCGCTGGGGGTTCAGTGGGGTTCTTTGGGTGCTGGGGTTCTATGGGTACTGGTGATGCTGGGAGTTCTGGGGGTGCTGTAGTTGCTATGGGTGCTGTGGTTCTATGGATGCTTTGGGTGCTGGAGGTGCTGTGGATGCTGTGGGTGCAGCGGTGCTTTGGATGCTGGGGATGCTGAGGGTGCTATAGGTGCTGTGGGGTTCTATGAGGGCTGGGGGTTCTGTGGGTGCTAGTGGTTCTGTGAGTGCTGTGGGTTCTATGAGTGCTGGGGTTTCTATGCGTGCTGTGAGCTCTATGGGTGCTGCGGGTTCTATGGGTGCTGTGAGCTCTATGGGTGCTGCGGGTTCTATGGGTGATGGGGCTGTTATTGGTGCTCTGGTTCTATGGGTGCTGGGGGTTCTGTGGTGTTCAGTGGGGTTCTGTGGGTCCTGGTTTTCTATGGGTACTGGTGGTGCTGGGAGTTCTGGGGTTGCTGTTGTTTCTATAGGTGCTGGGGGTTCTATGAGTGCTGTGAGCTCTATGGGTGCTGGAGGTTCTATGCGTGCTGTGGGCGCTATGGGTGCTGGAGGTTCTATCGTGCCACGGGCTGCTGTTGGTGCTGGGGTTCTATGGGTGCTCTATGTCCAGTTCTACGGGTGCTGTAAGGCAATGCCCTCCTTGTTGTAGGGCTGCAGCAGAAGTCCCTCGTGGTCACCTGTAACTATGAAGCCCGGCGCCATGGGGTGAAGAAGTTGATGTCCCTCAAGGAAGCCATGGAGATGTGTCCTCAGTTGTTGCTGGTCAATGGAGAAGACCTCACTCCCTATAGGGAGATGTCCTACAAGGTCACAGGTAGAGTGCAACCACTGTGTTACATCCCATAATAGCATCTGATACTCTCCTCCTTGAGGCCACCTTCTAAAGGATGCTCCAAGCTGGCCTTGGATCAGGGATGGAGCAGCCCCAGCTTCTCCATCCAACCCGTCCTGCTCATCCCACCACCCTCACAGGGAAGAGCTCTGGACACAGAGATGGATTGGAGCACCCTTCCCTCCTCAGTGGCCCTATTGGAGCTCCATCCATAGGGAGCCGTCAACCTCTCGGAATCAGTCGTGTCCCTCTTATCCCGGGGTTGTCTTCTCCTCCTGGAGCTCCCGCGGGAACGTTGTCCATTGGTGGGAAGACTTGGTTGGGATGAGAACTTCCTGGAGACCATGGATGGAGGCCGCTTCCATCCAAGCGGATGGGCTGGGATCCCTGTCTCAGGCCACGTCTACAAGGAGCAAGATGAGTAGCCCATGATCCGCCTCATCTTCAGAACAGCCAGAGAAGGGGTCTTGGGAATGTCCATGGATCCTGGAATAGCTTGGAGAGGACCTTCAGGGTCCACGGAGGCATCCGAGGGGCTCCGGGAAGATGGAGAAGGACTTTGGAGGAGGAGCTGGAGGGATGGGACCATGGGAAGCTTGGGATGGGATCTCGAGAAGTTCGTCCCCATGAGGCTGGTGGGACAATGGGATATTGGGAAGGTCTTGGGATGGGATCTTGGGAAGTTCTTCCCCATGACGGTGGTGGGACCATGGGAGGTGGGAGATGTCCCACCCCCAAGGCCAAGCTGGAGCAACCTGCTCCAGTGCAAGGTGGCCCTGGCTGCACTTTAAGCTCCATCCATCCCATTCCATGATCTAGGAATGTGCTTCCACTTGGTCCAGGTGACCAAACCCTCCTGCGGGAGCGGAACGCCACCCCCTGGAAAACCCATGGAATTAGGGTGCCAGGTGGGTGCTGTGGTCCCATCCATGTAGGTGCTGTGGTCCCATCCAGATGGGTGCTGGGGTCCCATCCAGGTGGGTGCTGGGGTCCCAAGGACTTCATCCTTGCATTAGACCCAATGCTTGCGGTGTCCTTTAGGAGGCCGGCAGAGCTGGCTTGGGTTGACAGCACCACCAGCATGGATGGGACCTCTCCCGCTTCCCATTACCCCATCATTCCCACAGGGAAGAGCTCCCATCCCAAGGCCCCCTGGGGTAGGTTCTGAAGCCATCCTTTTATAGCCACTGGGCATACATACATATTCATGAGGCTACGGATGGATTACATCCTTTTCCAGAGAGTTCCCCGCACGCGTACAGAACTGTGGGGGTGGTCTCTGAGGGTCGTTTACTTCCTCCAACGATCTTCATCACTTCTGGCAGCCTTGGAAGCACACACAGTAGATGCTCACACCAGTTTAATTGGTTCGTTAGCACCAGAGACATAACAATCCTCCCATCCTCCTACTGATCAGGCAGTTTAACTGCAGCCCATTCTGGACACCTGCGGTTCCCAGATACTCCTTATCCTGTGTCCTGTTCTTCTAGACTGTGTTTTCCTTAAAACTATGTCACAACTATAGCGATTTCTCTTGTGAGAATTCTCAGTGTGTTCTCCAGCTGCACTCTATGTAACCTTTTTCTCTCTGTGTCACGCACCTCAGTAATTTTCCATTGCTACTGGTACAAAGCCATCAAACTTAACATTACTTAAAGCTAATTCTGAAGATTTCTATATTCCATTTTGTGATTTTGTGCTCCCCCCCTTTGTCTCACTATGGAATGCCATTGTCCCGGGGGGAGGGGGGGTTAGGGTTAGTGCTGAAGAAGATGTGAGATCCTCAGTGTCCCTTACGGGACTGCAGGGTCTCCCTATGGAATCCCAGCATTCCCTATGGAATAGCAGCGTTCCCTATGGAATGCTGGTGGTCCCTATGGAATGAGATTGTCCCGGGGGGGGTCACAGCTCTTCCTTGTCCACACCCAAAACAGCCCCAAAATCACCCACAATCCAGAACAAAAGCAACTTGTCCTGCTTATCCTACGGGATAAAGGGTCAGAGCCCAAAAAAAGGCCAAAACCAGGCCAAAACCAACCCAAAATGCCCAAAACAGACCCAAAACAAACCAAAACCACACCAGAACCACATTGTCCTGCTTCTCCTGTGGGATACAAGCTCAGAGCCATAAAACAGACCCCAAAAAAGATAAAAGAAGCCCAAACCCACCCAAAACAACCTTGAACTGCTTCTCCTGTGGGATACAGGTTCAGAGCCCCAAACCAGACACAAAACAGGACAAAAACGACCCAAAAGCAACCCAAAACACACAAAAACACCCCAAACCAACTCAAAACCACCCAAAACCACCTTGAACTGCTTCTCCTATGGGATACAGAGACAGAGCCCCAAAACAGCCACAAACACACCAAAACCAGCCCCAAACACACCAAAACCACCTTGTGCTGCTTCTCCTATGGGATACAGGGTCAGGGCCTCAAAACAGCCCTAAAACAGGACAAAACCAACCCAAAACCACCCCCAAAACACCATAAACTACCCCAAAACCATCTTGTCCTGCTTCTCCTGTGGGATACAGGGTCAGAACCCCAAAACAGACCCAAAACACCCCAAAAACCACCAAAACGCCAACTTCTCTAGCTTCTCCTACAGGATACAGGGTCAGAACCCCAAACAGCCCTAAAACAGGACAACAACAGGCCAAAACCAGTCAAAGCCACCCCCAAAAACAGCCCTAAAACCACCCCAAAACCATCTTGTCCTGCTTGTGCTGTGGGATACAGGGTCAGAGTCCAAAACAGATCCAAAAGAGGCCAAAAACAAACCAAAACCAACCCAAAACACACAAAACAGCCCCAAAACAACCCAAAACCACACCAAAACCACCTTCTGCTTCTCTTATGGGATACAGGGTTAGAGCCCCAAAACAGACGCAAAGCACCGTAAAAAACAGGACAAAAACCACCCCAAAACCACCTTGTCCTGCTTTTCCTGTGGGATACAGGGTCAGAGCCCCAAAACACCCCCAAAAAAAAGGATAAAAGCAACCCAAAACCACCTTGTCCAGCTTCTACTGTGGGATACAGGGGTCAGAGCTACAAAACAGGCCAAAAAGCCCAAAACACCCCCAAGAACATCCCTAAGGTCACATTTTCGTGCTTCTCCTATGAGACACAGGGTCAGAACCCCAAAACAGCCCTAAAGCAGGACAAAACCAACCCAAAACCATTCAAAACAACCTTGAAAGCACCCCAAAATCACCTTCTCCTGCTTCTCCTGTGGGATACAGGGTCAGAGATTCACAAAAGACACAAAACAGGTCAAAAACAACCCAAAACCAGCCAAAAAACAGCCCAAAACTACCTTGTCCTTCTTCTGCTATAGGATAGAGGGTCAGAGCACCAAAATAGACGGAAAATGGGCCAAAACCAACCCAAAACACCCCCAAAACAGCCCCAAATCACTTTCTCCTGCTTCTGCTATGAGATAGAGTCAGAGCACCAAAACACACCTGAAACAGGAAACACAACCCAAAACACCCTAAAAGCAGCCCAAAACTACCTTCTCCTGCTTCTGCTATGAGATAAAGGGTCAGAGCCGCGAAACAGCCCCAAAACAGGACAAAACCATGGCAAAACACACAAAACAGCCCCAAAAACACCTCAAAACCACCTTGACCTGCTTCTCCTACAGGATACAGGGTAAGAGCCGCAAAACAGACCCAAACCAGGACAAAAACAGGACAAAAATACCCCAAAAGCACCTTTGTCCTGCTTCTCTTGTGGGATACAGGGTCAGAGCCCTAAAACAGACCAAAACCAGCCCAAAACACCTCAAAACACAGCCCAAAAACACCTTGTCCTCCTTCTGCTATGGGTAACAGGGTCAGAGCCCCGAAACAGACCGAAAACAGGACGACACCAATCATAAACACCCAAAACAGCCCCAAAACACCCCAAAACCACCTTGTCCTGCTTCTCCTGTGGGATACCGCGTCAGAGCAAGCCCCAAAACAGACCCAAAACACCCCAAAAACTACCCCAAGGCTACCTTGTCTAGCTTTGCTATGGGACACAGGGTAAGAACCCCAAAATAGCCCAAAAAACAAGACAGGAAAAAAAACAAAACCATTCAAAACCACCCCCAAACCACCCTAAACCACCCCAAAATCACCTTCTCCTGCTACTCTTGAGGGATACAGGGTCAGAGCCCCAAAACAGACCTAAAAACAACCCAAAACAGCCCCCAAACAGCCCAAAACCAGCCCCAAACCACCTTGTACTGGATTCTGCTGTGGGATACAGGGACAAAGACCCCAAACAGCCACAAAACGGGACAAAAACACGCCAAAACCACTAAATAGCCCCAAAACACCTCAAAACCACCTTATCCTACTTCTCCTGTGGGATACAGGGTCAGTGTCTGAAAAGAGACCCCCCAAAAACCCAAAAAAGGACAAAGCCACCTCAAAAACACCTTCTCCCGCTTCTCTTGTGCGATACAGGGTCAGAGCCCCAAACAGCCCCAAAACAGGCAAAAAAGAGTCAGAAACCCCCAAAACAGCCCCAAAACGCCCCAGAACCACCTTGTCCTGCTTCTCCTGTGGGATACAAAGTCAGAGCCCCAAAACAGCCACAAAACAGGACAAAAACAGGCCAAAACACAAAAAGAAATCCCCAAAACCACCCCAAAATCACCTCTCCCTGCTTCTCCTCTGGGATACAGGGTCAGAGCCCGAAAACAGATAACAAAAAGGCCAAAAACAGGCCAAAAGACAGAAACCAACTCCCAAAACCACCCCAAAATCACCTTCTCTTGCTTCACCTATGGGATACAGGGTCAGAACCCCAAAATACCCCAAAAAAAGGAAAAAAACACCCCAAAACCACCTTATCCTGCTTCTCCTGTGGGATACACGGTCAGAGCCCCAAAACAGCCCCCCAAAAGGACAAAAACAGGCCAAAACACCCAAAGCAAACCCCAAAACAAGCCAAAACCAACCCAAAATCACCTTGTCCTGCTTCTCCTGTAGGATAGAGGGTCAGAGCCCCAAAACAGACCTGAAACAGACCCAAAACACCCCAAAAACAACCCCAAGTCCACCTTGTCCTGCTTTCCCATGGGACACCGGGTCAGAACCCAAAACCTTTCAAAACCACCCCCAAACCAAACTAAAACCACCCCAAAATCACCTTCTCCTGCTTTTCCTGAAGGATACAGAGCCAGTGCCACAAAAGAGACACAAAACACCCCAAAACACCCCAAAAACAGCCCCAAACCACCTTGTCCTGCTTCTGCTGTGGGATACAGGCTCAGAGCCCCAAACAGGACAAAAACACTCCAAAAAAAACAAATAGCCCCAAAACACCTCTAAACCACCTTATCCTACTTCTCCTATGGGTTACAGGGGTCAGGAGTTTGAAAACAGACCCAAAAAAAAACCCCAAACAGGACAAAACCACCTCAAAACCACCTTGTTCTGCTTCTCCTGTGCGATACAGGGTCAGACCCTGGAAAGAGACCCAAAACAGCCCCAAGAACAACCCAAAACACCCCCAAAACCAGCCCAAAACTACCTTGTCCTGCATCTGCTATAGGATACAGGGTCAGAGATCCCAAACAGCCACAAAACAGGCCAAAAAACAACCCAAAACACCCGAAAACCAGCCCAAAACTACCTTCTCCAGCTTCTGCAATGGGATACAGGGTCAGAGCTCCAAAACAGCCCCCAAAAAAGACAAAAACAGTCAAAAACCCCCAAAACCACCTTGTCCTGCTTCTCCTGTGGGATACAGGATCAGAGCCCCAAAACAGCCACAAACCAGGACAAAAACAAGCCAAAACACCAAAAGCAAACTCAAAATAGGCCAAAACACTCCAAAATCAGCTTGTCCTGCTTCTCCTGTGGGATACAGGGTCAGACCCACAAAACATACCCACAAAAGTTTTGAAAACACCCCCAAAACCACCCCAAGGCCACCTTTTCTTGCTTTCCTATGGGACACAGGGTCAGAACCCCAAAACAGCCTAAAACAAGACGAAAAACACCCAAAACATTCAAAACCACCCCCAAACCAACCTAAAACCACAACAAAATAACCCCAAAATCACCTTCTCCGCTTGTCCTGAGCAATAAAGGGTCAGAGCCCCAAAACTGACCCAAAACAACCCCAAACACCACAAAAAACAGCCCAAAACAACCTTGTCCTGCTTCTATTGTGGGATACAGTGTCAGAGCCCCAAAACAGCTTCAAAAAAGGACAAAAACTCTCCAAGACCCCCAAAATAGCCCCAAAAACACCTCAAAACCACCTTGTCCTGCTTCTCCTATGGGATACCAGGTCAGAGGACCAAAACAGAAAAAAAACACCCAGAAAACCACCCAAAAACCACCTTGTCCTACTTCTCCTGTGGGATACAGGGTCAGAGCCCCGAAACAGACCCAAAACAAGTCAAAAACAGTCAAAAGCACCCCAAAAGCACTTTGTCCTGCTTCTCCTGTGGGATACTGGGTCAGAGCCCCAAAACCAACCCAAAACACCCCCAAAACCACCCCAAAGCCACCTTGTCCTGCTTCTCTTATGGCACACAAAATCAAAACCAAAAACAGCCTTAAAACAGGACAAAAACGACCCAAAACCATTCAAAACCACCCCCAAACCACCTAACACGCCCCCCCCCCCAAATCACCTTCTGCTTCACCTGTGGGATACAGGGTCAGAGCCTCAAAACAGATGCAAAACAGGCCAAAAGAGTAAAAACCGCCAAAACAGCCCCAAAACGCCCCAGAACCACGTTGTCCTGATTCTCCTGTGGGATATGGGGTCAGAGCCACAAAGCAGCACCAAACAGAAAAAACATTCCAAAACCCCCAAAACAGCCAAAACCACCCAAAACCACCTTGTCCTGCTTCTCCTGTGGGATACAGGTTCAGAGCCGAAAACAGGCCAAAACAGGACAAAACCAACCCAAAAGACCCCAAAACCAGCCCAAACCACCTTCTCCAGCTTCTGCTTGGGGATACAGGGTTAGAGTGCCCAAACAGCCCCAAAACAGGCCAAAAACAGTCAGAAACCCCCAAAACAGCCACAAACCACCCCAAAACTACCTGGTCCTGCTTCTCTGTGGGATACAGGATCAGACCCCAAAACAGGCCAAAAACAACCCAAAACACCCCAAAACAACCTTCTCCAGCTTCTGCTATGGGATACAGTGTCAGAACCCCAAAACAGCCTTAAATATGGACAAAATCAACCCAAAACCATTCAAAACCACCCTAAACCACTCTAAAACCACCCCAAAATCACCTTCTCCTGCGTTCCTGTGGGATACGGGGTCAAAGCTCTAAAACAGCCCCAAAACAGACAAAACCATTCAAAAACCCCCCCAAACAGGCCCGAAACCACACAAAATCATTTTGTCCGTCTTCTCATGTGGGATAACAGGGTCAGAGCCCCAAAACAGGACAAAACCAGGCCAAAACACCCAAAGCAAACCCCAAAAAAGCCAAAACCACCCATAAACAACTTTGGCCTGCTTCTCTGTGGTTTACAGGGTCAGAGCTCCAAAAAGCCCCAAACAGGACAAACACCCCAAAACCACCCACAAACCACACCCCAAAACCACCCTTGTGCTGCTTCTCTGGGGCATACAGGGTCAGAGCCTCAAAACAGACCCAAAACAGGCCAAAAACAGGCCAAAACACCCAAAGAAAACCCCAAAACAAGCCAAAATCACCCCAAAACAGCTTTGTCCTGCTTCTCTGTGGGATAAAGGGTCAGAGCCCCAAAAAAGCTGCAAAACAGGACAAAAGCACCCCAAAACACACAAATCCACCTCCAAACCACACCCCAAAACCACCTTGTGCTGCTTCTCCTATGGGATAGAGGGTCAGAGCCCCAAACAGACCCCCCAAAAAGCCAAAAGCAGGACAAAACCACACCAAAACCACCTTGTCTGCTTCTCCTGTGGGATACAGGGTCAGAACTCAAAACTGACTCAAAACAGCCCCAAAACATCCCAAAACTTGCCAAGGCCACATTGTCCTGCTTCTCTATGGGACACAGGGTCAGAACCCCAAAACAGCCTTAAAACAGGACAAAAACAACCAAAACCATTCAAACCACCCCAAACCCCCCTAAAAACACCCCAAAATCACCTTCTCCTGATTCTCCTTTGGGATACAGGGTCAGAGTCCCAAAACAGCCCAAAAAGGCCAAAACAGTCAAAAAACCTCAAACAGACCCCAAACACCCCAAACAACCTTGTCCTGCTTTTCCTCTGGGATACAGGGTAAGAGGCCAAAAATAGCCCCAAAAATGGGTAAAAACATCCAAAGCCACCAAAACAGACCCAAAACCACCTTGTACTCCTTCTCATTGTGGGATACAGGGTCAGAGCTGCAAACAGGACAAAAACACTCCAAAACCCCAAAACACCACAAAACCACCTTGTACTACTTCTCCTTTGGGATACAGGGTCGGAGCCCCAAAACAGACCTAAAACAGGACAAAACACCCCTAAACCAGCCCCCAAAACCAAAAAAATCCCAAAATGACCTTGTCCTGCTTCTCCTGTGGGATACAGGGTCAGAGCCTCAAAACAGACCCAAAACAGGCCAAAACCAACCCAAAACGACCCCAAAACCAGCCC
This sequence comes from Pezoporus flaviventris, assembly GCF_033815535.1. NCBI lineage: Eukaryota > Metazoa > Chordata > Aves > Psittaciformes > Psittacidae > Pezoporus > Pezoporus flaviventris. The sequence goes on along the minus strand of NW_026892727.1, from coordinate 239,266 downwards.
AAAACCCCCTTGTCCTGCTTCTGCTATGGGATACAGGGTCAGACCCCCAAACAGTCCCAAAAACAAGCCAAAAGAAACCCAAAACACTCCAAAACCCACCAAAAACACCTTGTCCTGCTTCTGCTATGGGATACAGGGTCACAGCCTCCAAACAGCCCAAAAGAGGCCAAAACCAAACCAAAACGACCCCAAACCCAGCCAAAACCCTCTTGTCCTGCTTCTGCTATTGGATACAGGGTCACAGCCTCCAAACAGCCCAAAACAGTCAAACACCCCCAAAACAGCCCAAAACACCCCAAAACACCCTATCCTGCTTCTCCTATGGGATACAGGGTCAGAGCCCCAAAACACCCCCCAAAAAGGACAAAACCACCCAAAAACACCTTGTCCTGCTTCTCCTATGGGATACAGAGTCAGAGCTCAGAACAGACCCAAAACATGCCAAAAACAACCCAAAACACCCCAAAAGCCAGCCCAAAAAACCTTGTCTGCTTCTGCTATGGGATACAGGGTCAGAGCCCCAAACAGCCCCAAAAAGGCCAAAAACAGTCAAAACCCCCAAAACAGCCCCAATACAGCCCCCAAACACTCTGTCCTTCTACTGCTATGGGATAAGGGTCAAAGCAACAAAACTCCCCCAAAACAGGACAAAACCCACCCCCTGCTATGGGATACAGGGTCAAAGCAACAAAACTCCCCCAAAACAGGACAAAACCACCCCAAAACCACCTTCTCCTCTTCTCCTGTGGGATACAGGGTCAGTGCCCCGAAACAGACCCAAAATAGCCTCAAAACACCCAAAAAAGGACCCCAAGGCCACCTTCTCCTGCTTCTCCTATGTGACACAGGGTCAGAACCACAAAACAGCCCTAAAACAGGAGAAAAAAAACCTAAAACCATTCAAAACCACCCCCAAACCATCCTAAAACCACTACAAAATCATCTTGTCCTGCTTCTCCTATGGGATACAGGGTCAGAGCCCTAAAAAAGACGCAAAACAGACCAAAAACAACACAAATCACCCCAAAACACACCCCAAAACCAGCTCATCCTGCTTTTGCTATGGGATACAGGGTGAGAGCCCCAAAACAGCCCAAAACCATGCCAAAAAGAGGCAAAAAACATGCCAAAACACACAAAGCAAACCCCAAAACAGGCCAAAACCACCCCAAAAACACCTTCTCCTGCTTCTCCTGTCGGATACAGGGTCAGAGCCCCGAAACAGACCCCAAAAAGGCCAAAATAAAAGCAAAACACACCCAAAACCACACCAAGGTAACATTCTCCTGTTTCTTCTGCGGGATAAAGGGTCAGAGCCCCAAAACAGACCGAAAACAGGCCAAAACCAACCCAAAACACCATAAAACCCACACCAAAACCCACCCCAAAACCACCTTGTCCTGCTTCTGCTGTGGGATACAGGGTCAGAGCCCCCAATAGCCCCAAAACAGGCCAGAAACAGGCAAAACTCCCAAAACAGACACAAAACCACCCCAAAATCACCTTGTCTTGCTTCTCCTGTGGGATACAGGGTCAGAGCCCCAAAACAGCCTTCAAAGAGGCGAAAAACACCCCAAAACACCCAAAACCACAGCCAAACCACACCAAACCACCTTGTCCTGCTTCTCCTATGGATGGCACCCAGTGAGAACCCAAAACAGCCCCAAATCACAGTATCACAGTATCACAGTATGCTAGAGATTGGAAGGGACCTCGAAAGATCATCTAGTCCAATCCCCCTGCCGGAGCAGGAACACCTAGATAAGGTTACACAGGAATGTGTCCAGGCGGGTTTTGAATGTCTCCAGGGAAGGAGACTCCACAACCTCCCTGGGCAGCCTGTTCCAGTGTTCCGTCACCCTCACTGAGAAGAAGTTTCTTCTCAAGTTTAAGTGGAACCTCTTGTGTTCCAGTTTGTACCCATTACCCCTTGTCCTGTCATTGTTTGCCACTGAGTAGAGCCTGGCTCCATCCTCGTGACACTCCCCCTTTATATATTTATATACACCAATAAGGTCACCCCTCAGTCTCCTCTTCTCTAAACTATAGAGACCCAGCTCCCTCAGTCTTTCCTCATAAGGGAGATGCTCCACTCCCTTAATCATCTTCGTTGCCCTTCGCTGGACTCTCTCCAGCAGCTCCCTGTCCTTCTTGAACTGAGGGGCCCAGAACTGGACACAATATTCCAGATGCGGTCTCACCAGGGCAGAGGAGAGGGGAAGGAGGACCTCTCTCGACCTACTAACCACCCCCCTTCTAGTACACCCCAGGATGCCATTGGCCTTCTTGGCCACAAGGGCACAGTGTTGGCTCATGGTCATCCTGTCGTCCACTAGGACCCCCAGGTCCCTCTCCCCTACACTGCTCTCTAACAGGTCGTTCCCCAACCTAGACTGGAACCTGGGGTTGTTCCTGCCCAGATGCAGGACTCTACACTTTCCCTTGTTATATTTCATCAAGTTATTCCCTGCCCAACTCTCCAGCCTGTCCAGGTCTCGCTGGATGGCAGCACAGCCTTCTGGCGTGGGAGGTGGGCCTGGCATGTCCCCCTGTTAGGGGGGGGTCCCAGACCCACATGTGGGGGTCCCAGCCCCACATACAAGGGGGACATGGGGGGGGGTCTCCATATACGAGGGGTCCCTTTACCTGATGGGGGGGGGCGCCCCCCCGTGGCCTCTCTGGGGGTAGGGGGGGGTTGGGTTGGGGCTCAGCACCAGCTCTGTGAGGGAGAACAGGGACACGGCCCTTTGCACTGGGGGGTGGCACGTCAGCACCCCCACACCAGCCCTAAACAGCCAAAATACCCTAAAACCAGCCCCAAACAGCCAAAATACACCCAAACCGGCCCAAAATACACCAAAACCAGCCCAAAACATTCCAAAACACACCTACAACACCCCAAACCAGCCCAAAATATCCCAAAACAGCCAAAACCACCCCAAAAGATTCAAAACACCCACAAAGCAGTCTCAAACACCCCAAAACACCCCTGAAACAGCTCAAAACACCTCAAAACTAGTGCAAACCACCTCCACAACAGTTTAACACCCCCAAAACACCTTGAAACACCCCCAAACACCCTCAAAACACCAGAAAACACCCCAAAACACCCCTAAAAGAGCCCAAAATACCCAAAGTAGCCCAAACCACCCTGAGAAACAGGCCAAAACAGCCCCAAAACTCATAGAGGAACCACACAGGCGTCATAGAGCAGTCATAGAGGTGTCAGAGTGTCATAGAGGAGTTACAGAGGAGTCATAGGGGAGTCAGAGAGGGGTCAGAGAGGACTCAAATAGGGGTCAATGAATGGTCATAGATGGGCAGAGAGGAGTCAGAGATGCCAGGGATGGGGCAGCCACAGCTTCTCTGGGCAAGAGTCTGCGACTCCCTCCCTAGCCTGGATATGAGGAATATTTTCCTAACGTGATATGAAACAAAAAAAAAAATAATAACTGAAATGAAATTAAATCTTTTTCCACTTGGAACCATTGTGAGTCCTTAAAAATTATTATCGATCTGAAAAAACCTCTGACATTTCAGGCAAATAACAGGCTCATCATTATTTGAATAATGCTCAGTGCACAGATTAAAAGGGAACAGCACAGCACCTCAGATTGCCTCACAGCTTAGCACAGCACAGCATGGCATGGCACAGAACAGCACAGCACAGCACAGCTCTGGAGATCCTCCTGCTCTGATATCCCAGTATCTGGAGGTGAACTCACCCCCAGCCCGCAGTGCGGATCATCGGGCCCACGTTCTGGGGAGATGCTGTCTCAGGCAGTCGGCTGTGTCCCCTCTGCCTTGACAAACTGCCACCACAATCCACAAGTGGCCCGTGCCCACTGCGCCCAGAGCCTGGGATGCAAAGCACAGAATTACAAGGGTGTCCCAGTCACACGGGGAACCCCAAATGTGGTTTTACACAGGGTTCTCACGCCCTTCAAACGCTCACGTACCACACATTTGGACAAAGACCAGCGCCCTCACTGCCAATGACCAGTCCTGGTCAAACTCTGCCAGGCGCTCACGCTACTTCTGCTGCACTCCTGCTCTTGTCTATTGATGCAGATGCCCCTGGAGCCAGTCCTGCAAGAGACACTGATGAATGGTGTGCGGGACAGTGGGAGGGTTTCAAAGACATGCTGGAGGGGCTGGGATTCTGACATTATTTCTGCTGTGCTGCAATACCCCTTCTCCTTCACAGACAGCTCTAAGATACCCCAAAGAAAAGTCCTAGTTCCAGGCCTGGGCTGAAGCTTCAAGGACAAATCCACTGCCTCATCACATTACAGTGTACATAGAAATATATAGAGACACATGTATAAATAAAAGACCTATGGATACTCTAAAGACTGGTTGATGCAGGAGTTAGCTGGAAGAGAATTTTCGTAACATGCCTTGTGGATCCCACTAAACAGGGTCCCAAATGCCAGTGACAGGGTGAGGAGAGGCAGCAAAGATGCCATCCCAGGGGGATCACTCTCCTGGGAAGGGGGAGGAAAAAGCAACCCGAAAGTGAAACAGCCCGAAGCAAACCCTGATGTTCCCTCCCTCAGCTGGCAGACACACTGCCTTCCTGCAGTGCCATTTCTCTGATGAGAGGCAGAGTTAAGGCAAAAAATCAACTTTCCTCAGCATCACAGAATCATTTCATTTGAAAAGAGGCTTGAGAACATCGAGTCCAGCCATTAACCTGTCCCTAACAACCTGACAATATCAACATCTCTGTGGGATACCCTGTCTGGATGGTCACCAACAGCAACTTTAAGTCCAATTTTACAACTTACTGTAATTTCACTCATTTCCATTCTATTCTGTTTGTTCTTAAACATTCGGCTCTATGGTAGAGCATGGAAATCAGCTGGACAAGTTACGGTACTGCAGAAACCTCTTGGCATAAATCATGGGACTTAAACACCTGAAACAAATTCTTAACCACTGAGTAAACCAACCAAACTTTTCCCTCAGTTTATGACTGGAATTCAGCACTTGTCTCTTTGGAGGCAAAGACACGAGAGGTGACCACACCGCTCTGTGAGAAGGATGGATTGAGGGGGACCCTTGCTGCTGTTTCTCCCAGAACACAGGTGAGGAGGGAATGAAATATTACCTTTAATAACACAAATACATTCCAATTACGATGGAAAATACGGAACAAGATGCTAGAGCCCTACAGGTTTTACAAGGAAGAGCAACAATGAACTAAACATTTCCTCCTGTGCTCTTTCCTTTCCCACCCATAGCTAGTTTCTTCAGTAACTTTCAAGTGCACATGACACAGAAGAGATCTGTGTCTGCTGCACGTGAAGGTGAAAAGTTCCTTTGGGTGTCAGAGCTGTAAAGTCAAATTTATCTCCAAAGCAACTCAGCCATGTACCAAGGAAAGGGTCAGGGTATTTTCAGCTCTGTCTTGAACACTGCCAGCCATGGGGCAGCCACAGCTTCTCTGGGCACCCTGTGCCACTGTCCCACCACCCTCACAGGGAACAACTTCTAAGATCTCATCTCAATCTCCCCTCTCTGTCACGTTAAAATCGTTCCCCCTTGGCCCATCCCCACAGGCCCTTGCTCTCCCCACAAGAAATGAGGGCAGATCCCAGGATCATCCCTCGGAAGCCGCAGCGCTCCGCTGCCGGCTCAGCCGGCCCAACTCACACACCGAGTCCTAAGCAGCCACTCTGGGGAAGTCTCTTGAGGTGTTCTGGCAACTCCTACAGCACCCCAAGATCGCCATCGCCACCCACCTCCTTCCACGCTCCTGTGTCCACAGGCGGCACCGGCTCCGAGACACCAAGACGGGAACCACCAGAGGAGCTGCTCTTGCCTCCTCCACCGGTAGCTTGTGTTCCGTGGGGCAGCTGTCGTCTCCCGGTGCCTCTGCTGGAGGGTTCCGTGGGGTTCTGTGACCTCACACACCTGAACACGGGGAGTTCCAGAATCAGCCACCCCTGTGGTCTCCATGTCCCCAAGGTCATTGTGATGCATGAGCTCTGACTGGGTCCATGGGGTGCTCTGGAGGTGCTGCAGGCATTCTCTGGGATTCTCTAGGGGTATCCCCAGGATGCCCTGGGAGTGCACAGAGACACAGGGCCATGGAGCAAGCTGCTCTAGTGGAAGGTGTCCCTGCCCGTGCCTTTGGGGGTTGGAGCTGGCCGAGCTTTAAGGTCCCTTCCAGCCCACTCTGGGATTCCATGATTCTCTGCTGCGCCAATGTCGGTCCCTCTCCACTCCTCGTAGGTGGCCGTGACGCCCTGTTCCACGGCCCACGTTGAGCTGTGACCCCTCGCATGCTCCACCTCCGGACCAAAGGCACTGAGGAAGAGCAGCCCGTGAGGGACCTCCCCGAGCCGGCTGGGCAGAGGCTGCTCCCCCCGCAGCGACTCCCGGAGCACCCCTGGGTGCCCAGTGGCCATGGGCACGATGCTGCCGCCATCCCAAAGCCGTGGCGGTCGCTGTGGATTTGCCCATTGTGACGGGGCCCCCACGGTGAGCGTGGGCTCTTTAAGGAGGGAGAGCCCTGCAGTAACCGGTGCAGAGGAGAGCCCTCCCCTCCCTCGGGAGGCTGCATCTCCCGGGGCTGCCCTGCGCATCCAGGTCCGTGTTCTTTGACTTTGCAATCCTGTTTTAGTGTTGGCCTCAAACACATTGTGGGTGCGTGCGTGGGTTTTGGGGGGTTCCCTGTAGAAACGGCTTCATGTAACCAAAAAGGGGGGTGGGGTGGGCGGGGAAGGTGGGGGGGGGGGTCATTAAGTGCCTGTTGATGAACTGTCTGTGGGGAAGTGGGGGATGGGCCTCACCTCCCCCCCAGCACCCCAAAACGGGGGGTGGGTGGGGGAGGGTCCCCAATGGACACAACCTCCCATCCCCCACCCGGGGGTGTCGGGGGTGGCACCTCCCCCCCTCTTTATACCGGATGGGAGAGGGGAGGATAAAGGGGGGGATGGGGGGGGTCTATCCGAAGCCTTATCGACACCGATGTAAATAGCGCGGGGGGGGGGGCACCATAAGAATTTATAAAAAAGAAACTTAACCAATAAATAAAGATTTCACAGGAAATCTTTCTTTCGGGGGTCGGCTGTGGGACCCCCCAAAACCCCATAGAGCCCCCCAAAACCCTCAAACGATCCCCACTCTGCCCCCAAACCTGAATCTCCTTGAGGTGCTGGTACCTGAGCCCCAAGTTAAGAAGGAAACCTGGGGGGGGGTTGGGGGTTAAAGGAGGGGTTGGGGGGCGTCGGGGAGGATCATGGGAGGGAATTGGGGGCTTCTGGGGATCCCAATGGGATTTGGAGGGGTCCTAAAGGAATATGGGCTCTTGTGCATGGATCCGGGAGAAGGGGCTGGGGGGGGCGGTCACAAGGGGGAATTGGGGGGTGCTGGGGGGTTCTTGGGATCCCAATGGAATTTTGGGGGGATCCTAACAGGCAAAGGGGTTGGGGGGGTCCTGAGGGGTTTTGGAGGCTCCCCAATGAACTTGGGTGTCCCCCCCCCTCCTTTGGGGTGCAGCAGATACCACAGCAGGTTCCCTTTGATCTTCTTCACATTCCTACAGGAACACACACACACCCCCCCGCCATGTATTTTAGGGACCGATCCGAGGTTTGGGATCCCTCCAGATGTTGGGGTGCCCCCCTCACCGCGGGTGCCGCACGTGGCCCATGATGTACTCCCGGATGGGGGCACAGGGCCCCGTGCACAGCCTGGAGGTGGGGGAGAGACAAAGAGAGGGGGTCAGGAGCACCCCAGGACCCCAAAAGCCCCCACTGGGGGGTGCCGCGGGCTCCAACCTGCGCAGCTCGGGATCGGAGGGGAGCTCCAGCTCCGCCATGATGGGCGAAATTGGCGCGCTGGGAGCGCCGCGCGGCACGACGGGAGTTGTAGTCCAAGCCGGGCGGCGCCTTAATGGCGCTGTATGGGTGTCGCACTGCATCATGGGAGTTGTAGTCCAGGATGGGCGACGCCACGACAGGCCTCTCTGGTTGCCGCGCGGCATGATGGGAGTTGTAGTCCTCCCCTGGGCACAGCCATAACGGGTCTCTATGGGCAGCGTGGGGCATGATGGGAGTTGTAGTCCTGGCTGAGCAGCGTCAGAGCGAGGCTCTATGGGGGCAGCGTTGCATGATCAGGGTTGTAGTCCCTGTAGTCTATGGGTCTCTATGGGGTCCCTACTATGGGTCTCTGTGGGTCTCTATGCTTCACTTTGGGTCGCTTTCGGGCTCTCTGGGGTGTCTATGTGGTATCTATGGATCTCTATAGGGTCTCTGTAGCTATCTATGGGTCTCTATGGGTCCCTGCAGGGTCTGACCATGGAGGAGGGGGGTCTCTTTACGAGTCCCTTGGAGGGGGGAGCAGCAGCTGCTCCAGTACCAGGACGCGGGGGGCTGCGGGGTCAGAGCTCCGAGACCCCCCCCTCTACCCCTATTGCCCCCATTACCCCAAACTGCTCCCATTGCCCCATTACCGCCATTGCCCCCATATAAAGCCATGGAGCAGCAGTGGGTGTGAACCTGTCCCTGCCCCATAGGGTTCTATCGGGGTCCATAGGGATCCCATCGCCCCCCATCTCCCTCCGTTCTCCACCCCCACCCGCCAAAGCGCGCTCTGTCCCTGTCGCCCCGCCTACTTCCACAGCAGCCAATCAGCTCCTGGCTCCGCCCACTGCACCTCGGAGCCAATCAGAGCGCAGGGCGGGAGAGTAGACCCTCCCCTCCCCTCCGCTAACTCCGCCCCCTGTGACGGCCACAGGCGCGAGGAGAGGTGGGGGGGGGCAATGGGGCCAATGTGGGGGTAATAAAGGCAATGGGGGGCAATGGGGGGTAATGGCGGCATGGGGGGCAATGGGGGGTAAGTGGAGGGGCAATGGGGATCCTGGGGTCTCCATGGGGCGAACTGCGGCCCTTTGGGGCATCAAACTTCACAACTCCATTTCCTCACCCCCATTTCCTCCCTTTTTTCTCCTCATTCCCCCCCATTTCCCACCTATTTCTCCCCCATTCTCCCCCTCCCCCCCCCCCCAGGCTGTTCTCATGAAGCCGCCACAACTCCGCTCCCTCCCCCCCGCGCCGACGCCTCCGCACGAGGCGGGAACTGGACGGGACTAAACTGGGCCGGGGAGGGGGCCAAGCTCGCTAGGCCCTGGCAGACAAACATCAGGCGTAAAGGACGGGGCCAGTTCTGCGCATGCTGTGCCTCACCTAAAAAACCCACTGCTACTTGGCCTTTTTAGTTATCAGCACTATTGTAGTAAGCGTGGGTAAAGCCCCTCCCAAATCAAGTCAAGCCATCAATAGTTGCTAACAAAGCCTAACATCCTTGAAGTTAGTCATTTACAACCCCATACATCAATTAACCCCAGTCACAAATCAACGCCATCCTTCAATAAAACCCATCCTTCAATCAACCCCATCCCTTAATCAACCCCAATCTTCAATCAACCCCAGTGGCCAATAATTGGGTCTATAGCCAATAATGAGGTCTATGAGGCAATAATGGATCTGTATGAGGCTATAATGGGGATCTATGAGGCAATAATGGGGCTCTATGACGCAATCATGGGGCTCTATGAGGCAATAATGGGGCACTATGAGGCAATAATGGGGCTCTATGAGGCAATAATGGGGTCTATAGGCAATAATGGGGTCTATGAGGCAATAATGGATCTGTATGAGGCTACAATGGGGCTCTATGAGGCAATAATGGAGCTCTATGAGGCAATAAAGGGGCTCTATGACGCAATCATGGGGCTCTATGACGCAATCATGGGGCTCTATGGGGATATAATGGGGCACTATGAGGCAACAATGGGGCTCTATGATGCAATAATGGGGCTCTATGAGATAATAATAGGGCTCTATGAGGCAACAATGGGGCACTATGAGGCAATAATGGGGCTCTATGAGGCAATAATGGGGCTCTATGGGGCAATAATGGGGCTCTATGGGGCAATAATGGGGCTCTATGGGGCAATTATGGGGCTCTATGGCAGTATAATGGGGCTCTATGGGGCTATAATGGGGCATTATGAGGCAATAATGGGGCTCTATGAGACTATAATGGGGTTTATGATTCTATAATTGGGCTCTATGAGGCAATAATGGGGTTCTATGGGGCTATAATGGGCTGTATGATGCTATAATGGGGTTCTGTGGGGCTATAATGGGGCTCTATGGAGCTATAATGGGGCTGTATGAGGCAATAATTATAGAATCATAGAATAATTAGGGTTGGAAAGGACCTTAAGATCATTCAGTTCCAACACCTCACACTAAATCATGGCACCCAAGGCCTCATCCAACCTGGTCTTGAACACTGCCAGGGATGGAGCATTCACAAACTCCCTGGGCAACCCATTCCAGTGCCTCACCACCCTAACAGGAAAGAATTTCCTCCTTAGATAAAATCTAAACTTCCCCTGTTTCAGTTTTAAGCCCTTACCCCTTGTCCTGTCACTACAGTCCCTAATGAAGAGTCCCTCCCCAGCATCCCTATAGGCCCCCTTCAGATACTGAAGGCTGCTATGAGGTCTCCACGCAGCCTTCTCTTCTCTGCTTCTGCAGAAAACCCAGAGAACTAGATGGTACTGGTATGGGTAATCAAAGCTAGGAAGTAAGATCCCGAAACATCAGCATTACAGTGCAGATGCCCTGCTAACAGTTTCCCAAATGAACTTACCCAAGTGCCCAGCGCCAGCAGACCGCATGCCGGGTACTGTGGCTCACGGTAGCCGGCCTGTTCGGTGCGCATGGCCACGCACAGCACAGTCAGGATGCTCCTCTTCACACACAGCTCTGCAAACGCACCGCAGTCCTGACCTCCAGCACTGCTTATTGTGGTTTGGAATGTTTCTGAACAGCTACTGCCAGAATTGTCAAAATGAAAGAAATAAAAAATTGACCTACAGTAAAAACCACGCTTGAATTTTTATGACTCAAAATAAGAATATACCTTTCTACTTTTAAAGTCTGTCAAATAAGGAAAGTTTAAAATTATGTAGATAATTCACAGTCAGTGATGAAGTTTAAAGTCAGCCACGTGTCTTCAGTTCGTGTCAATACGTCTGAAGAAATTCTCTCGTTCGTCTTTGGTATTCAAAGAGTTGGAAGCACGTTGGAATAAACAAACAAGGACCCATGCAGAGATATCAATGGGTGGTATTGCCACAAGGCATGAAAGATTCACCACCAATATGTCAAGGTTATGTTGATGTAGCATTGCGTCCATTTCGGGGAAGACACCCCCAATTATTAGTGTATCGTTATATGGATGATATACTGGTGGCTGAGAAAATAACCTAGAAGCTGTTAAACACGAATTGTGTTCAGTGTTGCAACAACATAAATTGCAAATTGCCCCTGAAAAGGTTCAGGATACCACACCATGGAAATATTTGGGTTGGAAAATCTTAGATCATACCATTGAACCTCAGGAAATTAGCCACCAAGGTCAATATCCATACACTTAACCATATGCAAGTCTTGTTAGGGAATATCAATTGGATTCGAACATTATTGGGAATTGACAACAAAAGTTTAGAACCATTGTTTGAATTGTTGAAGGGTGACACAGACTTCAATGCACCCAGACAATTAACACCAGCAGCAAAACAAGCAATAGCGATGGTAGAAGCCGCATTGAGAGACAGGCACATCGTGCGATGAATGGAGTTCCTACTGAGTTTTTGACTGTCAATAATGATTTCCAGCCAGTAGGATTAACCACGCAATGGGTTGAATCTGATAAGGAGAAATTGAAAATTCTTGAGTGCCAATTTTTGTCACATCAAACATTAAAAAACATCGTGACCAGAGCTGAAACATTTGCTAGTAAGTTAAATATGAAACGAAGGGATCGTATCATAGACCTATCTGGTAAAGAACGCCAAACCATAATTGTTCCTATGACAGAACAGTATTTGCAATGGTGTATGCAGAATAGTGTAGCACTGCAGATACCTCTAGCAGGATTTGATGGAGCAATCAAGGTCCATCATCCTAGCCATCGAATATTGACTTTTATTCAGCAGAAATGTATAGAGGAAAAACCCAAGTACAGTCTCAAAGCTGTGAATGGTATCACGGTCTTTACAGATGGGAGTGGAAAATCAGGCAAAGCAGCTACTACATGGCAGGAACAGGGCCAGTGGAAATCACATATAGTTTTTTCTGAGGGATCAGCCCAGATTGTAGAACTGAAGGCAGTGAGTGAGGTGTTTAAGCGATGGAACATATGTCCAATCAATACGATTTCAGACTCAGCGTATGTAGTAGGAGTTGTGCAACCATTAGAAAGGGCTTATTTGAAACAGGTTGCAGTTGAAACCTTGTTTAGCAATATGAAACAGTTATGGTTGTTGTTAAAACAAAGAACAGAAGTGTACTGTATATGTCACCATCGCAGTCACACACACTTGCCAGGATTCTATGCAGAAGGAAATGCTAGAGCGGACCATTTAACTCAACCTGTCAGTGTGTCACCTGTGCCCAACGTATGGCAACAAGCTCACATTTCTCATGAATTTTTTCACCAATCAGCAAAGGTCCTAAAACGGGGGTTTCACTTGTCAATGGCAGAGGCAAAAGCTATCATACAAGCCTGTCCTGATTGTCAACAACTCACTAAGGGTCCTACATTGTCGGTTAACCCCAGAGGTATTCAATCACTTCAAGGATGGCAAACAGATGTCACACACATATCCCTGAATTTGGCAAACTAAAATACGTTCATGTTTCTATAGACATCTTTTCTCTGGCAGTTTGTACGACCGCTTTGGGAGGAAAAACTTCTAGACATGTGCAAACTCATTTTCGTCATGCCTTTGCTACTTTAGGAGTCCCACCACAAATAAAAACAGACAATGGTCCAGCATATGTTTCACAACTGACTGAAATTTTTGTCCAAACTTGGGGAATCGAACACAGAAATCACTTTGTTACAGACTGTTCCTACGTAATGTGCAAAACCAACTCAAGGAGAAGCACGTATAAATACCTTCAAATTAATTATTAAAGCAGCATTCCTCTCAAAATAAAGAGTGGCTTTAGCACAAATACTGGAACCTTGGATTGAGTCATCTGTGAACCAGCAAACACCCCAACACCAAGAAAACCTCCTTAGAAGTAGCTGCTAGTGTCAACAGAAACACAAGCCCCAGACCCCCTCCAGTTAAGCACAAAAGCCTGAAGCAAAAAGCAGACAACAGTTGAAGCGTGACAGCTGAGAGATGGCGATCTTGGCAATCCCTTACCCCTCGGCACTGCCAGAGGAAGTGTCCTGATCAAGAGCATATCTCATGGCATATATTTTCAGCAAGTGTCCCTGAAATGGGGAAGGCCCCTGAGAAGCTCTCTCGGAAGCCAGGCTTTTACTCCTGGGACAGAAACCTCTGTGACTATGCCATAACCAGCTGGAAGGAAGTCTCCATCCACACACCTCTCCCCACGCAGCAGAGTAACAGAAGGTCCCTCACGTTATGCTCAGGCAGCAGGTACTAGCTGCCAGCCAAAGGAAGGATGCTATTCAAGCAGACCTGCAGCTCAGCCTCCACAGGGGGAATCCTGCACTTTCTTTCCTGTCAAAAGTCAGTGCTGAGGGTTTTGGACATACACAACAGCATTTGAAAACCCAAATTCATGCAGGCACACAATAAGAGAAGTCTTCGGCTGGTATCCAACTACCTCACTCTGCGAGGGTACTGCACATCTGTGAAATACAAGTGGCTAAAAGATCCTACCAACATCCCATTTTCCTGTAGTTCAACATCAGCCAGAATCCTCATGGATAAAACAATTCCCACATCACAACTCTAAAAATACATCTGCAGGGCTCCAGAGGGCTTGAAGGTTGCTTCTCCTAGCTAGAACATCCCTGCTGGGCTGGAGGGAAAGCTTTACAGCAGCTCATTAAACCACAACTCCATCTGCTGCACACTTCTGCCAAGGTTTGTTTGATTTGGGGAACTTCCTTCCACACACCATACAGATTGATTCCCAAAGGAAACAAAAGAGAACTAAGGATGTGCCTGTCTCCACCCAAAAGGCACTCCCTCACAGCTGAACATTGGGCCATACAGTCACACTTTTACTGCTTTCTTCCCTGCTAGGGTAATCACAACTGAAATCCAGGTAAATGCAATTTTAGCAGCGACCCAAAGCCCCACTTGCCAAAAGCACAGGCCAGAAAGGATGGAGGAATTCCGCACTTCACCCTCTGAAGGGGGACACAGCCCAGTTCCATGCACACAACCACACCAACTGCTTTGCCAGCAAAGCCTGGTGCTTCACACCTAGGCTTCTCCTGCATGTTCGTTCACAGCAGATGAGACATAACAGTTCTCTTCCCTTAAAACCTACCAACCCATCCTTGTTTGGCCACTGCTGATGGCTCACAGGGACCAGCCCAACTGAGCTGGGGCACACTGAGCCCTACACAGGGAGCACAGATCCAGCCCCACGCTGCCACCAGACACTGGCAAAGGCTCTGCCAGTGGCAAAGAGGAACATCATTTCCTTGGGCAAAAGCTTCACTGCATTATTACAAGAAAATGGTTTTCACAATCACATTGAAAAAAATCCAGATGGTTGGGAACACATGTTAGCACTCCATGCAACACAGAAACAGTTTCATGACATGTTATAGCATCCAGCTCTTTCTGTAGAGCTGAGAGAATGCTACTTCTGTTCTCTTAGTGCCACTCTCTTCTGTTGAGAGAGCTTTTTGGAAAGATTGCATCTCATCTGCACATCCACAGCACCTACCAAAATGCAGTCCCTATCTCATGCCAAGCCTCTGCAACCCAACAGCAAGAGAGGGACGTCAGAAGAGCACCTCTGACACACAAACAAGGACAGGTGAAGACTGGACCTGCTTTGGCAACACAAGTAGCAGCAAAGGAAGCAAAACTGTGGCTCACCTTGTGACAGGAAAGAAAAAGCAGCTCCCACTCTCCAAAGCTGCTCTTCACACAGAGCAGGGGGACACTGGACAAGGTGAGCATGTGCTGGCACATGGGAGCCACCTACAAACTGCACTGACCACTGCAAGCAAGAACCTGGAGAGCTGCTGCAGCTGCAGGCCCAGCCTGCGGGGCTTGTCCCACAGAACACCAGTGCAGCCAAACACAAGGTCCAGCCTGAGCTTACCTTTAAAGGAACTTTGCTTTCTTCCGCCCTTATTTAGCAGGGACTCCCAAGTCCTACCCAGAAAAGGCAAGCCTCAAGAGCTCTTGTAATGTTATTTATGAATTATAACCCTTTTCAATGGACAAGATTTAGAGAAGAAAGAATTGAAGGAAAGGGACAAGTGTCCCTCTGACAAATCCACATTTAATGAAGTTTTTCTTCCGAGCCACAGCAGCAGAGGTCAAAGCCCAGCCCAGCCCAGCCAAATGAGCTGCTGCAGATGAAAGCACAGTGCTCCTACAGGAATCTTCCACACCTTAAAAGTTCCAGGAAGATTTTGGAGAGCTCTAAACCCCTGTATCAATTTTAGTTGGTTTTAAATCTGACAGTTAAGTACCCCAGCCTCATGCAGGTAGCTTAAAATACAGCTAACAATTCTTGGGGACTCCAACAAGTTTCTGCCTGCAACTCAAAATTGCAGACAACCCTTTTTCTGTAAGCCTTATACCTTAAGCACCTTGTATCTTAACACTCACTGCCTCATTTCAAATAGGACTTCACCAGAAGTTTCTTCATCCAGTGTCAGCATGGTTTGGTCTTCCACAGCCCTCACATGCTCACAAAGGAGGTGATGGACACTCCCAGGGCCATTGAATGCCTTTTCAGGGGAGAGTGCCAAAGGGGATGAGGAAACATCCCCCCTGGCAAATGCACACAGAAGAAAACAAACTTCTTGACCATATATTGTTTCCTGTAAACCCCATCTCAGTCTTGCTCTCTGTCTCTCTCACACACACACACCCCTTTTTCTTTACATTGCAAATGTGACTCTCAGCATCATTACATTTTCCTTTGGGAAACCAAGGACATTAATCTCAAAACTGTGTCCAGAGAATATGCCCATTTGATTGCTTCCCAGCCCAGCAACAGAAAATTAGAGTATTATCATCACTATTACTCACGCCTGCAGTTTAGAAATACAAAGGTTAATAAAGCCATTTCATTCCCTGGAAACAAGTCTAGATTGAGCTGTCTTTCCAGTCGACAAGGGGGCCTCCAGTCTCTAGGGGGCCTCCAAGGATGCTGGAGGGGGACTCTTCACTAGGGACTGAAGTGATAGGACAAGGGGTAACCGCTTAAAACTTAAACAGGGGAAGTTGAGATTGGACAGAAGGAAGAAATTCCTTACTTTTGCACAGATCCAACACGTGCACATCTCTCGAGCTACAAAGCTCCGTGGCAAGGGCCAAATCACCTCCAAGGGCTTGCTGCTGAGCACAACCCTTGCTCGTACACATGAGCTGCCACTCTGATTACAAGAGCTCTGACCCAGTTTCAAGGCCACACCGAAACCTCGATTCAGGTCACAACCTTGACGGGAAGCCCCTCACCAGCAACACTGAACCTCCCAAAGAGCAGAGCTGGGAGCGCTGCGGCTCTGCGGCAGCCCCAGCGAACCCCTCCAGGGGCGCTCCGGGAACCTGCAGCACCCAGGGAACCCCGCTCCGCCCCCCCTCCCCGGGCAACCCCTGCAATTCCCCATGGAACACCCCCACCTCCCCCGTGCCTCACCGCCCACGCAGCCGCCCCCCCGCCCCTCACCCCAGGGCCTCCCCTACCCCTGCCCCTCCCCACGCACCACTGACTCCTGCTCGGAGCTCGCCCGACCCACGGAACCACGGCACATCCTCACACAAACCTCTCGTCCCCTTGCCCCGAAATCACCTCACGCCTCTGACCCCGCACCCGGCCAGCACCCACCACAACATCCTCCCCGCTGCACTTACCTTCCACACACCCCCGAGCTCCTGCACGGCCAACCCCGGCTCCGCCGTTCCCGCACCGACACGGCCCCGCTCCCTCGCACCGACACGGCCCCGCTCCCTCGCACCGACACCCGCCCCCCTCCCTCGCACCGACACGGCCCCGCTCTGGCGGTTTGTGTGGTCTGTGGTTCGGGTGGGCAGCGGGCAAGGAGCGTCTGTGGAGGTGGGACGGGGCCGCTGGCCCGTGGAGCCCCAGCAGGCTCTTGTGACAGCTTCCCCGTGGATCTCTTGTGGCCAGCTGCTGCCCCAGGGCATCGCAGCCTTGTCTGCGGCTGAAGGCCGTGTCCCTGCCTCTGCCCTACAAGACGGGGATCCAGAGAAGAGTGAGAAGGGACAACCCCCTTGGTATAGGCCAAACGCCCCTGCTGGGAGCTGCTCTTGACTTCTCTCCCCCTGTAGCTGTCGAGAGGGCTGAGGAGAAGCGGCAGCAGACCCCGAGCCCACCACCATCGCAGGGAAACAGAAGGCCACGCAGGAGGAGCATCTGCCTGCTGGTGCCCTGGGGTAATGAACCACTGGTGCTGGTACGTCGCTGTCTCGCAGCCTCTTTTGCCGTCGTCTGAGGACGGAATGTGCCCGGTGCAATCCCTGCAGGGCTGGGGGCAGGCTGACCTGCCTGCCTTGGGGCAGGAGGTCTCATCCTCGGCTGAGTGGGAAGTGACGCTCTCCCCTGGCCCAGTGTGTGGTGGGCTGTGTGTGACTGTGCTGCCCGCTGCCAGGGCAGGTACTGGCTGGGCGAGGGTGCTGTGCCCTCAGTGCCAAGCTGGGGACCAAAACGAATGGTGACCAGAGCTCTGCGGTGGCTGTGGCAGAACCACGGCATCCCGGCTCTGGCGCCAGCCTGCTTCGACACCTCCTTTAGAGCGGCTCTGCCGGCTTCCCTGAGAAGGAACTAAGCTACTGCTCTCTTGGCAGCCCCCTGGGCCTGATCCCGGCTACCCCATCATGGCAGAGATCATAGAGGAGGAGAGGAAGGCAGCGCAGCAGCGGTTGCATTGACTCCCAGGGCATAAGGCAGGTAAGGGCAGAGTGGGAATGTGAAGGGCACAGCAGGGAGGAGACGGCCATGGCACGGGCTGGCAGGGCAGTGGGGTGTCCGTGCAGCGCAGGCTGAGGAACCTCCTGGGCCAGTGCTGCCTGGTCCTCGGGTCTGAAACTCCTAGGACCCTAGGATCCTGGACCCAGGGAACGCACAAGGGGCTAAAGGCACGGATCCATCTTTCCCATGATAAGTAACGGCCAGTGCTGCTGGCCCCCCCACCTGCGGGGCTCTGGTCCAGAGCAGCCCCGAGGCAGGACCAGAGTGATGGGGTCAGGCTCCTTCTCTGCTGCCAGCAAGAAACCGTGCTGGGTGGCAGCGCCCAGGGTGGCATGGGGTGAACCAAACTCTTCCTACTGGAAGAGTTCCACCCCCAAGGCTGGATGGACGTCTCTGCATCTCTGCAGCCTCTCCTTCCTGGCTTTATTTTGCTGTTTTTCCTAAGGTTCAAACCTTTGTTCCAGCCCTGGCACTCCCTCCGCTCCCTTCTCTTCCCCTCTCTGCTGGTGCCCCTCCCCATGTTTGAGTGCTCTGGAGCCAGCTGGGGAGTCCAGAGGGGATGGGGATCCTCCCCAAATCCAAATTGTTTTCCATCTGTGGCCCATCCCCACCCGTTTGGGGTTTACCAACTCCCAGGAGCTGCGGTGCTGTATCCCCTGGGGCCGTTCAGTGGGAGAGGGGCAGAGGCTGCCAGAGCCAGAGGTCATATGGGAGCTGCCCCCCCCCGCCCGCAGGGTCCCCACCACCCGCAGGAGGGCTTTGCTGCCGGCTCCTTTACTCTTTGAGCTGTGTGAGTGTGTGTGTCTGTGGAGTCTAAATTACAGAAACCCCACAAACATTTAAATGTTCTTTAATGGAATACCACTTTGGTTTTCTATCTGAGCTCTTACAGCAGCTCCCTGCTCCTGAATTGTGATGCATGTGGATGTGACTAAACCTGTCCTGTTTGGTTTTTGTTCTTCCCCAGGGAGGAGGTCCACGCCAACGGCAAGTGGCTTTTTGGGCCATCAGCGGCAAAACGTCACTGGCTGTGATGCTCGAAGGTGACACCAGCAGTGGCCAAAGGAGCCGGGCCAGCAGCAGGGCCACTCGCTGACCCTGCTGGATCAGAAGGCTCCACTTACCACCCAGAAACCTTCCCCTAGCTCTTATTAAACACTTGAACATCCCAGGAAGCGTCTGGCGTTGTTGCCCAAGTTTCCAGGTGAGGACGAAGCAGTGGCAAATACGGTGCAGAGCCCATGGCGACATCCCCCCCCAGCCACGCCCTGTGACGTCCCCCCCCAGCCACGCCCTGTGACGTCCCCCCCAGCCACGCCCTGTGACGTCCCCCGCAGCCACGCCCTGTGACGTTGCTGCTGGCAGTGCTTCTATTCCACCCAGTGACTTCCACAGGGCACTTGCTGTGGGAGACGACTCTGAGGAGGTCTCAGAGGAGCCCGTGCAGCAGCATCACTCAGCGCCCGAGAGGAAGGTCTTTCTGGACTGCCAGTGCCAGCAGCACCCGGGGTGCACCAGCCCTGTGCTATGGAGCCACAGTATGTGGGGGGCTTCCCGGCCTCTGCCTGGGCGTCCATTTTCCAGAAGCACCCTCAGCTGCTGCTCTTGCTGA
This sequence comes from Pezoporus flaviventris, assembly GCF_033815535.1. Taxonomy (NCBI): domain Eukaryota; kingdom Metazoa; phylum Chordata; class Aves; order Psittaciformes; family Psittacidae; genus Pezoporus; species Pezoporus flaviventris. The sequence goes on along the minus strand of NW_026892727.1, from coordinate 219,670 downwards.
ACGCCTGGGTGTCTCGGGAGATGAAGCAGTTCTTTGGCGTGCAGAGCTTTAAGGCGTTCATGCTGACACGCATGATCCTGGAGGTGCTGCCCGTCTACGGCCTGGACGAAGGCATCCTGGTTGCGGTGCTGCGCCCCGAGCTGCAGAGCCACGCTTCCAGGTTTGTGCGAAGGCTCCTTGAGGCCACAGAGAAGGAGTGCGTGGACAAAGCGATGAAACTCATGATCCGCCAGGAGAAGGGGCACGGGGCCAGCGACTGCTGGTCTGAGTTCAGCTGGTGGCAGGAGGGCAGCCCTGTGGCCAGCACCAGCTGGACGGCCTGCCAGGAGCTATGCAAGGGAGAGCTCGTGGTGAGAAGCAGCTCCTCTGGCAGCCAGCACAGAGGCGAGTGGATCAGCACGACCAGAGTGACCCGCTCTGACCGCCCCGGGGGCTGGGAGCAGAACCCCGAGCCCAGCCCCAGCCCCGCTGCCTGCACGCTGGGGACCCCTGTGCCCGGAGCAGCCCCCTCCAGCAGCGCGGACGCAGACGCGCTCCCGAGCACCTCGACCGCTGCCGTGCAGGGGGGTCCTGCCTGCGTCCCTGCTCCCACCCCAGCGCAGCAGGAAGATGCGCAGCAGGAGCCAGGGCAGGCTGTGCCCGGGGCCTCTGCTCCCCTCCGGGGCAGGGCCCGCTCCAAGCGCAGGCGCCACCGCACTCGCAAGAGGAAGACCAGCAGCTCTCAAGACTCCGCTGCACCCGCCAAGAAGCTGCCCCGCCAGTGATGCTCGGAGCCGACACCAGCAGTGGCCGAAGGAGCCGGGCCAGCAGCAGGGCCACTCGCTGACCCTGCGCGACCAGGGGGCTCCATTTTTCACCCGCAAACCTTCCTCGAGCTCTTATTAAACACTTGAACATCACAGAAAGCGTCTGACATTGCTGTGGGGTGCAGGGACCACTGAGAGCAGGGCTGCAGCCGAGCTGCCACAGCAAAGCCTTGGGAGAGGGCTGCCCTTCAGTAGGACTGAAACTCCTCTGTCCTGCAGTGGCCTTGCCCTGCCCCACCAGAGCTCACCCCCTGCTGGGTGTGTACTTCACAGCCACCATGGAAAGACCCCCGGTGTCAGACACAGCGCTTTGCATAGAGCTCTTTGCTGATCAGACGGAAGCACGGCCGGTAACAGCCTGGCTGGCTGGCGCTGCTGCTGCTTGTGCTCCTGGAGGAGGCTTTTGCTGGACATCGATCTTGGGAGCCTCTGTGCCTCAGAGGCTTTCCTGGATCCCGCCGTTGGGCACCGGATCTGCTCCCCAGAGCTGAGGAACTGAATAGAAAGCTCTGTAGCCCTGCGTGCAGAGAGAGGTGCAGAGCAACACTACAGGCCTGCTCGGGACACACGTGGTGAGATCCGCTTCTGGCTGGAGAGATCAGATCCATGGTGCCTGGGATGCGACCCCAGCCTGCAGCGCTCCACACCATGAGAGCTGTCAGGAGAAGCCCCCCTTGGCCCAGGTGTTGGAGGAAGTCAAAGCAAGAAAGGGCAGTGCTGGGCAAGGGCTATGCTTGGAGATCCTTACACGAGGGACTCCTCCTCACCACCCCAGAAACGGGCTGTTCCGCTACTTTCCTGAGGAGGCGGGTCGCTGCTCCTCGCAAAGCCCACTGGGTCCCTGGGGAAAGTCTCCTACCACAATGAGGAGAAAGTCCCACATCTTGACCGAGACCTTCCTGCCTCTCCCCTCTCCCAGTCATGCTCACCCTATGGTCCCACTCAACCCCACAGTGCTGACTGTGCCTGGGGCTGCAGAGAGGCACCAGGCAGCGGGGACTGAGCCGGGACATGAGAAAGAAAGGATGCTATCCTTGTCCAGGCCCATGGCTCTGGGATTTGCTTCCCCCACCCCCAGCTGGGCCATCAGCCCCCAGCTGGCCCAGGTCTGTCCTGAAGCTGGTCCACACTCACCTTTGCACATATGAGTACTGCGAAGGGCAAAGCCTCAGCTTGTGCTCTGGGCTCTCCTCATCCTCTCCTGGTGTCTCGCCACCACGTGGGAATGCCACGAATGCAGGACCCTGCACGCAGAGGTAAGAACAGGAGATGTCGCTGGGCAATGGGAAGGTGCCTCGAGCTGGTACAGTCCCGCAGAGGACAGTCAGCACCCACGCTCCTCTGCCTTAGGGACCTTCCCACCTTGGCTCCCTGGAGGACAGGAATGCTCTTTTCCTGTTTTCCAGCATCTTCTGCTTGTGGGTACTGGCTTCCCCTGTTCAAACACAGCTGTGCGGTCGAACAACAGTTATTATTATTATTGCTCTTTATTATTTCACTGGTTTTCCTCCACTTTGCTTCTGCTTTGAGCAGTGGCAATTTCAGTGCAGGACTGCAAAAACGTGCTGGGAAGGACAGCAGAGAGACAGAAACTCTGCGCTGGGTCATCCCTACAGTAATACTAAAAGCATGGTACCTCTGGGGCTGTTTGGATTCTGCTCTGTCTATGGCCAAGTAGCTGCTTCTTACGTACAACCACCAAAAACTTTGGTCACGGAGGTGAATTCCATGATCACAATTGTACTGTATTAAAACTGCTTTACAGAAGTGCCTTGCTGGAAACCGCTTAACTGGCATGGTTCTTCCTGCTTCTCCATTCCCCGTCTATGGATGTGAGAAATGAAACAGAGCTTGTAGATCCTGCTGCCAGGGCCGGGTTAGTTCAGTGACACCAACCTGTGAGTGGGTGCGATGCACTGCTTGGTGTTTCCACCAGCTGTGCCACACTTACTAGGTGTCAAGAAGCTTACTTTGAGAGCAAAAGCTCGAGGAGGAGCAATGACCCATCCGATAACCAAGCTGAGTTGATGGAGTTTGAGAGCTGATTCATGTTTTGGCTTCCAAGTGCAGGACCTGAGTTTGAGAGCTGGAGCCCTTCCGGTGGCTGTCACATGGACACACTGGGCTTTGTATGGAGTCGGTGTTTGCCGTGAGGAGTCTCCAGGCCCGCCCAGCCCAGGACCAGGCAGCAGGGAACCCCTGGGGGTGCTCTGGGGACACCTCTGAGATCAGATGACAGCCAACAGCCAGGGCCAGGTTGGCTGCCCCACCACCGAGTGCCACCATGGGGGTGAAAACTGGGTGCAATGGAGCAGCCAAACTTTTAAACCTCACTGCTAAACCTAACCCAAACCTGTAATCCTAAACCTAACTCTACACCTAACCCTAAAACTCAACCAAACCGAAAACCTAATCCCTAAGTCTAACCTTTACCCAACCCCCTAAACCTATCCCTAGCTCCTAAACTTAATCCTAACCAGAACACTAAACATAACCCTAACCCCCAAGTCTAAACCTAACACTAACCCAATCCCTGCCCTTAACCCGAACACTAAACGTGACCCCTAAGCCTAATGCTAAAGCTCCCCCTAACCATAGCCCTACCCTCTAACCCAAACCCTAAGCCTAAACCTAACACTAAACCCCCTAACCTTAACTCTAACACTAACCCTAAACTTAACTCCTAACCCTAATGCTGACCCTAACCCAAAATTGCTCATGTACTGGGACGAGCAGTTTGTAATCCACCTCTATCAGCTGCTGCAGCTGTCTGAGGAGTGGCCACTCAGTCAAGTCCCAGAGAAACTCTTCCTTTAGGCACTGGGACCTGCCTGAAAGGTCAGCAGCCGATACACTAGCCCTGGAGAACATCGTGGCCTCACCATCCTTGGTCACCAGCCTCAGCTTTTCACGGTCCTTTGCCCTTACCCGTTTTCAACGCGCACCTCTTCTGCTTGGGACATGACTGCTTCTCAAACCCCACCAACCACTGCTCCTCCGTTGCAGGACTCCTGCTGCTGCTCCCCGCCTGCAGCACGTTTGGAATCACAGCTCACATCAGCCGCAAGGGGACACTGAGAAAGAGACAGGTAGAAAATTTCACACAAAGATCATCTCAATGAGAACCACTCTAGAAAGGATAAAACCTGCTCCTCAGAGCAGTGGACAAAGAGGAGGTTTCTTGCTGCTTACTGCAGAGAGAAATAGCACAAAAATTGTTATCTTTTATTCCTGAACTTCCTTTGAAAATGCTGCAGCAACTCATCACCGATGTGCCACGTGATGCTGTCAAATCACACTGGGAACCATTCAGTATTAAATTCACTCCTTTACTAAAGGCTCAAGAACTTTGGGCAGAACTTCAGTTAAAAGCCTGAAATCCATTCTCAGTTTAACTGCTTCACTAAGGCAAGAGATTTGAACCCTATCTCTTTGCCTAGGTCCTTCCATTTCTATTCCCAAAAAAGAATCAACCTGCTTTTGGGTGGCAGGAAGATGTCCAAGGAGGACATCCTTATTCTTTTCTCACCTAAGAGTGTGTCCTCTCCTCTTCTTTTCTCCCACTTGTCTGTCTCTATTATCAGCATTCTGCAGCACAGCCTGTCTTTAACCACCCATCCCTGCAGCACTGAGCGTGAAGCCCCAGGAGACACACAGGCAAGCAGGGTGCAGGACCAGCACTTCCCAACCACCACAAAGGCAAGCCCAGCAAAGTACAACTTGTGCTTTTAAAACCTCTCTCCATTTTTATCTGTTGGATGTGCAGAGATCAAACCTCTCCATAACTCTTACCACCAGTGACTCGTATCAGCTGCAGTGCCAGCTTGTTTCCGTCTCAGGACAGCTGAATACACCTGGATGGTTTGTCAGGCAGGGTGAAAATATGGGACTTGTGTTTTGTTTCCGGATCCATTGGCATCACTTTCCCAACCCAATGCATCAGCACTTGCCCACTTATTCTGAAGCAGGAGCTGCATTTCTCAAGAAGCGCCAGCTTTTACCACCTTTCATTTATCACAGCCCTAGTGAGCAGTGATTAACATCTCATGTGAGCACCAAGCAACGTGCTCTGGAGGAAAACAGAAAGATGCTTCTGCCAGGAAGCAGTTCAAGATCATTTCTGGGTACCAGAATCTTGCATAACATTAAGAGAAAAGCCTAACACGCAGCAGCTTCTTGCTGTCCCCTATGTGTGATGATGAAATATGCAGCTGAGCAGAGCAAACCAACTGGAGCAACTAGTAATGGGCTCTTGTTTCCAGTGTTCCATCAGTGTTTCCAGGACCCTTCCAAGTGCAGTTGCTCTGAGGAGAAGAGGCACCCTCTACCGGAATTCCTCTTTCCCCTTCCCTTCACCTCGACCAGAGTATTTTAAGCTGTATGGACAGACTTGCCAACACTTTCACCTTCAATTCTTTGCAAGGGAATTTCTGACAACACACAGCACTGAATGAACCGTATAAACCCGAGCCGTCTCCCTCCCAGCTCGTTGCTCACGCAGCTCCGGAGCCCTCGCCAGGCAGCCAAGCACCGGGAACAGCGAGTCCCGTCGTGGGGACCAGGAAGTGCCTGTTCTTGGTACAGCCACAAGGGGGGCATCCGGGGCTGCCCGGCCCTGGAGCGGCTGCGGCCCCGCGGCGCTGGGCACACGCTGCATTCCCGGCTCCGGCCACGCTGCAGGGAGCGGGAGTCTGCCGGGCTCCTGGGCTCTGAGCGTGCTCAGCCGGAGAGCAGCCAGCTCCAGGGCTGCGCCAGAGGAGGTTTACATTGGATGTTAGGAACGATTGCGACGCCAAAAGGGTGCTCAGGCATTGGAAGAGGCTGCCCAGGGCAGTGCTGGAGTCACCGGCCCTGCAAGTGTTCACACACCGTGTAGACGAGGTCCTCAGTGACATGGGTTAGTGGTGACCTTGGCAGTGCTGGGGGATGACTGGACTTGATGATCTTAAAGGTCTCTTCCAACCTGCTTGATTCTTTGATTCTAAAAGCAGCTCCGCACCTCCTCCGAGTTGCAGCCCCCTTGTGTGTCATTGCTGGGACTGCTCTGCCCTTTGCTATACGTGTCTTATTCCTGGGCTCCTGAGCAAGAGGAGCTTTCTTTCCCTGCTTTTGAATCGCCCTAGAAAGCAGCGGGCTACTCCTCACCAGTGCAGTGCTGAGCGGCAGTGCTGGCTTTACCTGGCTCTGTGTCCAGCTCCTTCCCAGTCTTAGGATGCGGCTCTGTCCTGGGTTCAGCAGTAGCAGTCATGTTTTTCCTTTGTGTTAACTGGTGCAGTGCTGTGTTTTGACTTCTAGTTTGAGAACAGTGTTGGTGAAGCCGATGTTTTCGGTTGTTGCTAAGTGATGTTTACCCTGACCAAGGACTCTGTGAGGCTCATGCTCTGCCAGGGAGGAGGGGAAGCTGTGAGGAAGCAGAGACGGGGCGCCTGACCTGGGCTAGCCGGGGAGGTATTCCATACCACAGCACGTCATGCCCGGGGTGGGGGGTAACTGGGAGTTACCCGGAAGGACAGGGGCTTCCGGGTGGGACTCGCTTTCTTGGCCGGTGGTATCATATCCTCTTCCCTTGTTATTTTCCCTTATCATTGTTTTAGCTGATAGTAGCGGTGGTGATTTGTTGCTGGACTGTTCTTGTCTCAACCCGTAGGAGTTGCACTCTCTCGATCCTCCTCCCCGTTCCTACGGGAGCGGGGAAGGGGAGAGCCCCGGTGCAGGGGGGGGGAGACGGACACGGACCTCGGTTGTTGTCAGCTCGGCACCACTCACTGGGAGTGAGTGAACAAGTTACCTGACTGGGTTTAAACCACGACAGTTCTTTTTGGCGCCCAACGTGGGGCCCGAGGGGTTGAGATAAGAACAGATCTGACTGGATTGATAGTCACTCGTCACAATGCTGATTTATTGGCTCTCAAGGTTTTTCCTCTTGATCACACAGTTTCAGTATATCATATCTTACGTCCATCCGGTATTGGCTGTATTAGTGTTTTTCAAGTGTGGGGCTTGGGCTAAGGTTTTTATCCCATTGTACTTTATGGTAATGACTTGTAATACAATAGAATCATTGATCATGAAACTGATCTGGCTTATGTTCCCAGTGTGGTCACCACCTTTATACTTTGGGAGGTATATGATGGAGGTGCTTAGCAATTACACATCTTTTTTCTCCTCCTCAGGTGCTCAACCTGTGAAGGAGACATCCTTTTACCCTCCTAGTCGTCCCCCCAGACCATTTACATTTGAGAGTTTTGAATTTTTTGAATTGCCTTTTAATGCTGTTGAGACTTGTTTGCTGATGGTGATGGGAATCACCATGCTAACACGCATACAGAGTGTGTTTTGCCCACTACTGATTTCAAGAGTTAAGCAGATTCAGGTTTGGGTCTTATCTGGGGTCAAACGACGATGTAGGAGGACCGAGAGATTTTCCCAGAGGCTGGACAGCCATGAGTGGCAGGGTGTGTGGGATAGTATGGGCAAGTATCTAGGTCAGTGGGCCCCTCCAGTACTTTGGAATTTCACTACCGAACAACTGCAAAATCCAGAAGAATTAGTAAAACACTTAAATGAGGTGTGTGGTCATTCTGGCCATACCAGAGATGGACAAATCACGGCAACGTGCTGGGGCTTGGCCTATGCTGACAGGGCCTTGTTCAACACTATCCAGCACCTTCAAAAGGAAAAGAATGTCGGCGGATTTGAGGGCAAAGTGACAGTCGCTACTCAAACTTTGGCTGCAATAAACAGCACAGCTACCCCAGCGGCAAGTACAGCAGCTGCTCAAACTTCAACTGCAACAGACAGCGCGGTTACCCCAGCTCAAAGCACAGTAGCTACACCACCCCCAGCAACAAGTACAGTCGCTACTCAAACCACAGTGATAATCACTGCAGCCAAACCAGAGGACCAATTCGTACCAATATCAGTTGCCCCTGTACGCAAGAGAACAAGCAAAAAGGAGGCAAAAAGGGTGAAGCGAGATGAAGAACCAATGAATTCACCACCCGGTCCAGAATCTGATCAGGAGTCATCATCACATGACGAAGAAGAAGAAGAAGAGGTAACTTCTCGACCTCGGACCTCAACCGAGCTGCAGAATATGCGAAAAGATTTTACCCGTCAACCAGGGGAGCACATCATCACCTGGTTACTCCGATGCTGGGACAATGGGGCCAATGGTCACGAACTAGAAGGTACAGAAGCCAAGCAGCTGGGATCACTTGCTAGAGAAGGGGGAATTGACAAAGCAATTGCAAGAGAGAAAAAGTCCCTCAGCCTTTGGAGGAGGCTCTTGGCAGCTGTGAAAGAAGGGTTTCCATACAAGGACGATGTTACGAGTCGTTCGGCCAAGTGGACTACTATAGACAAAGGCATCCAGTCTCTGAGGGATTCGGCCATCGTAGAGATGATCTATCACATCAAGCCGAATAACGGGGATACACCTATAGATCCAGATGAAGTTGAATGTACACGACCCATGTGGCGAAAACTTACACGGAATGCACCGTCATCATATGCCCATTCATTGGCAACAGTGACCTGGAATGACATAGTACCACTAACAGTGGATGAAATGGTTCATAAACTCCGAGAGTTCGAAGACAATCTCACCCCTTCCATCATCTCAGCTGTGAAAAACCTGTCCCAGGACCTCGAAAAATTGAGGGACGATGTATCTGATTTATCCAGCTCCTCACGTGTACCAACACACGTCTCAGCTATTAACAAAAGGCGTCCTATTGTTCAAGAGAGGAGATACAGAAGGTATACGCCACGGGGTACCCTATGGTTTTACCTGCTGGATCACGGAGAAGACATGACAAAGTGGGATGGAAAACCTACTTCAGCTTTGGAGGAACGGGTGAGTGAACTGAAGAGGGGAGCAAGGGCCAAGACTGATCGTCCCATGAGAGCTACGGCTTCAGTCTCTGGTGAGCAGTTTCCCAGATGGAGTGGAAGAGCTGATTTTACTCCAGCTCCTGTGATAATGAAGAATAATCCCTTTCAACACGACTTAAGTGTCCAATGCTGTGACGACCATTAGAGGGGCCCTGCCTCCAGCCAGGTGGAGGTAGGGGACAATCGGATTTATTGGACTGTGTGGATCAGATGGCCTGGCACATCAGTCCCACTGCAGTATAAGGCTCTAGTAGATACCGGTGCACAGTGTACCCTGATGCCATCAAGCTGTCAAGGGGTGGAACCCATCTATATTTCTGGAGTAACAGGAGGATCCCAAGAGTTGACTGTGCTGGAGGCTGAAATCAGCCTGACTGGGAGGGAGTGGCAAAAGCACCCTATTGTGACTGGTCCAGAGGCTCCATGCATCCTCGGCATAGACTACCTCAAGAGAGGGTACTTCAAAGACCCAAAAGGGTACCGGTGGGCTTTTGGTATTGCTGCTTTGGAGACTGAGGAAATTGAGCAGCTGTCCACCTTGCCTGCTCTCTCAGAAGATCCCTCTGCTGTGGGGTTGCTGAAAGTTGAAGAACAACAAGTGCCAATTGCGACCACAACAGTGCACCGGCGGCAATATCGCACCAACCGAGACTCCCTGATTCCCATCCATCAGTTGATCCGTAGACTGGAGAGTCAGGGGGTGATCAGCAGGACCCACTCACCCTTCAATAGCCCCATATGGCCAGTGCGAAAGTCTAATGGAGAATGGAGACTAACAGTAGACTATCGTGGCCTGAATGAAGTCACACCACCATTGAGTGCTGCCGTACCGGACATGCTAGAACTTCAGTATGAACTAGAGTCAAAGGCAGCCAAGTGGTATGCCACGATTGATATTGCCAATGCATTTTTCTCCATTCCTTTGGCAGCAGAGTGCAGGCCACAGTTTGCTTTTACTTGGAGGGGTGTCCAGTTCACTTGGAACCGACTGCCCCAGGGGTGGAAACACAGCCCTACCATTTGCCACGGACTGATCCAGACTGCACTGGAACAGGGGCAAGCTCCAGAACACCTGCAATACATTGATGACATTATTGTGTGGGGCGATACAGCGGAAGAAGTCTTTGAGAAAGGGAGGAAAATAATCCAAATCCTGCTGAAAGCCGGTTTTGCCATAAAACGGAGTAAGGTCAAGGGACCTGCACAGGAGATTCAATTTTTGGGAATAAAATGGCAAGATGGACGTAGACAGATCCCCACAGATGTGATCAACAAGATAACAGCAATGTCTCCACCAACTAATAAGAAAGAAATGCAAGCTTTCTTGGGTGCAGTGGGGTTCTGGAGAATGCACATCCCAAATTACAGTTCGATTGTAAGCCCTCTCTATCATGTGACCCGGAAGAAGAATGATTTTAAATGGGGCCCTGAGCAACAACAAGCCTTTGAGCAAATTAAACGCGAGATAGTTCACGCAGTAGCCCTTGGACCAGTCCAGACCAGACCAGATGTAAAAAATGTACTGTACACTGCAGCTGGGGAGAACGGTCCTACCTGGAGCCTCTGGCAGAAAGCTTCAGGGGAGACTCGAGGTCGACCATACCACAGCACGTCATGCCTGGGGTGGGGGTAACTGGGAGTTACCCGGAAGGACAGGGGCTTCCGGGTGGAACTCGTCTTCTTGGCCAGTGGTATCGTATTCTCTTCCCTTGTTATTTTCCCTTATCATTGTTTTAGCTGATAGTAGCGGTGGTGATTTGTTGCTGGACTGTTCTTGTCTCAACCCGTAGGAGTTGCACTCTCTCGATCCTCCTCCCCGTTCCTCCGGGAGCGGGGAAGGGGAGAGCCCCGGTGCAGGGGGGGGGGGGAGACGGACACGGACCTTGATTGTTGTCAGCTCGGCACCACTCACTGGGAGTGAGTGAACAAGTTACCTGACTGGGTTTAAACCACGACAGGCTCCCAGCAGATGGGTGCCCCAGCAGCCATTTACTGCCCTGAAGGACACAGCCGTGACAGCAGCACGGGCTGCCCAAGGCAGCCTTTGGCTCTTCTGCTTTTAAGGCTTTTCCTCCTGTGATTTCTGAGAACTGCACAGTCTGACCTGGCTTAGCAAGACTTCAGCCTGGCTTGAGCTAAAGGAGACCAGGGTAGCGATTGCTTCTCTCGCAGAGGCGTAAACTACAAGTGATTGTCTTAACATTGCTTCTGAGTTTTACATTGCCCTTTCCATGAGGCTGCTGGGGAAGCAGATCCCTGCTGCACCCATAAGGTGCCTGTGCTCTCCTGTTCTGGTTTCTGCAGCTTTCTTATAGTTGCCCATGTAGCACCTCATAAGTGTTGGGAAGCACCATGCTCTGGTCAGCACTCTGGCTGCCAGATCCAGAGGGGAGAGGCGTCACCACTTGCTTGTTCTCCCAAATACCCCTTAAGGTCCCAGGCTAGCCCTAAACAGATTTGCTTGCTTGTGAGGTTTGGGCTCCTCTTGTCCACAGTCAGCTGCGGGCGTGTTCATGTGGTGTGAGGTGGCTGCATGCAGAGTCATGCTGTTGTCAGTTCTGATCCATGGCTTTAATTACAAACTAATCTTTTCTTAGTCTTGGATAAGTTAAAAGAGATGACTGCAGCTCAGCCCCAGCTTGGGAGTGCTTCAGTTCAGTCCTGGGGAGCCCTCATCTGCAGCAAAACTCAACCGGAGTGTGAATGTCTCTGGGCAGAAGCTGGTTTTTGTGTCCCACCACCAGTCCCCCGGCATCGAGCTGCTGGCTCCCCCAGCCTTGCTCTGCCCTCGCCACCGTGCAGCTTGTCCCTCTGATCAACTCCGGTGGCTCAGCCGAGCTTCTGGCTCACATACACCTCCTGTGTTGGGTTGGATGTCCCAGGAGGTTTTGCTGAGCCAGACCCCACTTTCTGCAGGGGACACAGGAGGAGGAAGGCAAGACAGGGACCTGTGGCTCTTGGGGGATGCTGCACCCCTAGATGCAGTGTAATGGTCAGGTCTTGGTCAACACCTGTTATTCATGGTCTTGCTTTGGGCACTGCCTTCAGGGCTTTCTGAGTGGCTGCAAAACCCTCCAGCAGCATTTTGCCTCTCCCTTTGCAGATGCCTGGGATGGGAGCGAGGAAGGCTTGAGGGTGGCATCCAGCTCAGGCAGCATTCAAGCCTTTGGACACCTCTATAAGCTAGCAAGCATTAGCCCCAGGCTGCAAGTGCAAATGGTGACACCAGAAACACAACATCCTGGTAAGCAGAGCTGGGGGGGATCCCCAAAATAAACCATCCCTTTGGGGACCCTCCCATGCCCTGGGGAGCAGCCTCTGTATGACACCCCATTTCCATGGGCCTCCCAGAAACGCACTGCAGCTCCGGCCCCAGGGGATGCTGCAGGCACCAGGTTAGCGTGAGGTGTCCGTGCCCATAGCAGGAGGTTTGGAACTGGATGATCTTAAGGTCCTTTCCAACCCAGACTGTTCTGTGATTCTAGGATTCTCTGTTGCCCCCCATCCTTGCTTTTTAGCTCCTGCCTCCCAGGGCCACGCTGGCAGCCCCAGCGCCTTCCCAGGGAGCCCTGCCAGCTCATAAACTGCTTTTCATCTCTAAAAGAAGGTCCTTTGTGCAGCCTCTTGTCAGCAGGGCTGTCCCATTGCTAGAGCTACGGCCCTTTTGCTGCCGGACACATCTATTTGTTTTACCAGCTCCTTTCTAGTGCTGTCAGATTTCTCTGCCACCTAAAAGAAAATCTTGAGGAAAAACTCGGCCCTGGTCCTGTGCCCTCGTCACCCTTCCTGATTCAGGAAAACCCTCCCTCCCCTGGACTGATTTTCTGCAGGCAATGGCCTCAAACCAGCCTGCTCAGCTACAGCTCCTTGGCACAGCTTTGCTTTCTGGCTTTTACCCTTAAAACGCAGAAGCCCCGTCCGCCCCGACTCACCCCTCAGCACGGGCGCGCTGCCACTTCTGGGCTGGCTGGTGTCAGTGAGGCCGCTGGTGCTGGAATCGGCCAGCCCAGAAACCACCGATGTTGCGGTCGCAGACGCTGCCCCTGTGCGGCTGGTGCCCGAGAAGCCCTGGGCTATGGCTGCGCCCAGGGACGTACCTTACCCACTGGTGCTGGGGACGTCATCTGCTGGGAGGGAGCAGGAAATCAGGACCCACAACTTGCTGTATGGGACTACCCCTTAGCAGAGCCTCCCAGAATGAAGAGCTCACAGCTCTGGCCCTGGGGACCCTTGCCCATCACCCTGGCGACTGCGGGGCATGAGCTCTACCACCAGTCTTCACCGGGCTCTAGGAGTTTCAGACCCGAGGACCAGGCAGCACTGGCCCAGGAGGTTCCTCAGCCTGCGCTGCACGGACACCCCACTGCCCTGCCAGCCCATGCCATGGCCGTCTCCTCCTTGCTGTGCCCTTCACATTCCCACTCTGCCCTTACCTGCCTTATGCCCCGGGAGTCGACGCAACCGCTGCTGCGCTGCCTTCCTCTCCTCCTCTATGATCTCTGCCATGATGGGGTAGCCGGGATCAGGCCCAGGGAGCTGCCAAGAGAGCAGTAGCTTAGTTCCTTCTCAGGGAAGCCGGCAGAGCCGCTCTAAAGGAGGTGTCGAAGCAGGCTGGCGCCAGAGCCGGGATGCCGCGGTTCTGCCACAGCCACCGCAGAGCTCTGGTCACCATTCGTTTTGGTCCCCAGCTTGGCACTGAGGGCACAGCACCCTCGCCCAGCCAGTACCTGCTCTGGCAGCGGGCAGCACAGTCACACACAGCCCACCACACACTGGGCCAGGGGAGAGCGTCACTTCCCACTCAGCTGAGGATGAGACCTCCTGCCCCAAGGCAGGCAGGTCAGCCTGCCCCCAGCCCTGCAGGGATTGCACCGGGCACATTCCGTCCCCAGACGACGGCAAAAGAGGCTGCGAGACAGCGACGTACCAGCACCAGTGGTTCATTACCCCAGGGCACCAGCAGGCAGATGCTCCTCCTGCGTGGCCTTCTGTTTCCCTGCGATGGTGGTGGGCTCGGGGTCTGCTGCCGCTTCTCCTCAGCCCTCTCGACAGCTACAGGAGGAGACAAGTCAAGAGCAGCTCCCAGCAGGGGTGTTTGGCCTATACCAAGGGGGTTGTCCCTTCTCACTCCTCTCTGGATCCCCATCTTGGAGGGCAGAGGCAGGGACACGGCCTTCAGCCGCGGACAAGGCTGCGATGCCCTGGGGCAGCAGCTGGCCACAAGAGATCCACGGGGAAGCTGTCACAAGAGCCTGCTGGGGCTCCACGGGCCAGCGGCCCCGTCCCACCTCCACAGACGCTCCTTGCCCGCTGCCCACCCGAACCACAGACCACACAAACCGCCAGACGTGGCCACATCTCGCACTGTGCCACAGGACCCTAGCCACAATGGGCACACGGGAGAAAACGCCACTGCCTCAGCACCAGCACGTTCCTAGTTTCCAGGGGACACCTCAAGCTCATCCCACCTGCAGACCTGAGCTACCTCGTGTCCCGCAGCTGGCCCACACCAGTGGCCCACCCAACCCTGGCACAGAGCTGGGCCCCACCTGCACTCACCTTCCTCCATCTGTACAGCCCTGGTCGCTGTCACTGCCGCACAGCTCCATTGTCGCACCTCCCGTTCCCTGTGCAAGCAGGAGAGAGCCAGTTAGGGTCGGCCCCCTGCCCTAGGAGCAGGACGAGACACAACACGCCAAGGACTCCCACAAGCATCCCTGCTGTGTTTCTTTGCCGCCTTTGCCAAACAGCAGAGCTCATGGCAACAGCCTTGAGTCACCGCAGCAGCCTGAGCGTGGCTCCAGGCAGAGGAGCTGCTCCGCTCCGCTCCCCTCCCCAGGGCCCGGGCTCGGGCAGCTCAGGGCAGCAGCCGGGGATCCCGGGCGGGAGCCGCTGCTCCTCACAGGGCCCTGGTCGCACCCACCCTGTCCTGCTGTTCCACAGCACCGCAGGGGAACAAGGCTGCACCCTGCGCTCTGGCCCAGGAACTAAACACGGGGAAGGCAGATGTGAACACAGACTGTTTATTTGACGTGGGGGACATAAAAAGTGGGAAGGTGAGCGAGGGAAGATTGCACCTTCGCAGCAAAGCGATACTAAAACGGTAGTAAAAACCCCAAGATGACAACTGCGGTAGAAGAAGAGAGCAGCTCCCCTCCAACCAATTCACCAAAGATGGGTTTTTACAGTGCGATTTCTTTTTAAGGCAGATTCCCAGGTCTGGGGGGAGGGTGGAAAATGGGGAAAACTGGGGGTTTGTAATTGCACCGAGTCTTTCCCATGGTTTCCTAGGAGATTGGCTGCCTGTGCTGAGTGATGACGAACGCGGGACTGGACGCGGTCCCCCGCCCTGCACCATCTCCCCCTGCAGGCCACCGAGGCCATGCTGCTGAGCCCTTGCCCTTGTCTCAGACAGCAGCTGAGCTTCGTAAGGAAAAATAAATGAATAAATAAACAAAATGAGAATTTAAAATAAAGAATGAAAATGAAAAGCTTTGTGGGCGCCAGGCGCCGTGCACCGGCCAGCGAGACGCCCTCCTCCCAGTGAAGGAAGGAACTGGGACATGGCATCGTCAGCTCTTCAGCTGTACCAATCCCACCGTGGCCAGCACACCCCGAGGAGAGAACTATGGACATGGTTCACTAGGATGGGAAATTAAACCCCTTGTGCAGCCTGCAGCTGTCCTTTACAGGGCAGTGAGCATCCCGCCTTCCTCCGGACTCTGCTGCCCCCAAACCATCAGAAATGGCTCCAAGGGAAGGCCCTGTGTTGAAGCACCCTCAGGAAGGATGAAGTATGTGGAGGGGGGGGGGGGGGGGGTGTAGGGTAGGAGGATGCTTCATCCTCAGCTGGAAATTTGGACAGCAACGCCAGACGCTTTAAGGGATGTTCAGGTGTTTAATAAGAGCTCGAGGAAGGTTTGCGGGTGAAAAATGGAGCCCCCTGGTCGCGCAGGGTCAGCGAGTGGCCCTGCTGCTGGCCCGGCTCCTTCGGCCACTGCTGGTGTCGGCTCCGAGCATCACTGGCGGGGCAGCTTCTTGGCGGGTGCAGCGGAGTCTTGAGAGCTGCTGGTCTTCCTCTTGCGAGTGCGGTGGCGCCTGCGCTTGGAGCGGGCCCTGCCCCGGAGGGGAGCAGAGGCCCCGGGCACAGCCTGCCCTGGCTCCTGCTGCGCATCTTCCTGCTGCGCTGGGGTGGGAGCGGGGACGCAGGCAGGACCCCCCTGCACGGCAGCGGTCGAGGTGCTCGGGAGCGCGTCTGCGTCCGCGCTGCTGGAGGGGGCTGCTCCGGGCACAGGGGTCCCCAGCGTGCAGGCAGCGGGGCTGGGGCTGGGCTCGGGGTTCTGCTCCCAGCCCCCGGGGCGGTCAGAGCGGGTCACTCTGGTCGTGCTGATCCACTCGCCTCTGTGCTGGCTGCCAGAGGAGCTGCTTCTCACCACGAGCTCTCCCTTGCATAGCTCCTGGCAGGCCGTCCAGCTAGTGCTGGCCACAGGGCTGCCCTCCTGCCACCAGCTGAACTCAGACCAGCAGTCGCTGGCCCCGTGCCCCTTCTCCTGGCGGATCATGAGTTTCATCGCTTTGTCCACGCACTCCTTCTCTGTGGCCTCAAGGAGCCTTCGCACAAACCTGGAAGCGTGGCTCTGCAGCTCGGGGCGCAGCACCGCAACCAGGATGCCTTCGTCCAGGCCGTAGACGGGCAGCACCTCCAGGATCATGCGTGTCAGCATGAACGCCTTAAAGCTCTGCACGCCAAAGAACTGCTTCATCTCCCGAGACACCCAGGCGTTCAGCAAGAGCAGCAGCTGAGGGTGCTTCTGGAAAATGGACGCCCAGGCAGAGGCCGGGAAGCCCCCCACATACTGTGGCTCCATAGCACAGGGCTGGTGCACCCCGGGTGCTGCTGGCACTGGCAGTCCAGAAAGACCTTCCTCTCGGGCGCTGAGTGATGCTGCTGCACGGGCTCCTCTGAGACCTCCTCAGAGTCGTCTCCCACAGCAAGTGCCCTGTGGAAGTCACTGGGTGGAATAGAAGCACTGCCAGCAGCAACGTCACAGGGCGTGGCTGCGGGGGACGTCACAGGGCGTGGCTGGGGGGGACGTCACAGGGCGTGGCTGGGGGGGGACGTCACAGGGCGTGGCTGGGGGGGGATGTCGCCATGGGCTCTGCACCGTATTTGCCACTGCTTCGTCCTCACCTGGAAACTTGGGCAACAACGCCAGACGCTTCCTGGGATGTTCAAGTGTTTAATAAGAGCTAGGGGAAGGTTTCTGGGTGGTAAGTGGAGCCTTCTGATCCAGCAGGGTCAGCGAGTGGCCCTGCTGCTGGCCCGGCTCCTTTGGCCACTGCTGGTGTCACCTTCGAGCATCACAGCCAGTGACGTTTTGCCGCTGATGGCCCAAAAAGCCACTTGCCGTTGGCGTGGACCTCCTCCCTGGGGAAGAACAAAAACCAAACAGGACAGGTTTAGTCACATCCACATGCATCACAATTCAGGAGCAGGGAGCTGCTGTAAGAGCTCAGATAGAAAACCAAAGTGGTATTCCATTAAAGAACATTTAAATGTTTGTGGGGTTTCTGTAATTTAGACTCCACAGACACACACACTCACACAGCTCAAAGAGTAAAGGAGCCGGCAGCAAAGCCCTCCTGCGGGTGGTGGGGACCCTGCGGGCGGGGGGGGGGCAGCTCCCATATGACCTCTGGCTCTGGCAGCCTCTGCCCCTCTCCCACTGAACGGCCCCAGGGGATACAGCACCGCAGCTCCTGGGAGTTGGTAAACCCCAAACGGGTGGGGATGGGCCACAGATGGAAAACAATTTGGATTTGGGGAGGATCCCCATCCCCTCTGGACTCCCCAGCTGGCTCCAGAGCACTCAAACATGGGGAGGGGCACCAGCAGAGAGGGGAAGAGAAGGGAGCGGAGGGAGTGCCAGGGCTGGAACAAAGGTTTGAAGCTTAGGAAAAACAGCAAAATAAAGCCAGGAAGGAGAGGCTGTAGAGATGCAGAGACGTCCATCCAGCCTTGGGGGTGGAACTCTTCCAGTAGGAAGAGTTTGGTTCACCCCATGCCACCCTGGGGGCTGCCACCCAGCACGGTTTCTTGCTGGCAGCAGAGAAGGAGCCTGACCCCATCACTCTGGTCCTGCCTCGGGGCTGCTCTGGACCAGAGCCCCGCAGGTGGGGGGGCCAGCAGCACTGGCCGTTACTTATCATGGGAAAGATGGATCCGTGCCTTTAGCCCCTTGTGCGTTCCCTGGGTCCAGGATCCTAGGGTCCTAGGAGTTTCAGACCCGAGGACCAGGCAGCACTGGCCCAGGAGGTTCCTCAGCCTGCGCTGCACGGACACCCCACTGCCCTGCCAGCCCGTGCCATGGCCGTCTCCTCCCTGCCGTGCCCTTCACATTCCCACTCTGCCCTTAACTGCCTTATGCCCTGGGAGTCAATGCAACCGCTGCTGCGCTGCCTTCCTCTCCTCCTCTATGATCTCTGCCATGATGGGGTAGCCGGGATCAGGCCCAGGGGGCTGCCAAGAGAGCAGTAGCTTAGTTCCTTCTCAGGGAAGCCGGCAGAGCCGCTCTAAAGGAGGTGTCGAAGCAGGCTGGCGCCAGAGCCGGGATGCCATGGTTCTGCCACAGCCACCGCAGAGCTCTGGTCACCATTCGTTTTGGTCCCCAGCTTGGCACTGAGGGCACAGCACCCTCGCCCAGCCAGTACCTGCCCTGGCAGCGGGCAGCACAGTCACACACAGCCCACCACACACTGGGCCAGGGGAGAGCGTCACTTCCCACTCAGCCGAGGATGAGACCTCCTGCCCCAAGGCAGGCAGGTCAGCCTGCCCCCAGCCCTGCAGGGATTGCACCGGGCACATTCCGTCCCCAGACGACGGCAAAAGAGGCTGCGAGACAGCGACGTACCAGCACCAGTGGTTCATTACCCCAGGGCACCAGCAGGCAGATGCTCCTCCTGCGTGGCCTTCTGTTTCCCTGCGATGGTGGTGGGCTCGGGGTCTGCTGCCGCTTCTCCTCAGCCCTCTCGACAGCTACAGGGGGAGAGAAGTCAAGAGCAGCTCCCAGCAGGGGCGTTTGGCCTATACCAAGGGGGTTGTCCCTTCTCACTCTTCTCTGGATCCCCGTCTTGTAGGGCAGAGGCAGGGACACGGCCTTCAGCCGCAGACAAGGCTGCGATGCCCTGGGGCAGCAGCTGGCCACAAGAGATCCACGGGGAAGCTGTCACAAGAGCCTGCTGGGGCTCCACGGGCCAGCGGCCCCGTCCCACCTCCACAGACGCTCCTTGCCCGCTGCCCACCTGAACCACAGACCACACAAACCGCCAGAGCGGGGCCGTGTCGGTGCGAGGGAGGGGGGCGGGTGTCGGTGCGAGGGAGCGGGGCCGTGTCGGTGCGAGGGAGCGGGGCCGTGTCGGTGCGAGGGAGCGGGGCCGTGTCGGTGCGGGAACGGCGGAGCCGGGGTTGGCCGTGCAGGAGCTCGGGGGTGTGTGGAAGGTAAGTGCAGCGGGGAGGATGTTGTGGTGGGTGCTGGCCGGGTGCGGGGTCAGAGGCGTGAGGTGATTTCGGGGCAAGGGGACGAGAGGTTTGTGTGAGGATGTGCCGTGGTTCCGTGGGTCGGGCGAGCTCCGAGCAGGAGTCAGTGGTGCGTGGGGAGGGGCAGGGGTAGGGGAGGCCCTGGGGTGAGGGGCGGGGGGGCGGCTGCGTGGGCGGTGAGGCACGGGGGAGGTGGGGGTGTTCCATGGGGAATTGCAGGGGTTGCCCGGGGAGGGGGGGCGGAGCGGGGTTCCCGGGGTGCTGCAGGTTCCCGGAGCGCCCCTGGAGGGGTTCGCTGGGGCTGCCGCAG
Organism: Pezoporus flaviventris; assembly: GCF_033815535.1. NCBI lineage: Eukaryota > Metazoa > Chordata > Aves > Psittaciformes > Psittacidae > Pezoporus > Pezoporus flaviventris. Next base: position 200,121 of record NW_026892727.1, on the reverse strand, counting down.
AGCCGCAGCGCTCCCAGCTCTGCTCTTTGGGAGGTTCAGTGTTGCTGGTGAGGGGCTTCCCGTCAAGGTTGTGACCTGAATCGAGGTTTCGGTGTGGCCTTGAAACTGGGTCAGAGCTCTTGTAATCAGAGTGGCAGCTCATGTGTACGAGCAAGGGTTGTGCTCAGCAGCAAGCCCTTGGAGGTGATTTGGCCCTTGCCACGGAGCTTTGTAGCTCGAGAGATGTGCACGTGTTGGATCTGTGCAAAAGTAAGGAATTTCTTCCTTCTGTCCAATCTCAACTTCCCCTGTTTAAGTTTTAAGCGGTTACCCCTTGTCCTATCACTTCAGTCCCTAGTGAAGAGTCCCCCTCCAGCATCCTTGGAGGCCCCCTAGAGACTGGAGGCCCCCTTGTCGACTGGAAAGACAGCTCAATCTAGACTTGTTTCCAGGGAATGAAATGGCTTTATTAACCTTTGTATTTCTAAACTGCAGGCGTGAGTAATAGTGATGATAATACTCTAATTTTCTGTTGCTGGGCTGGGAAGCAATCAAATGGGCATATTCTCTGGACACAGTTTTGAGATTAATGTCCTTGGTTTCCCAAAGGAAAATGTAATGATGCTGAGAGTCACATTTGCAATGTAAAGAAAAAGGGGTGTGTGTGTGTGAGAGAGACAGAGAGCAAGACTGAGATGGGGTTTACAGGAAACAATATATGGTCAAGAAGTTTGTTTTCTTCTGTGTGCATTTGCCAGGGGGGATGTTTCCTCATCCCCTTTGGCACTCTCCCCTGAAAAGGCATTCAATGGCCCTGGGAGTGTCCATCACCTCCTTTGTGAGCATGTGAGGGCTGTGGAAGACCAAACCATGCTGACACTGGATGAAGAAACTTCTGGTGAAGTCCTATTTGAAATGAGGCAGTGAGTGTTAAGATACAAGGTGCTTAAGGTATAAGGCTTACAGAAAAAGGGTTGTCTGCAATTTTGAGTTGCAGGCAGAAACTTGTTGGAGTCCCCAAGAATTGTTAGCTGTATTTTAAGCTACCTGCATGAGGCTGGGGTACTTAACTGTCAGATTTAAAACCAACTAAAATTGATACAGGGGTTTAGAGCTCTCCAAAATCTTCCTGGAACTTTTAAGGTGTGGAAGATTCCTGTAGGAGCACTGTGCTTTCATCTGCAGCAGCTCATTTGGCTGGGCTGGGCTGGGCTTTGACCTCTGCTGCTGTGGCTCGGAAGAAAAACTTCATTAAATGTGGATTTGTCAGAGGGACACTTGTCCCTTTCCTTCAATTCTTTCTTCTCTAAATCTTGTCCATTGAAAAGGGTTATAATTCATAAATAACATTACAAGAGCTCTTGAGGCTTGCCTTTTCTGGGTAGGACTTGGGAGTCCCTGCTAAATAAGGGCGGAAGAAAGCAAAGTTCCTTTAAAGGTAAGCTCAGGCTGGACCTTGTGTTTGGCTGCACTGGTGTTCTGTGGGACAAGCCCCGCAGGCTGGGCCTGCAGCTGCAGCAGCTCTCCAGGTTCTTGCTTGCAGTGGTCAGTGCAGTTTGTAGGTGGCTCCCATGTGCCAGCACATGCTCACCTTGTCCAGTGTCCCCCTGCTCTGTGTGAAGAGCAGCTTTGGAGAGTGGGAGCTGCTTTTTCTTTCCTGTTACAAGGTGAGCCACAGTTTTGCTTCCTTTGCTGCTACTTGTGTTGCCAAAGCAGGTCCAGTCTTCACCTGTCCTTGTTTGTGTGTCAGAGGTGCTCTTCTGACGTCCCTCTCTTGCTGTTGGGTTGCAGAGGCTTGGCATGAGATAGGGACTGCATTTTGGTAGGTGCTGTGGATGTGCAGATGAGATGCAATCTTTCCAAAAAGCTCTCTCAACAGAAGAGAGTGGCACTAAGAGAACAGAAGTAGCATTCTCTCAGCTCTACAGAAAGAGCTGGATGCTATAACATGTCATGAAAGTGTTTCTGTGTTGCATGGAGTGCTAACATGTGTTCCCAACCATCTGGATTTTTTTCAATGTGATTGTGAAAACCATTTTCTTGTAATAATGCAGTGAAGCTTTTGCCCAAGGAAATGATGTTCCTCTTTGCCACTGGCAGAGCCTTTGCCAGTGTCTGGTGGCAGCGTGGGGCTGGATCTGTGCTCCCTGTGTAGGGCTCAGTGTGCCCCAGCTCAGTTGGGCTGGTCCCTGTGAGCCATCAGCAGTGGCCAAACAAGGATGGGTTGGTAGGTTTTAAGGGAAGAGAACTGTTATGTCTAATCTGCTGTAAACGAACATGCAGGAGAAGCCTAGGTGTGAAGCACAAGGCTTTGCTGGCAAAGCAGTTGGTGTGGTTGTGTGCATGGAACTGGGCTGTGTCCCCCTTCAGAGGGTGAAGTGCGGAATTCCTCCATCCTTTCTGGCCTGTGCTTTTGGCAAGTGGGGCTTTGGGTCGCTGCTAAAATTGCATTTACCTGGATTTTAGTTGTGATTACCCTAGCAGGGAAGAAAGCAGTAAAAGTGTGACTGTATGGCCCAATGTTCAGCTGTGAGGGAGTGCCTTTTGGGTGGAGACAGGCACATCCTTAGTTCTCTTTTGTTTCCTTTGGGAATCAATCTGTATGGTGTGTGGAAGGAAGTTCCCCAAATCAAACAAACCTTGGCAGAAGTGTGCAGCAGATGGAGTTGTGGTTTAATGAGCTGCTGTAAAGCTTTCCCTCCAGCCCAGCAGGGATGTTCTAGCTAGGAGAAGCAACCTTCAAGCCCTCTGGAGCCCTGCAGATGTATTTTTAGAGTTGTGATGTGGGAATTGTTTTATCCATGAGGATTCTGGCTGATGTTGAACTACAGGAAAATGGGATGTTGGTAGGATCTTTTAGCCACTTGTATTTCCCAGATGTGCAGTACCCTCGCAGAGTGAGGTAGTTGGATACCAGCCGAAGACTTCTCTTATTGTGTGCCTGCATGAATTTGGGTTTTCAAATGCTGTTGTGTATGTCCAAAACCCTCAGCACTGACTTTTGACAGGAAAGAAAGTGCAGGATTCCCCCTGTGGAGGCTGAGCTGCAGGTCTGCTTGAATAGCATCCTTCCTTTGGCTGGCAGCTAGTACCTGCTGCCTGAGCATAACGTGAGGGACCTTCTGTTACTCTGCTGCGTGGGGAGAGGTGTGTGGATGGAGACTTCCTTCCAGCTGGTTATGGCATAGTCACAGAGGTTTCTGTCCCAGGAGTAAAAGCCTGGCTTCCGAGAGAGCTTCTCAGGGGCCTTCCCCATTTCAGGGACACTTGCTGAAAATATATGCCATGAGATATGCTCTTGATCAGGACACTTCCTCTGGCAGTGCCGAGGGGTAAGGGATTGCCAAGATCGCCATCTCTCAGCTGTCACGCTTCAACCGTTGTCTGCTTTTTGCTTCAGGCTTTTGTGCTTAACTGGAGGGGGTCTGGGGCTTGTGTTTCTGTTGACACTAGCAGCTACTTCTAAGGAGGTTTTCTTGGTGTTGGGGTGTTTGCTGGTTCACAGATGACTCAATCCAAGGTTCCAGTATTTGTGCTAAAGCCACTCTTTATTTTGAGAGGAATGCTGCTTTAATAATTAATTTGAAGGTATTTATACGTGCTTCTCCTTGAGTTGGTTTTGCACATTACGTAGGAACAGTCTGTAACAAAGTGATTTCTGTGTTCGATTCCCCAAGTTTGGACAAAAATTTCAGTCAGTTGTGAAACATATGCTGGACCATTGTCTGTTTTTATTTGTGGTGGGACTCCTAAAGTAGCAAAGGCATGACGAAAATGAGTTTGCACATGTCTAGAAGTTTTTCCTCCCAAAGCGGTCGGACAAACTGCCAGAGAAAAGATGTCTATAGAAACATGAACGTATTTTAGTTTGCCAAATTCAGGGATATGTGTGTGACATCTGTTTGCCATCCTTGAAGTGATTGAATACCTCTGGGGTTAACCGACAATGTAGGACCCTTAGTGAGTTGTTGACAATCAGGACAGGCTTGTATGATAGCTTTTGCCTCTGCCATTGACAAGTGAAACCCCCGTTTTAGGACCTTTGCTGATTGGTGAAAAAATTCATGAGAAATGTGAGCTTGTTGCCATACGTTGGGCACAGGTGACACACTGACAGGTTGAGTTAAATGGTCCGCTCTAGCATTTCCTTCTGCATAGAATCCTGGCAAGTGTGTGTGACTGCGATGGTGACATATACAGTACACTTCTGTTCTTTGTTTTAACAACAACCATAACTGTTTCATATTGCTAAACAAGGTTTCAACTGCAACCTGTTTCAAATAAGCCCTTTCTAATGGTTGCACAACTCCTACTACATACGCTGAGTCTGAAATCGTATTGATTGGACATATGTTCCATCGCTTAAACACCTCACTCACTGCCTTCAGTTCTACAATCTGGGCTGATCCCTCAGAAAAAACTATATGTGATTTCCACTGGCCCTGTTCCTGCCATGTAGTAGCTGCTTTGCCTGATTTTCCACTCCCATCTGTAAAGACCGTGATACCATTCACAGCTTTGAGACTGTACTTGGGTTTTTCCTCTATACATTTCTGCTGAATAAAAGTCAATATTCGATGGCTAGGATGATGGACCTTGATTGCTCCATCAAATCCTGCTAGAGGTATCTGCAGTGCTACACTATTCTGCATACACCATTGCAAATACTGTTCTGTCATAGGAACAATTATGGTTTGGCGTTCTTTACCAGATAGGTCTATGATACGATCCCTTCGTTTCATATTTAACTTACTAGCAAATGTTTCAGCTCTGGTCACGATGTTTTTTAATGTTTGATGTGACAAAAATTGGCACTCAAGAATTTTCAATTTCTCCTTATCAGATTCAACCCATTGCGTGGTTAATCCTACTGGCTGGAAATCATTATTGACAGTCAAAAACTCAGTAGGAACTCCATTCATCGCACGATGTGCCTGTCTCTCAATGCGGCTTCTACCATCGCTATTGCTTGTTTTGCTGCTGGTGTTAATTGTCTGGGTGCATTGAAGTCTGTGTCACCCTTCAACAATTCAAACAATGGTTCTAAACTTTTGTTGTCAATTCCCAATAATGTTCGAATCCAATTGATATTCCCTAACAAGACTTGCATATGGTTAAGTGTATGGATATTGACCTTGGTGGCTAATTTCCTGAGGTTCAATGGTATGATCTAAGATTTTCCAACCCAAATATTTCCATGGTGTGGTATCCTGAACCTTTTCAGGGGCAATTTGCAATTTATGTTGTTGCAACACTGAACACAATTCGTGTTTAACAGCTTCTAGGTTATTTTCTCAGCCACCAGTATATCATCCATATAACGATACACTAATAATTGGGGGTGTCTTCCCCGAAATGGACGCAATGCTACATCAACATAACCTTGACATATTGGTGGTGAATCTTTCATGCCTTGTGGCAATACCACCCATTGATATCTCTGCATGGGTCCTTGTTTGTTTATTCCAACGTGCTTCCAACTCTTTGAATACCAAAGACGAACGAGAGAATTTCTTCAGACGTATTGACACGAACTGAAGACACGTGGCTGACTTTAAACTTCATCACTGACTGTGAATTATCTACATAATTTTAAACTTTCCTTATTTGACAGACTTTAAAAGTAGAAAGGTATATTCTTATTTTGAGTCATAAAAATTCAAGCGTGGTTTTTACTGTAGGTCAATTTTTTATTTCTTTCATTTTGACAATTCTGGCAGTAGCTGTTCAGAAACATTCCAAACCACAATAAGCAGTGCTGGAGGTCAGGACTGCGGTGCGTTTGCAGAGCTGTGTGTGAAGAGGAGCATCCTGACTGTGCTGTGCATGGCCATGCGCACCGAACAGGCCGGCTACCGTGAGCCACAGTACCCGGCATGCGGTCTGCTGGCGCTGGGCACTTGGGTAAGTTCATTTGGGAAACTGTTAGCAGGGCATCTGCACTGTAATGCTGATGTTTCGGGATCTTACTTCCTAGCTTTGATTACCCATACCAGTACCATCTAGTTCTCTGGGTTTTCTGCAGAAGCAGAGAAGAGAAGGCTGCGTGGAGACCTCATAGCAGCCTTCAGTATCTGAAGGGGGCCTATAGGGATGCTGGGGAGGGACTCTTCATTAGGGACTGTAGTGACAGGACAAGGGGTAAGGGCTTAAAACTGAAACAGGGGAAGTTTAGATTTTATCTAAGGAGGAAATTCTTTCCTGTTAGGGTGGTGAGGCACTGGAATGGGTTGCCCAGGGAGTTTGTGAATGCTCCATCCCTGGCAGTGTTCAAGACCAGGTTGGATGAGGCCTTGGGTGCCATGATTTAGTGTGAGGTGTTGGAACTGAATGATCTTAAGGTCCTTTCCAACCCTAATTATTCTATGATTCTATAATTATTGCCTCATACAGCCCCATTATAGCTCCATAGAGCCCCATTATAGCCCCACAGAACCCCATTATAGCATCATACAGCCCATTATAGCCCCATAGAACCCCATTATTGCCTCATAGAGCCCAATTATAGAATCATAAACCCCATTATAGTCTCATAGAGCCCCATTATTGCCTCATAATGCCCCATTATAGCCCCATAGAGCCCCATTATACTGCCATAGAGCCCCATAATTGCCCCATAGAGCCCCATTATTGCCCCATAGAGCCCCATTATTGCCCCATAGAGCCCCATTATTGCCTCATAGAGCCCCATTATTGCCTCATAGTGCCCCATTGTTGCCTCATAGAGCCCTATTATTATCTCATAGAGCCCCATTATTGCATCATAGAGCCCCATTGTTGCCTCATAGTGCCCCATTATATCCCCATAGAGCCCCATGATTGCGTCATAGAGCCCCATGATTGCGTCATAGAGCCCCTTTATTGCCTCATAGAGCTCCATTATTGCCTCATAGAGCCCCATTGTAGCCTCATACAGATCCATTATTGCCTCATAGACCCCATTATTGCCTATAGACCCCATTATTGCCTCATAGAGCCCCATTATTGCCTCATAGTGCCCCATTATTGCCTCATAGAGCCCCATGATTGCGTCATAGAGCCCCATTATTGCCTCATAGATCCCCATTATAGCCTCATACAGATCCATTATTGCCTCATAGACCTCATTATTGGCTATAGACCCAATTATTGGCCACTGGGGTTGATTGAAGATTGGGGTTGATTAAGGGATGGGGTTGATTGAAGGATGGGTTTTATTGAAGGATGGCGTTGATTTGTGACTGGGGTTAATTGATGTATGGGGTTGTAAATGACTAACTTCAAGGATGTTAGGCTTTGTTAGCAACTATTGATGGCTTGACTTGATTTGGGAGGGGCTTTACCCACGCTTACTACAATAGTGCTGATAACTAAAAAGGCCAAGTAGCAGTGGGTTTTTTAGGTGAGGCACAGCATGCGCAGAACTGGCCCCGTCCTTTACGCCTGATGTTTGTCTGCCAGGGCCTAGCGAGCTTGGCCCCCTCCCCGGCCCAGTTTAGTCCCGTCCAGTTCCCGCCTCGTGCGGAGGCGTCGGCGCGGGGGGGAGGGAGCGGAGTTGTGGCGGCTTCATGGGAACAGCCTGGGGGGGGGGGGGAGGGGGAGAATGGGGGAGAAATAGGTGGGAAATGGGGGGGAATGAGGAGAAAAAAGGGAGGAAATGGGGGTGAGGAAATGGAGTTGTGAAGTTTGATGCCCCAAAGGGCCGCAGTTCGCCCCATGGAGACCCCAGGATCCCCATTGCCCCTCCACTTACCCCCCATTGCCCCCCATGCCGCCATTACCCCCCATTGCCCCCCATTGCCTTTATTACCCCCACATTGGCCCCATTGCCCCCCCCCACCTCTCCTCGCGCCTGTGGCCGTCACAGGGGGCGGAGTTAGCGGAGGGGAGGGGAGGGTCTACTCTCCCGCCCTGCGCTCTGATTGGCTCCGAGGTGCAGTGGGCGGAGCCAGGAGCTGATTGGCTGCTGTGGAAGTAGGCGGGGCGACAGGGACAGAGCGCGCTTTGGCGGGTGGGGGTGGAGAACGGAGGGAGATGGGGGGCGATGGGATCCCTATGGACCCCGATAGAACCCTATGGGGCAGGGACAGGTTCACACCCACTGCTGCTCCATGGCTTTATATGGGGGCAATGGCGGTAATGGGGCAATGGGAGCAGTTTGGGGTAATGGGGGCAATAGGGGTAGAGGGGGGGGTCTCGGAGCTCTGACCCCGCAGCCCCCCGCGTCCTGGTACTGGAGCAGCTGCTGCTCCCCCCTCCAAGGGACTCGTAAAGAGACCCCCCTCCTCCATGGTCAGACCCTGCAGGGACCCATAGAGACCCATAGATAGCTACAGAGACCCTATAGAGATCCATAGATACCACATAGACACCCCAGAGAGCCCGAAAGCGACCCAAAGTGAAGCATAGAGACCCACAGAGACCCATAGTAGGGACCCCATAGAGACCCATAGACTACAGGGACTACAACCCTGATCATGCAACGCTGCCCCCATAGAGCCTCGCTCTGACGCTGCTCAGCCAGGACTACAACTCCCATCATGCCCCACGCTGCCCATAGAGACCCGTTATGGATGTGCCCAGGGGAGGACTACAACTCCCATCATGCCGCGCGGCAACCAGAGAGGCCTGTCATGGCGTCGCCCATCCTGGACTACAACTCCCATGATGCAGTACGACACCCATACAGCGCCATTAAGGCGCCGCCCGGCTTGGACTACAACTCCCGTCGTGCCGCGCGGCGCTCCCAGCGCGCCAATTTCGCCCATCATGGCGGAGCTGGAGCTCCCCTCCGATCCCGAGCTGCGCAGGTTGGAGCCCGCGGCACCCCCCAGTGGGGGCTTTTGGGGTCCTGGGGTGCTCCTGACCCCCTCTCTTTGTCTCTCCCCCACCTCCAGGCTGTGCACGGGGCCCTGTGCCCCCATTGGGGAGTACATCATGGGCCACGTGCGGCACCCGCGGTGAGGGGGCACCCCAACATCTGGAGGGATCCCAAACCTCGGATCGGTCCCTAAAATACATGGCGGGGGTGTGTGTGTGTGTTCCTGTAGGAATGTGAAGAAGATCAAAGGGAACCTGCTGTGGTATCTGCTGCACCCCAAAGGAGGGGGGGGGACACCCAAGTTCATTGGGGAGCCTCCAAAACCCCTCAGGACCCCCCCAACCCCTTTGCCTGTTAGGATCCCCCCAAAATTCCATTGGGATCCCAAGAACCCCCCCAATTCCCCCTTGTGACCGCCCCCCCCAGCCCCTTCTCCCGGATCCATGCACAAGAGCCCATATTCCTTTAGGACCCCTCCAAATCCCATTGGGATCCCCAGAAACCCCCCAATTCCCTCCCATGATCCTCCCCGACGCCCCCCAACCCCTCCTTTAACCCCCAACCCCCCCCCAGGTTTCCTCCTTAACTTGGGGCTCAGGTACCAGTACCTCAAGGAGATTCAGGTTTGGGGGCAGAGTGGGGATCGTTTGAGGGTTTTGGGGGGCTCTATGGGGTTTTGGGGGGTCCCACAGCCGACCCCCGAAAGAAAGATTTCCTGTGAAATCTTTATTTATTGGTTAAGTTTCTTTTTTATAAATTCTTATGGTGCCCCCCCCCCCGCGCTATTTACATCGGTGTCGATAAGGCTTCGGATAGACTCCCCCCCATCCCCCCCTTTATCCTCCCCTCTCCCATCCGGTATAAAGAGGGGGGGAGGTGCCACCCCCGACACCCCCGGGTGGGGGATGGGAGGTTGTGTCCATTGGGGACCCTCCCCCACCCACCCCCCGTTTTGGGGTGCTGGGGGGGAGGTGAGGCCCATCCCCCCCTTCCCCACAGACAGTTCATCAACAGGCACTTAATGACCCCCCCCCCACCTTCCCTGCCCACCCCACCCCCCTTTTTGGTTACATGAAGCCGTTTCTAAAGGGAACCCCCCAAAACCCACGCACGCACCCACAATGTGTTTGAGGCCAACACTAAAAACAGGATTGCAAAGTCAAAGAACACGGACCTGGATGTGCAGGGCAGCCCCGGGAGATGCAGCCTCCCGAGGGAGGGGAGGGCTCTCCTCTGCACCGGTTACTGCAGGGCTCTCCCTCCTTAAAGAGCCCACGCTCACCGTGGGGGCCCCGTCACAATGGGCAAATCCACAGCGACCGCCACGGCTTTGGGATGGCGGCAGCATCGTGCCCATGGCCACTGGGCACCCAGGGGTGCTCCGGGAGTCGCTGCGGGGGGACCAGCCTCTGCCCAGCCGGCTCGGGGAGGTCCCTCACGGGCTGCTCTTCCTCAGTGCCTTTGGTCCGGAGGTGGAGCATGCGAGGGGTCACAGCTCAACGTGGGCCGTGGAACAGGGCGTCACGGCCACCTACGAGGAGTGGAGAGGGACCGACATTGGCACAGCAGAGAATCATGGAATCCCAGAGTGGGCTGGGCTGGGCTGGAAGGGACCTTAAAGCTCGGCCAGCTCCAACCCCCAAAGGCACGGGCAGGGACACCTTCCACTAGAGCAGCTTGCTCCACGGCCCTGTGTCTCTGTGCACTCCCAGGGCATCCTGGGGATACCCCTAGAGAATCCCAGAGAATGCCTGCAGCACCTCCAGAGCACCCCATGGACCCAGGCAGAGCTCATGCATCACAATGACCTTGGGGACATGGAGACCACAGGGGTGGCTGATTCTGGAACTCCCCGTGTTCAGGTGTGTGAGGTCACAGAACCCCACGGAACCCTCCAGCAGAGGCACCGGGAGACGACAGCTGCCCCACGGAACACAAGCTACCGGTGGAGGAGGCAAGAGCAGCTCCTCTGGTGGTTCCCGTCTTGGTGTCTCGGAGCCGGTGCCGCCTGTGGACACAGGAGCGTGGAAGGAGGTGGGTGGCGATGGCGATCTTGGGGTGCTGTAGGAGTTGCCAGAACACCTCAAGAGACTTCCCCAGAGTGGCTGCTTTGGACTCGGTGTGTGAGTTGGGCCGGCTGAGCCGGCAGCGGAGCGCTGCGGCTTCCGAGGGATGATCCTGGGATCTGCCCTCATTTCTTGTGGGGAGAGCAAGGGCCTGTGGGGATGGGCCAAGGGGGAACGATTTTAACGTGACAGAGAGGGGAGATTGAGATGAGATCTTAGAAGTTGTTCCCTGTGTGGGTGGTGGGACAGTGGCACAGGGTGCCCAGAGAAGCTGTGGCTGCCCCATGGCTGGCAGTGTTCAAGACAGAGCTGAAAATACCCTGACCCTTTCCTTGGTACATGGCTGAATTGCTTTGGAGATAAATCTGACTTTACAGCTCTGACATCCAAAGGAACTTTTCACCTTCACGTGCAGCAGACACAGATCTCTTCTGTGTCATGTGCACTTGAAAGTTACTGAAGAAACTAGCTATGGGTGGGAAAGGAAAGAGCACAGGAGGAAATGTTTAGTTCATTGTTGCTCTTCCTTGTAAAACCTGTAGGGCTCTAGCATCTTGTTCCGTATTTTCCATCGTAATTGGAATGTATTTGTGTTATTAAAGGTAATATTTCATTCCCTCCTCACCTGTGTTCTGGGAGAAACAGCAGCAAGGGTCCCCCTCAATCCATCCTTCTCACAGAGCGGTGTGGTCACCTCTCGTGTCTTTGCCTCCAAAGAGACAAGTGCTGAATTCCAGTCATAAACTGAGGGAAAAGTTTGGTTGGTTTACTCAGTGGTTAAGAATTTGTTTCAGGTGTTTAAGTCCCATGATTTATGCCAAGAGGTTTCTGCAGTACCGTAACTTGTCCAGCTGATTTCCATGCTCTACCATAGAGCCGAATGTTTAAGAACAAACAGAATAGAATGGAAATGAGTGAAATTACGGTAAGTTGTAAAATTGGACTTAAAGTTGCTGTTGGTGACCATCCAGACAGGGTATCCCACAGAGATGTTGATATTGTCAGGTTGTTAGGGACAGGTTAATGGCTGGACTCGATGTTCTCAAGCCTCTTTTCAAATGAAATGATTCTGTGATGCTGAGGAAAGTTGATTTTTTGCCTTAACTCTGCCTCTCATCAGAGAAATGGCACTGCAGGAAGGCAGTGTGTCTGCCAGCTGAGGGAGGGAACATCAGGGTTTGCTTCGGGCTGTTTCACTTTCGGGTTGCTTTTTCCTCCCCCTTCCCAGGAGAGTGATCCCCCTGGGATGGCATCTTTGCTGCCTCTCCTCACCCTGTCACTGGCATTTGGGACCCTGTTTAGTGGGATCCACAAGGCATGTTACGAAAATTCTCTTCCAGCTAACTCCTGCATCAACCAGTCTTTAGAGTATCCATAGGTCTTTTATTTATACATGTGTCTCTATATATTTCTATGTACACTGTAATGTGATGAGGCAGTGGATTTGTCCTTGAAGCTTCAGCCCAGGCCTGGAACTAGGACTTTTCTTTGGGGTATCTTAGAGCTGTCTGTGAAGGAGAAGGGGTATTGCAGCACAGCAGAAATAATGTCAGAATCCCAGCCCCTCCAGCATGTCTTTGAAACCCTCCCACTGTCCTGCACACCATTCATCAGTGTCTCTTGCAGGACTGGCTCCAGGGGCATCTGCATCAATAGACAAGAGCAGGAGTGCAGCAGAAGTAGCGTGAGCGCCTGGCAGAGTTTGACCAGGACTGGTCATTGGCAGTGAGGGCGCTGGTCTTTGTCCAAATGTGTGGTACGTGAGCGTTTGAAGGGCGTGAGAACCCTGTGTAAAACCACATTTGGGGTTCCCCGTGTGACTGGGACACCCTTGTAATTCTGTGCTTTGCATCCCAGGCTCTGGGCGCAGTGGGCACGGGCCACTTGTGGATTGTGGTGGCAGTTTGTCAAGGCAGAGGGGACACAGCCGACTGCCTGAGACAGCATCTCCCCAGAACGTGGGCCCGATGATCCGCACTGCGGGCTGGGGGTGAGTTCACCTCCAGATACTGGGATATCAGAGCAGGAGGATCTCCAGAGCTGTGCTGTGCTGTGCTGTTCTGTGCCGTGCCATGCTGTGCTGTGCTAAGCTGTGAGGCAATCTGAGGTGCTGTGCTGTTCCCTTTTAATCTGTGCACTGAGCATTATTCAAATAATGATGAGCCTGTTATTTGCCTGAAATGTCAGAGGTTTTTTCAGATCGATAATAATTTTTAAGGACTCACAATGGTTCCAAGTGGAAAAAGATTTAATTTCATTTCAGTTATTATTTTTTTTTTTGTTTCATATCACGTTAGGAAAATATTCCTCATATCCAGGCTAGGGAGGGAGTCGCAGACTCTTGCCCAGAGAAGCTGTGGCTGCCCCATCCCTGGCATCTCTGACTCCTCTCTGCCCATCTATGACCATTCATTGACCCCTATTTGAGTCCTCTCTGACCCCTCTCTGACTCCCCTATGACTCCTCTGTAACTCCTCTATGACACTCTGACACCTCTATGACTGCTCTATGACGCCTGTGTGGTTCCTCTATGAGTTTTGGGGCTGTTTTGGCCTGTTTTTCAGGGTGGTTTGGGCTACTTTGGGTATTTTGGGCTCTTTTAGGGGTGTTTTGGGGTGTTTTCTGGTGTTTTGAGGGTGTTTGGGGGTGTTTCAAGGTGTTTTGGGGGTGTTAAACTGTTGTGGAGGTGGTTTGCACTAGTTTTGAGGTGTTTTGAGCTGTTTCAGGGGTGTTTTGGGGTGGTTTTGGGGTGATTTGGGGTGTTTGAGACTGCTTTGTGGGTGTTTTGAATCTTTTGGGGTGGTTTTGGCTGTTTTGGGATATTTTGGGCTGGTTTGGGGTGTTGTAGGTGTGTTTTGGAATGTTTTGGGCTGGTTTTGGTGTATTTTGGGCCGGTTTGGGTGTATTTTGGCTGTTTGGGGCTGGTTTTAGGGTATTTTGGCTGTTTAGGGCTGGTTTGGGGGTGCTGACGTGCCACCCCCCAGTGCAAAGGGCCGTGTCCCTGTTCTCCCTCACAGAGCTGGTGCTGAGCCCCAACCCAACCCCCCCCTACCCCCAGAGAGGCCACGGGGGGTCGCCCCCCCCCATCAGGTAAAGGGACCCCTCGTATATGGAGACCCCCCCCATGTCCCCCTTGTATGTGGGTCTGGGACCCCCACATGTGGGTCTGGGACCCCCCCCCAACAGGGGGACATGCCAGGCCCACCTCCCACGCCAGAAGGCTGTGCTGCCATCCAGCGAGACCTGGACAGGCTGGAGAGTTGGGCAGGGAATAACTTGATGAAATATAACAAGGGAGAGTGTAGAGTCCTGCATCTGGGCAGGAACAACCCCAGGTTCCAGTCTAGGTTGGGGAACGACCTGTTAGAGAGCAGTGTAGGGGAGAGGGACCTGGGGGTCCTAGTGGACGACAGGATGACCATGAGCCAACACTGTGCCCTTGTGGCCAAGAAGGCCAATGGCATCCTGGGGTGTACTAGAAGGGGGGTGGTTAGTAGGTCGAGAGAGGTCCTCCTTCCCCTCTCCTCTGCCCTGGTGAGACCCCATCTGGAATATTGTGTCCAGTTCTGGGCCCCTCAGTTCAAGAAGGACAGGGAGCTGCTGGAGAGAGTCCAGCGAAGGGCAACGAAGATGATTAAGGGAGTGGAGCATCTCCCTTATGAGGAAAGACTGAGGGAGCTGGGTCTCTATAGTTTGGAGAAGAGGAGACTGAGGGGTGAGCTTATTGGTGTCTATAAATATATAAAGGGGGAGTGTCACGAGGATGGACCCAGGCTCTACTCAGTGGCAAACAATGATAGGACAAGGGGTAATGGGTACAAACAGGAACACAAGAGGTTCCACTTAAACTTCAGAAGAAACTTCTTCTCAGTGAGGGTGACGGAACACTGGAACAGGCTGCCCAGGGAGGTTGTGGAGTCTCCTTCCCTGGAGACATTCAAAACCCGCCTGGACACATTCCTGTGTAACCTTATCTAGGTGTTCCTGCTCCGGCAGGGGGATTGGACTAGATGATCTTTCGAGGTCCCTTCCAATCTCCAGCATACTGTGATACTGTGACAGTTGCTCCCTGGCTGTCTCCTGAACAGAACATGATAGCTTGGAGTTAGCTCCCTGCAATAGTCACTGTCACAGTTTGCATGAGCAAAACACTAGCAAAATGTACCAGGCTGAATATTTCCTAGATCCTAAAGAAGCAAGCCTTAAAAGAAATATAGGTTTTTAGATAAAGTTTTAAAGAAATATGGCTAATATGATGGAAGTTTTGTAGAGTAATGGAATCTCTGAAGGACTTGCATTTTGTTTCAGTTTTGTTTTTCTCTTCATTTCAACCATAAGATTCCCAGGTCGGACTAAAATTACAAGTGAAAGGAATAGAAAAGGTAACAAAATCCCCTATAGCTACTTTTCTTGACCATGCTAAACCTCAAATACCTGCTAATACCATTCTAAACCTTAATACTTTATAGAGGACATTTCTACAGAAACAAACCCTGTGGGGGACAAAATACATCAGTGGGAAATCACAAAATCATTCCACAGTCCTGAAGACTTTTGATATTTTCTCTCTTCTTTTGGAGGGGTGATTTCTAACTGAATCAAATAACCAAACCTACCCATACAGTTTGCATTTCCAAGTAGGAAGAAAATATTCCAAGACCAGGAAGAAAATATTCAAGAATGCGCTGAATATTTTGAGATTTTGCTATATAGGCTGAAATTTTATCAGAATAGCCCTTGAGATTCTGGTATCTATGTGCAAGCCTCAATCTAATTTTACTCATGACATATCTTCAAATCTGAGTATCTGATTTTTGTTAAACCATAAATTTGTACTTAAACATCTTTCCAATGAACACCTCGCTTCCTTTTATGTGACTATTAAATTACTTTAAAAAAAAATCTGTAAAAATAGTCTGCAACAATATAAAAACTTAAGCAATTTTTTTCTTTTACCTAGCAAACATCGTGTTCTGTGCACATACTTTGATTTGCTTGTTACACAGAACAGACTTCTGATAATTCTAATAGAAAAACTTGTTTTCTTCACTCGTAAGTTTACTTGCTGTCTGCTTAGAAGGAGACTTTAACGCAAATACAACCGAGATGGGAAATCCACATACTACAAATCTGCCATCTTACAGAGCAAGAACACTTGAGAAAATGTATTACAGAAAGTTGCAAGACTACAAAGTTAACATTGAAAATGGAAAAGTATATTTTAATTCAGCCTCAATTAATCTATAAAGAAAGAAAATCACTTATGACATAAGATGACCAGTTTACAAGGGGAAAACTGTAAGAATGAGAGACCTTAAAGCACAAAATTATGTAGAGCCTCCCAAAAAGTATCATTACAAAAGCAATAACCCAGGGCCACCTATGGTTGAGCACTCAACTCTGAGTCCAGAAGAGGGCCATGAAGATGATCCAGGCCCTGGAAGATCTCCTGTATGAAGACAGGCTGAGAAAGTTGGGACTGTTCAGCCTAGAGAAGAGAAGCTGCGTGGAGACCTCATAGCAGCCTTCCAGTATCTGAAGGGGGCCTCTAAGGAAGCCATAGTGGCACTCTTCATCAGGGGATGTAGCGAGAGGACAAGGGGTAATGGGTTTAGACTTAAAGAAGGGAAGTTTAGACTGGATATAAGGAAGAAGTTCTTTATTGTGAGAGTAGTGAGGAACAGGTTGCCCAAAGGAGTGGTAAATGCTCCTGCTCCATCTTGGCAGTGTTCAAGGCCAGGTTGGATAGAGCCTTGGGTAACATGGTCTAGTGTGAGGCACCCCTGCCCATGGCAGGGGGATTGGAGCTATCTTAAGGTTCTTTCCAAACCTAATCATTCTATCTAATTCTAATAAAACTGTTGATGTTTTGCAAAATAAAATTGACACCTCTGAAAAGATTTCCAATTATTTTCAAGTGTTGAAGCTCAAACTATCTTGTATTTTTACATTAAACCAATTTGGTTTACATTAAACCAATTGGTTTAAACCAATTTGCTTAAATTATAACTTAATGGTTAAGTTAATGGTTCCAATACACTTTGAATTCTAACTCATCTTCCAAACAGTTTCTCAAGCTTTTTAAACTAAGAGATGCAGGCCAGGTATACTGCCCCTATTAAAATCAATGGCAATGGAATCCAATTATTATAGAATTAGTGGGAACTGGGTTTTCTCAAGCCTATGGGTCTGACAATCTTTTCCTTTGCATAACAATGCATGTTATAAACGTAAAAGGAAAGAGAAGTTCCCAAACCAATTTTTTTGACAAATGAGACATGACAACTTCTTAGCAACAAGTTTTCTAGTGAAACAGGAGTCAATTTGGTCCTGCTGCTGCATTATTCAGATGCTAAACATGATGCCAAATTCAATGCATCCAAACAAGATAGAAAAAGATGGAAATTTGCATTATTGGAGCAGACAATTCTGTGTTTGTAACATAGAACATACCAGGAAATTTTACAGTCAGATTCTATCTAGATTTACATTCTAAGAAAGTCTGATTTTTCAAATGTGATTTAGGAAAAAAATGTAAAATAGTGCATTAATATTTCAGTCATGTAGGTTTTTATGAAGCTGGTTTTGTGCCACCTGGAGTTTTGGCCTGGCTGTGGGAGACGGGTCCAGTACGGCGCTGGGGCAAAGACAAAATGAAGCTTTATTTCCAAGGTCATTATTAATAACCCTTCTGTTCAACCCACTCTCCATTTATCTTCAATGAAACCACATTAACAAGATGATTATATACCCATTTCAAGGAGTAAAAATATTCTATTGTCCCAGACGCTTTTAGAACTGCCTGCTCAGGACGCTGACATGCTCTGCAGGTCTCTCTCAAAAATCCAGGTA
This sequence comes from Pezoporus flaviventris, assembly GCF_033815535.1. NCBI lineage: Eukaryota > Metazoa > Chordata > Aves > Psittaciformes > Psittacidae > Pezoporus > Pezoporus flaviventris. The sequence continues at coordinate 182,424 of NW_026892727.1, read as the reverse complement.
TCAGCAGCAACAGCTTCACAAACATCTGGTTTTCCAAACTTTGTGCTGAAGCTTACACTTACATCTTTTGCAGAACTGCATGCAGTTCGTTTTATTTCTATGAAACAGGAATTATTTCATTAAAATCTCCATTTAATGTAAATGTAATGAGACACCTATTTTCATCTTAAAAACCTAAGAAATTAGTTGAAATAGAACACTGTTAAGGAACCTTTTATAAATATAAATACTTGTACATTATTCACAATCTCCTTTGGGTTTTTTTTTTGTTCTAGAAGACTGCAGCTCTGGACAATTGTGTAAATGTAAATTTGTGTATCACTTTTAATATGTATTTAGACAGAACACATTGAAACTTTTTGATAGTTTAAGAAGTCAAAATTTCACATATTAGAAGCCAATTATGTGATCACTTCTGAACTACGAAATATTATTACAAAATCTGAAGTAATCAAGGGTACAGTGTGTTATTGGTGCTTAACATCAGAAGGATGCCTTCACTAAATTAAAAGATTTATCTGTGATTTGAAAACTGAAAGACTGTTGGAAGCTAATTTACAATTATAAAAGCGATTATCTAATATTCTTAAGAGTCTCTCTGCCTCCATGCCTTGGTAATAGTATAGCCCCGTGTGCATGCGCTTTGCGCAACCCCTGTAACATGGGGTGTCTGATGCACCCAAGCAAAGCACTTCCAGCTCAGGGCCAGCTGGAGGCAAGGGCAGAAAACCCTCTCCTTCTCTTCAGTTGACTTGTATTCAGTGATCTGCTCTCCGGCAAGCATCTCTGTGGAACCTTCCAAATCTTCCATCTCTCTGGAGCAGCTTCCAAAACTTCTGCCCTTTCTTTAACTTAATGTAGGTAAAGTTAGCCTCCTTTTTCTCCATCCACTGAGCATCCATCCTCACAAAGGAGCCTAAACAGCACTGTATCCCGTGTACTTCTGTGCATATATAGCCCTGCTTTTCCCCACCCGTTATCACAGCTCCTGCCTTACATACACCTATGATTTATGTTTATGATCTTTATGCAACTAGATTTCTAGCTTGCAGCAAACCTTTTGTCTGTAGATGCATTTTAGGAGCATGTTAGACTTCAAAGCACTCACCAATCTCATTGTCTACTGATGAGGTGTCTTGCCTCATCTAATACTTTCTTAAAGTCTTCACTTACTGCTTTACCATTACTGTAAAAGGTCAGGCCATAAAACAAAAGACCCCAAAACCTAGAAGATACACTGAACTCCTCCTGAAATGTTGGATCCAATTGCATTTTCTCAATTGCAAAAGAAGAAATTTATATCAAATTCCATATTTAAGATCAAGAAAAATATTTTGAGATGCTTCTCAAAGGGATACTATAAGAGACGTGACAAACTACATCCATAAAGGTGGCAAAAATAAAGTAGTAATCTTTCCTTGTTTCTTTTTCCCTTCTCCCTTGGAGAACACATGCCTAAATCTCCTATTTCCTGAGAAAACCCTAATTATCTGGTTCTGGTGTACAGCTCCACCTCTTGCATATTCTGGTACCTACTCAAATAAATGTTTATTTTGATCAAGTAGAAGAAGGTCCCATGTCTCCAGCCCAAGGCAACACCTTGGAGGTAAAAAGTGCAGGTTCAAATCCACCTAAACAAAAGCAATCTGAATTTTCAAGAGGATGCAGGTACACGCTAACTGATAAGATAGAAGCATTATGTCAGAATTATTTTGGATCACCAAACCTGTTTTTCAGTTACTGCAACATTCAACAAAGTTCCAGCAGCTCTGTCACTAAGCCAGTTGAACTCTGCATCTCTCAAAAAGGCTGCATACCACTCCTGTTTTAGTGTTGCAATATTTGTGGTAAAAAGGAATTTAAATCATTAACCATCTAAAATAAATGCCGAATAATTTTATCAAAGATAACAGCAGCTTGTTTTCAACACAGCCACAAATCTGACCTGCTGACATATACCAAAAAGCTATTTTGTGTTTTCTGCACTGAAAAGAAATCCGCTGTGTTCACACTGTGTCACACTACAAAAGTAAGTCAGCCATGGATTAACTTCCATATGTTCTTTTAATTGATTTAACAAATATAGATAAGATAAAGATACTTATGTGGCATTGTAAAGAGCACAGACTAAGACCTGGTCACCTTCTGTGCCTTTCCAATACAAACTTTTGTTGGCATTTCTTCTGAAAGGAACAGACTTTACAGCAGCTCTGCAGGAATTTAAAGAGGAGGATACACAAAGAAGGGGGGTTCAATTTAAAGTTTTTTATAAAATTAATACCACTATCATGCACCTTTCAAAATGCTTTTATAGTTGCTTTCTTCACAGTTTACAACACTACTAGTGGTATGCTCCCAAGCTTAATTGCTATGATTTTACAATTTCTATGTGGATTTAAAATCCATTTTAATCCCTCACAGAACATCTCTTTAAATCTAAAATCAGCTTTCTAGACACTCCTGAGAACTAGAAGCCTTTAAAAGAATATTTTTCTGTCCCTTTGAAGACATGATCACTCCCAGACTGACTAGGTTTCAGTTTTAATCTCGGAACGGATACAGGCATTTGCTTCTTTTTGGTCATACCACGTTACGTGCTGAGACAGTGACGATCTGTGGGAATTCAGTAACCCGTTCAGAATTCTACATTTTAAAAGAGAGAAAATGTCATATGTGGTCAGCTTCCTACCCTTTTATGGCTGAGTTTTATTATTCACCCCTGCCTCTTACTGCCTACACCTCCTGAGCAAATGTTCAAAATTCTATTCAAATTGCAGAAGCTAACTTCCTCTGCAAAGGATAATACAGATGCAAAGGAGGACAAGTGCTGTTTATTAGCAATTATCATGAAAGTCCTTCCTGTAATTAACCTCACTTCAGGGACACTGCTGTTTGCACTTCAGATATCTCATAAACAGGGGCTACATTTTCCTTATTGCTAGGGAAGATGAGTCATTGCTGAAGAATGCTTATCTCAAGTCAGTTTTAACTAGCTTTTGTCTGCATGAAATATTAGTCACTGGTACCTACAAGATTACACAAAAGTCTGGATTTGGGCTTCTTTTATAAATACGGTTTTCTTCTTCCTCTTCATATATTCAGGATACATCACTAACAGCATCAGGGCTAAGTAATATATAAAATTCTCTTTTCAGTTTATCGAGCGTTTGCCTGTATGATCACTGACTCATAACCAAGAAGAATTCCAGATTCTGCCCAACTAATGGGAGGTCTAAAACACTGAAAAGCCCAACATTTCCTCTGTAGGCCATAAAGAGACAATGGGGAGGGATTTGTTTTAACATTTTTCAAGGTTTCAGAGAGCTGAGCTACAAATCAGTGCAGTGATGTACGCATTTTGCCTGACAAATAAACCCCCACTTTACTCACAAAACACATTCCTAGATTTTTGTTTTGTTTTGTGCTTTCCTTTTCACTTATAATTGAACAGTCTGGACATTAGGAGATGGTAGTGAAAACATTGTGCACAGAACCTAAACGCATATCTCAGTTACTTGAAACTACAAAAGCTAAAAAATCCAATCGCCCCTCATGATCTGCAAAAATACATGCAGGCAGAATTTCCATGTCCCATCACTGATTTTAATGGGAGACAATCTGCATGGAACTATCTGCAGCCACAAGACTAGGGCCTTCTGAAGGGTATTCAAGAACTTCACATGTTTTGAAGAGATGGAATGAGTAAAGAGTAAAGTTAAAGCTTTACTAGTAATAAAATATTAAACAGCATAGTTGTGATTCTTGCTGTCTGACTGCATCCTGAATTAAAATCTGGTTCAAGGGGTATAGCGTTTACCTTCTTTGCCAATTTAGTAATCAGGATATGAAGCAGAACCCCCAGGAAAATAAAAACACTGATTAAGACTAATTGGGACTTGAAATTCTTCCCATATTCACTATCTCGAGTAATTTCATTTCACACTTCCAAGTGCTAACTTACATCAAAGCCTGTAGAAATTTATATAAACTGTAAGCTCGGAGATGAAAATGTTGCTTTACATTTGGTGCAAGTTTATTGGGCATTTGTCATTTTACTGTTATTTTTCTCTTGTGGGAGATGCTAGGTAACAGCAAGACAGAAGAACAGAACTGGATATTACATGCAATCTACATTTGTACATCCACTTCACTGCAATGGTAAGTTTCAGAAAAAAAAACTTTTTTTCTTTTCCTTTAAGTATTTTTGAATGCTGTCGGTACAGATTACTTTTGACCAAAATGAGGCTGAATGCCATTCTCTTGACAAGATTTTTTTCAGCATATACAGTGAACCAACTGCAGACATAAATTGTGTACAAGCTTGGTTTTTTCTTTCCCAGTGGGAGTGGCAACTGAAATCTGGACCTTTGCCACACTGGATGTGCAATTCAGATCACAGTACTTACAGAGACGAGATGGTCAGCGCACCAGCACACTAATGCATCTGACTACTAGGCTATTGTTAGTATTTTATAAATGAAAGCAAAATCTTAGTTTCATGTCAGAAAATACCATTCCACATAATTTTATGTTTGAAGCATAATGTCCAGCCTTGCCACCTAAGTGACAGTTTTGTAAACTCACTCTTAAAGTTTTCAGCTGCTCTAACAATGGCATTGGAAAGAAGACAAACATTTCCTACATTATTTTCCTTTTTTTTTCTTTTTTTTTTTCTTTTTCTGTAGCCTATGAGTATACAACTCCGTGGCTTTCAGTTGTGCATAAGAATTACCTGATAGTTTGCTACAGTCAGCTTCAGGTTAAGACAAAAGAGAAATTAACAATGCAGTAACATGAACCCCAGCCTGAATAAATCATTGTTGCGCTTATATGATGTCTCCGAAACATCAAACATGACTTTTTTTAATCAGTTCTCTTCTCTCAGCAGTTACACACTGACATATTAAACAATTTGAACAATAACAACAAATATATCACAATTGGAATATAGCACATTATTTCCCAGTATCAGACCAAAAATTAACAAACCCACTATATTCAATTTTATTTACAGTTTAAAAAGAATTTCATATTTGTAAATCTTTTAGCATAAAAATTATTTTTCATGAAGAAAAGGGGAGAAAGTCACAAGACAAGGTATTCTCGTTTGGAGAAACTGCTGTGATGGCCTCTAGAATTTCAGAGAGACAAGAATAATTTTTAAAAGATAAGTTACTAGTTTTGGAAATAATTTCTCTTTTTGCATGTGCATCAGGAACAGGAATAAGTTTTTCAGCTTTAAGTACTGACAGGGATATCAAATAAGCTCTGTTGGCTTTCCCTTCTGCCTAGCTTGTAAAGTACACTTAATTATAACAAAAGGGTACTTTGCTCTGTCAACAAGTTGTGAAGTCACTTGCTCAACCTTTTTCCTCTCATTCCCTCTGCTATTCCTTTTTTTCTGGTCCTGATTAATTTTTTGCATTTCCTGATTTTTATCTTGGGAAAACAAAAGGCAGCTGCACTAAGTTACATGAACCAGCAAAGTGGCTCTGCTAGTTAGTGATTTGCAGGTTCTAAACAGTGAGTTGTGTGAAATGAAAAGGGGAGTGTCGTGTTGCAAAAACTCTTTTCTCTCCCTTGTCTACAGCTGTATTTCTAATCAGCAGAAGATACATCTTGCTTGGAGTCAACCCCCTTTCTCTCTGCACATTCTTAACCTTCTATCTTACGCATGGATCACTGGTTAGCTTAGAAATGCACAGACACAAAAGGGAGAGCTGACATGTGAGGTTTGATGGCAATAATGGCTGTTTATAAGCCTCATCCATCACATTTAGCGGACACCTCCATTTTTGTCTCCCTGAAAAGGTATAAATAATAAAATGGTATAGCTTCAGCTCAGAGGTGCCTTGGTAAATATTTTAACTATTTACAAGACCACATCAATAACAAAAGAAGCATCTGTACGAGCCATACAGAGGCTTCTGAATCATTAGAATAGTACCCAGATGGTTTTTACAATTCATCAACAATAAAATGTCATCATGACAGAGCTTTTGTGACATCATTGATATTTTTATATGGCACTGTTCACTACTCCAAACTCATTCTTTTCCCCAAGAACGTCTTAGTGAATATTCCTTTTTTCCCAAGAGGAAAAGAAAAAAAAACAAACCAGAAAACAAAACCCAAAGAAAGCCAAAAGAAAAACTTATACTAAGGATCTGCACATAAGGTAGGTCCAGCTGCAGTCATTCTCTCCAAATACTCAAGGATCCAGATCACTAACACATCTCTGAGACACATATTAGTTGGAGTACATCAAGGGTAGCTCTGTGTCAAACCCCTTGACACACCCAGGCTACTTGGGCAGTAGCTGTTGATAGTTTTTGTTTGATTTTAACTTTGTTTCTATCACTATCACATCCAGCAGGTCATACACAGTGACAAAACAGGAAGAAAATTCAGTTGTCACAAAATGAATCTGATGGGTTTCCTATTTAAGACCTGACAAATCAGGTCAAGGGATAAAGAGAAGTTTATTCTCTTTCCTCATAAAGCAAAATACTTGGAAGTGACAACACACAGCTATATAGACAGCATTAGAAATCTGGGCTTTACGTAACTAGAGGCTCTGGGTACCTGGTTTTTAGGTGCCAGTTCAAAACAAACAGGAATAAGCCATGAAATTTTAGAAAAGTGCTGGATCCCCACTTGTTAAAAACACAATGTTTCACACTGAGTTGTTAGTCTAATTGAGTAATCTTATATGAAACCAGTAATAATTTTTAATAAGATCAGACTCCAGTTTTTGGCTGCTTTTATTCTTATTCATGCATATTATAAGCCAGGCTGGGCTTTAAATAGTCTTGTCTAAAGAATTTACTCAATTCCATAATATTCCTTCAACCATTGAAGTTTCAGTTACTAAATTAAAAAAAAACAAACTTTCTAAAATGTTATTTCAGATAGCTTGAATAGTTATTTTATAATGTCTATACATGAGTACTAAATATTTTCTCTCTAACTGATCAAAATCTTGATAAAAAAATTAAATTCCACCAGTGTAAAATGTACAAAAGTGCAAACATATGTAAGAAAAATGAACATTGGTTCTAAGGAATATAATTACATCCATTCTTTATATCCCTACACACACACACACTCTCTGAGAAAGATGGGAAAATGGGATACAGACGAAAGCTAAGGAATAACAACAATAAAACTACGTATTTTTCAAAATAGCAATACTGTAATATAAAGCTTGAACCCTTTTCCCTCCCAAAGATAAGCAAAACTTATAGAAGTAAAGCAATTCGGAAGCATTCCTTAATATCAATGCTGCCGCAATTCCAAAATTTGGTCAATAAAATTAACAGCCATCCTTTGAATGGAATATCACACCTCTAAATGAGTTCAAGCTGGTGGTGTTATTGTCCAGTGGAATGGGAGATTTACATTTCACAGCTCCTTACCAAAGTAATGAATGAATCTGATCTCATAAACAAACAATCCCAGTTTCATGCTATTTCAATGGCTCTCCAACAGTGTGTGCCTCCACAAAGAAAAATTTATCATGTTTGTGCTCAGCTCCAATTCTAAATGGGACCATAATGAAAGGACACCATAAAACCCATTTTCACAGCTGAGTTTGCAATTTAATGAACAGATGCAAACAACAGTCTTTGGAGATCAACAGTTGAAAAAGAAATTAAATAGAAGACTCCCTACATTACAATGGGAACAATTGGAATGGCCTCCAGCAATATGTAGTAGAGTCACAAGGCTTGTGTCCTTAGACTGTTCACAGGCATCAACCTTTGAAGTATGTTATCATGACATCAATGCAAATCAGTCAGATGATTTCAAGGAAAAAGCTAGTTTCTTTCTTTACATGACCCTAAATATTAAATAATCACTCTGCAAACACCAAATATTTTCAAACATATTATACTTGCACTGAGTTGTCATTATATATTTCCTAAGCCGTGGCATTCCTTACTCTCCTTTACTTTCCAAAAAATGTCATCACATTCTTTTTTCAATGCAAATATTAGAATTCAATTTAAAAACTTCAGATCTTAAAAATAACAGTTTGACACTGTTGTTTCATACAGAGTTTTCCAAAGTGCACACTGGTAGTTCTTGGGGGTTTCAGTGAAGTCAGTGAGAAATTTCCCCTCAACATAATTTAGAATAGTTAATCTGAGTTCTTAAGAGTCAACCTTTTAAACAGTATACTAAACCAAAGGGTGATTTTGCATATTACATGGTTGCAATTGTATTTTAATTTGAGTCTTAGATGACATGCATTAGGTTATTGTCAGTAGCCAGAGATTTCACAAGAACACAGTAATTCACCAATTACACCTACTTTTCTCAGCAAATTTGTGTCTTGGTATTACTCAGAGTACAACAATACTACATTAGATCAATAGCAAGAGTGGAAGAGAGAGGGCAGAATCTAGATTTGCAATGAAATTTTAACACGCTTTTTCTGGATCGCAATTAGACTACATGATTGTTGATCTTTGAATATGCTTATAGATCATTAATTCTGTGAAGTGGTAACTGGTAAGAATCAGTTATGTGCTCAGGAATATTACCTCTTGAGGTGACCAAAGGTAATAGACTAACACAATTGAATTTCTATAGTAAAACAACTAAACCCCGCACTATCAAAGCTATCAGAAATCTATGCCATGACCTGAAGAGCTTAAATTGCAATATTGGGGTCAGGTAAAAAAAAACAAACAACAAAACAATTTGGTCTTCACTCTTCTATGGCTGGCACAGCCCTCCCCATTGCTACTAACCCAAAATGAGATGAATTTTTTAGATTTTAATATTGCTTAGGCAAAGTTCTTAAATCTTAGAAGTCTTCTCATTTTGTAGGATGTGGCTTAATAGTTATTTCGGTATCTAGTATGCTAGTACAAAAAAAGTTATTAACAAAATTAACACCCCTCTCACACTCCCCCTACTCTCTCACTCCCATAAAATAAGCTCCCCAATAAAAGCAAATTTTAATGAAAAAAGACTGTACTTCAAAACTCTGACCTGGCCAGTTGCCCAAGCAAGGACTCTGCCTAACAACAGACTAAATATAGTATCAAGAAAGAAGAAACTATCCGGGGTTAAAATACATTGTTTGTCCTTGCAGATTCTTTGGATTAATTAAGAATTCATTTGGCCTTTTCATCTGTCATGAGAATCCTCTGATTACATGTATGATTATATTTTGATGGAAGTAGTATAATAACTAAACTGAGCAATGATAAAAGCTTCGAGGGAAGTATCTTCACCAGTATCTTCACCTGGAAAACATCAGAGGGTTTGAGGGGACTCCTGCTCTCTAGGATAGAACATACTGAGAATCCCAGCATAATTTGTCACAATAAGCTTTACAGAACGACTAGAAAGGCAGAAAACACAGTGATATGTGAAACATTTTCAAACTGCCTACGTCACAAGCTTTATCTGTGCATTTTTGATCTGGATAAATGAGTTGAACTTTGAAAGTGAAATGGTGAAATACCTTTCCCGTAGTAGACTCCCCCACTCATCTAGATGGTACTGCTTTGATTTCAAACCAGTTGTTAATAAAATTAATTTTTAGTCTTGAGATTCTACATGTGCATTTTCAGGTCCACTTTTAATTTCTATTCTTAAAGGGACCTTAGAACCACAGCTTTCTTAGAGTATAGTAAAATTCTGCATGTTATGTGAACATACACATTCAGTGTTTGTGAAATATGTGCTACTTCATGAGTGTATGAATTAAAGTTTATGTAAAGGTGTCACAGAAAATGAGCTAATTGGTGCTCCTCTGAAGTGCTAGTTAGAGTAATTTTTATCAAGATACTCTAATGTATAAAGTGCAATTTTAAAAAGTGATTTAAGAATGTGTACTTTAATGCCTCAGTAATCAAGAATCAGCTCAGAAAATAATGATCACTTTTATGGTAGCACACTTCATAGAGCTCTAATCCCATCAGATGGTATTTTAAACACTGAAAGTAATGTCAATTTCTCCCCAAAGTTATTTCACATTGCTTTTTAATTAAAATATGACTTAAAATAATGGGCCCTGAACAGAAAGCTTTAATGCTGGTAAGCATCCCTTCTGTGAAGTCAGGTGGTCAGCTGAGCACACCACACACTGCATTTTTAACAGTCTTCTCAGTATACAGAGAAAAAGTCAGGTAGCAAATTGCTTCTCAGGTGATTGTGCAGGCTCTGCTCCAAAGTCCACTTACATAAATAGGAGCATTTCCATTTATTTTAACAGGCTTTGGCTCACGTTCCAAGAAATGCGTTGTTTCACTTACATTCCAAGTTAGCACAATTCCACTTAATTACTAAACATTGGAGAACTAACTGGACATTTCTATGTAATAAAGTTTCCAGTTCTTGGCAAGAAAATATTGATACTTTTTTTTTTTTTTCCCAAGTGGAATTAGTGCTCATAGCAGATGTGATATCAACAGTTTGAAAGTCTGTATTTTGATGCTGGAATGTTGCACTCAGGCTTGCTGGAGTTGATGGTTGATTTTCTCCTCGATAACAGCATGAGGAAGGATACTTAACCATACCTGAGTTCTTGAGATTTTTCATTTGTTTTCATTGTGCAAGTCTATTATTGTCAAAATGTGAGGTTTTATCAGACAAATTCAACCTACTGTTTGATGCATGTTGTATGTCAAATCCACAAATTACATGACTCTGATACAAGCTGAGTCTCTACTGAGATATATACGGACATTTACAGATCTTAGAGCTACCACTTCAGTCACAAGCAGAGCAATCAATATCTATATCAGGAATACTACAAAGGGAAACCATGGCCAAATGTTTGAGGTTTCGTATGGTTTTTTTTAGCTATGATTTTTTTTAAGTGTTCACTTTAACAATCATACATCTTAGTATTTCCAACAGTTGTTTGTAAAACATTTCACACATGAAGAATAAACATGATTTTGATGCAAAATTACTCTTATTCTAAATCTAATTTGACCTTCACAAGCTTTTGCAGATTCTTCATATACTAAAACTGAAGTGGAAAGCAAGATTTAATAAAGATGTCATCAACTACCCCATCACTTCCTTAGTTTTGAGGTCACTTTATGCAGGACTAATATGTAGCAGAAAAAAGAACCTAATCTGAATGTGGAATACTAGCTGATAATGAAGACTGAAGACTGACATCCTGCCCCCTTCCCTTCCTCCTTCCTGTGTGTTCAATCTATTTTGATGACAAATTGAAGACACCTTTTTACTTCTGAATTTTCTTCACGTTATGGAGTTTCCTTCTGTCTCAGGTTTGTTATATCAACTTTCTATGAAGGGTTTGCCAGAAAACAAACAGGAAAAAAAAAACAGTATCACATTCAAAGAACTTGCCCTAAATATTTAGCAGTTTCTAGCTGTTAGCTGAAGCCTTTTTCGTGCAAGAGATTGTTGTTGGAGACAGACTTACACTGTAAAATGGACAAACTTGTTATTCTGAGACAGCAGCAATTCCCCAAATATTTCCTAAGCCAAGATGAACAGATGACCTATTTATAGCTTTTCATACATGCGCAAAACCTAATTCTCATCTCAGTGGGTATGAAAAGTCTAACGCTTTTAGTGACAGAGAATTTGATCATTCATGAGTTGCAGACACAGTGTTAATTGTAGAAACGGTTGGGCTGATTCAAAGGAAGTTCACAGTATCAATATCAGTATAAAACTGAGGTCATAATTTGACTCCTTCACTGTAATAAGGATGGTAAACCCTTTACCAAAAAACCTTATTAAAGTAAACCTTAGAATTGAGAAATATTCATAGCAATAAAATGTAATAATGCAACTGCCTTAAGGATTGTATGCTTTATGCTCAACAATAACCCCACTTTTCATCATTTGCATTGGTCATTAAAACATAAAGCTAAAAGCAAAAGGCAAAAATCAAATTCCTTAGGATTCATTTTCTTTCTCTACTGCTGGATTCATCAAGTAATCATTAAGCATATTTCATCCTGCAGTTCATGCCTCAGTTTCCCTACTTGTAATCTGAAATAATAAATTCTTTCCTAGAAATAGTTCTAAGCCTCTCTGACATCTACATAAATTTAATTCCTGAAGTTGTTATCTACAACAAATAATTCCCTTTTTTAGTTTGCTTATTGCCAACATCATTCAAATTACACAGCACATAATTCATGTATGTTTCGGAAGTTTAATTTACTGATTTAAGTCAAAAACATCTTTTAAATTAAATGCTGCTATCTATTTTATTGTTCAGCTTGTACTTTGCTTATTGCTGTGTGCCTGCCAAATTCATGTAATCAACACAACAATCTAACTGCAATCAAAGACTGTGGGAGTATTTATAAATCCAATCTGCTGCAGCAAATATGAAAGAATAGAGACATTACAGTATTCAGTAATAACAACACAAAGGAAATCAGAGTATCTGCTGTTTTCAAAAGTCTTTTTTTTTTCCTTCCATAATTTCAATTTGCACTTTTCTTATGGGCAAACAACTACGATATCAATAAAAGCTTAATGCCTATAAAAATTTCAGCTAAATTAGCAATGAAAAAAATTAGAAAGTCCATATTTCCAATACATCATGCCAACAGAGGTAATCCTTACACAAAAGAAAGCCATGTTCTTTCGGCCTATGGCAAGACAAAACAATCTGTGGTGGCTTATTTCCTGTCCAGATATACTGCACTCCTCATCTCTTTATTCTGCACTTGACAGTAGACCACATGCTTCCTAGAAGCATCAGTTTTATTGCAGAGATGCAGATCAACTCTTGGGCAAAAGCTGGGGCAGCAGCCTGTTTCTTGCCTAGTTTTAGGGAGTGCTCTGGCAGTATGGCAGCCAAGGTCGGAATGCCAAGTGTTAGACTGTGAAAACTGCTTTCTTTTTATCATGGCCAGCTACACAAACAGGCAGCGGTTAGCTGTGGACACAGCTACTAATCTCCCTTCAGCCTGGGAGTCCTCAAAGCAAAGTTATGTTTGATCCCAGGGAACATAGAAATGAGAGGGAATATGCTTCCACTAGAAATGACTGCAGGGAATTGATGCACAGGATAGATGAACTGTCGCAGAAGGCTGAAAATAGACCTTTAATATCTAATCCCTATCTATGGTTTTTACTGTTTGAATGAGTTTTCTCGCACCACATGTTAGTGGAAGAGGATGACAGAATGAAATGTTAGCCTATGGTCCTTTTTTACCTCCTCTTTCAACATATGAATTTATGCTTTCTTTCTCATACACTCTGTAATTCCTGCTTGACAAGTGAGCTGTTAATTTCTGAACAAATGTTAATGACCATCCCCACTATCTTCTCAGTCCTGCCTAAGCATTCATGCATTTAGTTTTTACAATGACGGGATAAAATACATATATAGTATTGTTACACCTCTTTTAAATATAGGAAAACGCAGCAGAGAAAGTTAAGTTCAGAAGTTTTCAGTAATTCCAAGTGCCCACTTTGGGAGCCCTAAGGCTTTACTCCTCCAAGTGGCTTTGCAGTGTACCATGTGCAACAATAATGACACTCAGCATTCAATCACACTGTCAAACCCTATGGGAAGATACTTACGCTACATAATGATCATAAATTGATTTGACTAGCATCATAGTAGAATTCTGTGTCACTGCTGGCTATAACTATAGCATAAGTAATAGTTATGCCAAAAAAGAACCCCACCTCATGTATTTTAATTTAATTGTCTTCAAACTGCCTGTATGACCAGGTATTTAGATTTACGTCAGTCCCCAAACTCACATTTAATTTTCCTCATCTGGCAAGCCACAAGGTTCACATGAGAGAGAAAGTGAATGTATAAAAGCTCTGGGAACAATCAATGAGTTTGGTTTTGAATATGGTCTGGAACATGATCTGACAGGAATATTCTCCAGGGCAACATAAAACAGGTTTCTTCGTATACTCTATTCATCTACTTTCTTGCCTTCTTAACCAGTCTACTCTAGCCTGCTGCACTTTATTCCCACTTTGGTGTTGATCCACTTACGGTCTGTTTCTTATCTCAGTCTCATCTGCATTAATCAGAAGTGACTCCCATGTCCACATGTGAATGAGATCAGAAACCATCTCAAGACGCAATAAAAGTGAGATATCAGATCTAAGATAGCTATAAATATATTCTCATTGTAATTAATGAAGCTCATTAACAGAGCTGCATTCAAGAATGTTTTACATTTTTAACTTGTTGCAGTTTTAATATGTTGGGCCAACTTCAGGCAGTGTAAATTAAACAGACTTCAAGGGATAATAATGGGTGATTCTGGTTCATAGCACAAAGTGATGACGACTTACCTGATTTCTGCCTTATCAGTAACATTTCCCAAATATAAAATTTTGGTGCTTTTCTAACAAGTGATTGGACTCTCACTGCAACATTGAGAGAAATCTGACCTCTTTTAGCACCATTTAATTTACATGTTGTGGGACAGCCTGATAATTTATGTGGAAGACCTCATGTTTCAGCACTGTTGAGTTGCTTTTAAGTGGACCTGTCAGAGCACAGAGATTTGTCAAAGCAACAGAAGTTTTAAGAAAAAAAAAATTGTTGATTTGTGTGGTTTTGTCCAGTTGAATGTTTTAGATTGAAAAACTTTGGGGTTTCACAGGTTCATGGAAAGAATTAACCTAACCAAACTTATCACTTAAAGTATTGTCATGCTGAAGCAGGCAGGGCTGTCCTGATTTACACTACCAACAGACCTGACCCTAAACATTATTTGTGCTAACCAGTATTTGGGTGAACTGCAATTTTTCAGGCAATTTTCTGTCATTTTCAGGTTTGTGTCAGTAAGATTTGCAGTATTTGAACTTTGCAAGGAATTGATGGAAAACTGTGGCTTGTTAATGTAAAAGGAGAAACTGCTATTCTTTGAAACAAAAAAAAAAAGTTAAAGAGCTTTAGAAGAGGGAAGAACTTTAATTCAGAAAACAAACTTTCTAAAAAAACAAGAAGAGTCTTCATTGAAGACAAAAATCTGATAAATATTCAGTAAATAAGTTCAAGTTCATAACAGCTGAAGAACAGCTCAATTTCAACCATATCATTGTCAGGAAAAACAAATACAAACTTACCCCAATGCAAAACAACATTAGAGAAATCAGGAAGAGGACAGATAGACAGTTACGGACATAAAACTCTTTGTACCAAAACCAACTAACCCTAACCTAAGGCAAGCATTTTCTTCTAGCCCTTCATTTAAAAGTTTTACAATTTATAGCCTGTGTTTCTCAGGGGAGGTCTAGCTCTGCTCTGATTTCACATTTCGCAGCAGCACATACGTAATCCTGCCGCAGCACAGAGCGCATGATCTAGCTGACACCAGGAAATCCACTTTTTGCAAATTGGAAATACGCTGTAACTGAGCTGCAACCAGAATTCACTTCTACTGAAACAGGCCATACAAATATGTTTTCAAAAATGACAGACTGGAGTGATAGTCATCACAAGTTGTCAGTCCCATCCTTCATCTGATAACCTTGTGGGGTTTTTTTCCTCCTCCAAGACAAAACCACAAAAAACCCTAAACTCCCAAACCACAACCACCAAAACACCCCTAAAAAACCCCAAACCAGTACACTATTGTTTGAAAGACAACTCAATTTTTCAAACTGGAATTTAAAAGTTAAGGTTAGGTTTTTGATAGGCATGTATAATTGCCATTAATGTCAAGATTGGAAAATGCAATATGACAACCATTTCATTGATATACTGCCTTCAAGTACCCAGAGAAATGCATGCTTAAATGTCCCCATATGATAGGAACAAGTCACCAACTTCATAAAGAAACCCTCCCAGTTTACATAAACTTGCATCTTTAATGATCTTTTGAATTTTTTGAGATCTTAAATCCAAAGTAAAATAACACATGTACCTAATCTGACTTCAAGGCAGAACTGCTCCAATAAAAGAATTCAGAAGAGGATATAGTGTGCTATGTATCTAGATGCGGACAGAGAGGAATCAAATCTGTTTGATAGTAACCATTAAATAAAAAAACCTAATTCACGCCATGGAATTCATTAAGTCAGTTTAATAATTTCACAGAAATACTGAATTCTACAGTACTTACGAAAAAAAAAACAAACAACATAATAAAAATTGTTTATTCCTTTTTTAAAAACTAAACAAAAGGTTCATGTCCATGTTTAGTATCATGCATTTCTATAGCTTCATAACATAAACATATATTGCTGTAGATGATATACATCTGCAAAAGGACTCTTGCTTTACATTTGTATTCTTAAATGTACTGCAGCTTTCTTTTGAAAATTTGTATGAGAAGTAATCTTACAACTGACACAACTTTTAAAATATGTCTATCTGATCCATTCTCATCTTATGGAGTCTTGTCTTTGCTGAGTTTCATCTTGGGAGACAGCTTTTCTAAACTTCCCACTAGCTTTCTAATAATGACATAGTTATTTTTTCACAGGGTTTAGGTAGGAAAAAGTTCTCCTTGGTGGATTCAGAAGCATATATATACACATACATGACAAAGGAGCACCAATAATATCAGAAAAGAAACCTAGCATTTTAGAGCAGCTTGAGCCATGCAACTTTATTGGTTTATATTGTAACCCAAAACTACATTGTAAGCAGGTGGAAGTACAGTTTTCAAAGCTATATATTCCTCTTTTAAACCAAACCACAGAAACACCTGTGCTAAACAACTTTCGATTTCTCATTGTGAAAATACCTTCTAAAATTATCTTATCTCTTGGAAGGAAATACTGGTCCCAGGGTGGACTGGAGTAAAATGAACAGGAACACTGGTTCAAAGTCTCTTCAAGAATTTATTTTCTTGTATTATGCCTACAAAGCACAGCTGGGCTTCTTAGACATTGATACATGTTTACTTCTGAGTGTACACTACACATCTTAAAAATGACTAAAATCTCAGAAAAGAAACTTCTTTTTCTAGTGATCATCTAATCATTTGTAGAGTTTGAAACCCAGCTTATTTACAGCAATAAAATGAAAAGTTAGTTTATAAGCTGTTCCACGGCATAAATGACCAGCCCACCAGGAAGCCACATCTGTAAAATACAGAGATGAAACCACCAAAAATGCAGTTTAAAGAAGCATCAAAAGCATGCATTCAGTGCTCTTCTCAAAACAGGTTTTTTATTTTAGTGGCTCATTTAAGCTTCTGTTTTCTCATTAGGTAAAATTAGAGTCTGTATCATTTGAGATCTTAAGCCCTAATAAGGAAAATTATTCATTGTATGAATATTTGTAGTCACCAGTCAAAAGAGTGTGTCTGCTTACAGAATAGATGACTTTCTACCTGAAGAAAGGCTACCCAAAATGCTTAAGTATATGCTGTTCCCCAAAATTATTTTTCTGCAACTAATCTATAATACAGCTGCATACCAAGACCTAAACCAAATATTTCTATATGACTAATAAACTCAGACCACTGCTATGCTCTGAGATTACATTATTCCCTTTACAAAGGGTTCTAGTATACCAGAGATGGCATAGAGACAATGAACGGAAAGTTGGCTTTGTACCATCTCAAAATAAAGAAATTATGGGAACATTCATTCCGGCCTTATTTAGCTAAAGCAACCTTATTCTGTCTGTGACCTCATTATGAATATGGCTGAGCTTCTAGTCTGCCATATGTTATCCTTACTGCTTTTGCAGAAAGTTACTTTTCATTTTATATAAGAAGTGAGATGAATTGAATTTGAATACTCATTTCCTGACCTGTCCCTTCCCTTCCCCTGCTACTTCCAGCTAAAATCCATAGTCTGATTTTCACTGCTTTCCTTAGTACTCATTCCCTAGCCTGGCATCCACAGACCTGTCACCTATTTGTTTAGGCAGGTGGTAGCACATACTGTACTAGACCACAAGCTATAAATGTACAAGTTGACCAATAAATGTACAACAAATGACCAATACAGACTTGGAAATAGTAAGATGCTCAGTCTACCCACCTTTCCCCATGTGGGGCTGCTAATTCACCAACCTGCTAATTTCACTAAACCAGCATCTTTGTAATCTTTAATCCTGACAAGTTTAACAGCAAGACAGAGATAGACTTCACTAAGGATATTTATCACCAGTGAAATCATGCAAACCTTGTTCTTCAGAATAAATCTAAGAATTTTTATAAACAATCTTTCTCTATACAACATAACACCTCTATGACAAAAAAAAATACAAATATGCTACTCTGGACAAAAAAAAAAAATTCAGCGCAAGTAAACATAAAAAAATTATCCCTAACAACAACATGGGGAACAAATGGTGTTATTTTTTCCTGCTACAGTAGTAGTATTAGTAGTAAACATCTCTGTCTCTAAAGTGCAAAGAAATCTTATCCAAATTAAAGATCCCAATACTAAGAATGTATAAAAGCAACAAACTTGAAATTTTCAGGATTTAAAATTTGTAACAAGGAATGAACAGGCATTTCACAGAATGTCGATTCTTAGAACTGCTTCAAAGAGAGAAAAGAGGGTGAAAGAAAGAGCAGCAAATGTTAATCCAAAAGACTTCAATGTGACAAGAACAAATGCTTGTCCTAGAGCCAGAGTTCATGATTATGCCTTCTGTTTTAAGCTAACACTTTCTAAGCAACTTGAGCAGAAAGATGTCCATTCTTCTCCCACATTCTCCAATAGGAGAAAGAGCACTTTGAAATCCCTTATTACATTTCAGTTTTAAGAATCAGTGGTATTTCTGTAGACCTAAATGAAAAACAAACAACACCTCCCCCCCCAAAAAAAACATCCTTAAGTTGTGTTACATGGGTCATCATGATTCACAAATGTTCCTGTTAGCAGTTCCCTGAGAAGCCTGCCAGGTTAATAATTAGATCACAGTTGTTTTCAGTGGCATTTGAGAACGGTAAACATGAATCTGGCAAGCTTCTTAAGATCTCAAAGACCTCATCTGTTAAAGGGTGCTTGGGTGACAACCTTTACCTGAAATCTCAGGTATGAGATGCACAATGCAAATTGTTCCCTTCTGGGTAGCAGTGATCTATGCAAACAGATACTGCTGATCAGAAAACAATCTCTAGGCACTCGTCTTTATTTGATCTTGTGCCTTAAAGAACATTTCAACATTTATTTTAATAAATGTATTTTTGTAAATAATTTGGCACTTCTTAGTTACCTGTTTCCGAACATATGCAATTTAAATTACTGGAACTGCTTATCTTGTAGAGAATCCATAACAGTAATAAATTTTTGTACAAAGGGTAGACAGTATTAAGATTACGTTTAACATATATGAGGGTACTGTTTGTCATGTAGAACCTATTGAGAAAAGCATCTCCCTTTTTATGGCAGTAACACCATCATACATTTTTTAATACAAAATAGTAACCATAAGTCTTTTGCTTTTGGTGGTTAAATAACTTTATTAGAATAATCCCTCCCCAGTTCATGGGAGATTACGTATGATCACTTTATGTGCATATATATATGTACTCTAGGTACTAATAACTCCTCTATGCGCTTTTGCAGACAACAGAAACTAGGAAGGTCTCTACTTGTTCATCTAACCTGTCATCCTGCTTAAATAAGTATCAGTTATGCTTTAAGCCACTGTCTTTAAAAACCTACAGCAATGAGGTAACAAGATTGTTTGAAAGCATTTTCATGCTAATATTCAAGACTCAATAAGCCTACTTTGTAAGTTGTTTCTAAATGAATGAGTTAAAATCTTGGCTTGATTTCAGAGATCAATGTCTGGAAGTGTTCCAATTTAATGGCCTCGAGTCTGTTCAGTGAGGTACCTGAGGAAATATTTTGGAAAACAAAACAAGCAACATCTATTGGACACAAACTCTAAAAAATGAGCTTCCAAGAAAAAAAAAAAAATACCCAAGACACTATGGGAATAGTCTGTAAAAGAGCCAATAGCTATGGCATGTTGCACCATGTTTAACACGAGTTGAATCAGGGGAAAAAAAAAACAGGTACCCCATGTCCCTGCGCACTACTACTGAAATGGGGTGAGGGAACAATTGTCAATTTTACAATAATTGGTAGCTATACATGACAATTTTTCTAAGTAGGCATAGTTCCTCAACTTAAATGATCTATGACACACTCAAATTTTTCAAATGTTCACTAGTCCAGACAGAAGGAGAGAATAACTTTACAATCTCATGTTCGGGTTGCGCATTTGGGAGATATGGGTCCACTTCTTACCAGTTTAAATGACTATGGGTTTTGGGTGGGGTGTTTTCAGTTTTGTTTGTTGGGGCTTTTCTAATACAAAGTATTTGCAGCAGCAGCAATGTTTGTGAAATTCAGCCTACTCCATGCAGAAGTGAGTTCCAGCCTGTAAAGCTCTGACAGTGGGATCAGAACACTGGAACCGGGACAATGGACAGGTGACCATGTGTTGCTCGAAGAGGTCTAAGACATTTGCTAATTGCTTCTCAGTTGCAGCAGTTCACACTATAGCACTTTAGAAGAAAGACAATAACTTTGTTTTGCCTTAAAGTGCAGTACTTGAAAATACTGCTGTTCTGAATTTAATTAATGAGGGGGGCAGACATCTAGACGGTGACCACTTTGCCTTCAGCAAGCTTAACTATTCTACCTGAAGATCAAACCTCTGCATTCATTACACATTGTGTAGGAAAATCAGTCATCTCCCACAGGGCTGAGGGCTCAATGAGGAAAAGTAACATTAGACTCCATCTATTTCTTATTTGTGAATAACTGGAAGAAACAAATCTGATACATAATTGTTGCAGAATGGCTCTAAGAGCAAGGCCATGGATCCTTAGAGGCCTTGTGCGAGCAAAGCAAGGTGCAGGCCTCACAGGTAACCAGAAACCGGATGTGGGAGGAGAATGTGGAGGAAGCTGTGTAGAACTAACCAATACTGTTGTGACTAGGAGGCGTGGCTAAACACCACGCAGATATAAGCGAACTGCGCCACAAATAAAGTAGAAGTTTGCTTATCACCCATATTGGGTTGGCCTGTCTTGCTTCTCCTCGCCACTAACAAATGGTGCCCGAACAGGGACCTGGATTACAGGGCCCCGGTTAGCGGGGACCCGGAATACAGGGCCCTGAGTATCAGGGACCCAGAATGGTGAGTGAGCGGCACCGGCGGCAGCGGCCGGGGAGCGTGGGCAATGCTGCTGCAGTGGCGTGACGGACCTGGGTGCTTGGACTGACCGAAAGGAGTCCGCCGCTGGGGCGAACCAGACACTGCTGTGTAGGGAGGCCGATCCAGAGACTGAGGTTACAGGACGACCCAGAAGAAGACGATCCGGAAAAGGCCGGCCATGAAAATGGTAGCCCCTGATTTATTACAGTGCTTTTTATAAAAGCGGGGAACTGAGCCCTGAACTTTTTACAGTGCTTTTTATAAAAGCGGGGAATTGAGCCTGAGACTCTAAAGCAGCTAGCAGGTCTAGTGGCTGTAGGGAAGGCTAAGGGATATTTTGTAGATCCTAATACAGTTTTTGAGGAGAGTGAGTGGCAAAAGTTTTGGTGATGAACTATTTGACTCAATGCTCAATGATAATAAAACGGCAAAGAAACTCGGTAAACCACGGAGAGAAGTAATAAACTGTACAAAAAGATACAAGGCAGAAAAGAAAACTGCTGCGGTAGCAACGGAGAAACTAGGAACAGACGTCCCCGGTCGGTTGAAGCCGGGGGAAGATTACAATTCGTTTTACCCAACTCGCGGGAGCACAGGGTTCCCGCCCCCCCTTCCTTTTCTCCCCCTCCTTCTTCATCAGAAGGTGCAGCGGAGGAGGTGTAACCCCCTGCTCCCCCACCACCCCAGTTCCGAAAGTAGGGACTTTAAAAAGGACAGAGAAAGTACATTAGACAGGGATACTCATGATAAATGTCGAGGAATCTGAAAGAAAGAGGGCGGTGCCTCAGCGCTGGACCAATTGGGGCACCATTTTGAAGCATGCAGTAGAAAATAGAGATCATGCGCTAGCGGGAGATTTAAAGTGACTGCGAGCCTTTCCAACCCATTATGCCCTAGAGTGGAAATTTGTAACTCAGTTATGGAGGAGCCAGGTGTGCAGATGGCTACATACCGAACAACAGATATCTGACAAGAAAGACATAGCTGCGAGCAAGGGAGACCCTGAATTCAGCCCAGCATCAGACCCCGAATCCCCTGAATCCGAGCCAGATTTATATCCTCTGCTTCCAGACTCTGACTCTTTGTCTCCCAGGTCGGTCTGCTCAGACTTGCTGGCCCTGGAGATGCTCAGCTGCAACAATGGTTAATCAAAGATGTGATCATTACTGGTGAATTTTCTGCAATGGGCATCTCTGCATATCCTGTGTTTACTACACAGCAGGGGGCTAAAGAGTGGGAAGCTCTTGATCTCAAAACAGTTAAGGAGGCCTGACAAGCAGTGACCACATATGCGTTAGAATCCTCTTATACTCAAGCTGTATATGTTATGATTTTTTTCTTGCAATTGACAGGGGGAGCCCATACAGTTTCTCTGTGATACTCATGTACTAGAAGTTGGTAAATATAAGTATGTCCAGGTTTCTATCAACCTTTGGAGACCTTTGTAGATACTGCTGGCCACTTCTTCCAGCACAGCCTGGCCACCTGTGTGGGAATGAGTGTGCATTTTGGTCAGTATAAAAGCCCAAGCCTCATACGATGTGGGGGAGGCAGAGCCTCTGTGGGGAAGCCCGCTAAGGTTGAGCCTGCCACCTCGCACTGCAATGATGCTTCTCGGAGCTGGTTTGCTATTAGTCTCCACAGGGTCCTTGTGCCACATTCTGTACGTGGAACTGTAGTGGGAGTAATGATTGTCTGGATTTTATGCTTCAAATATTGTAGTTGTGTGGCGTGTGCTTGTGGGATCCCATACGCGTGTGTGTGCGTGCATGTGTTGAGGGCAGACGATGTTCTGTGTGGTTTTTTTGGTGTTGGGTTCATGTAAAACTTTTTAATGGGGAGCAGTTTAACATTTCGGGCATGAAAGGGTTAATGCAAAAGTGCGGTTGCCAGCAGGTATTTATGGTTGCTGCTGAAGCAGGCAGGCTGGGGTTTGTAGGGTAAGCAACTTTGGATTAAAAAAAAACAAAAACAAAGGCAATAATGCAGCAAACTCCTCACCAGTTAACAATGTGCAGTTTAACCTGTCTGCTTCTCAAGAACGGATAACCTGGGGGAGGGAGTATATTTGTGTCTCCTGCCTACAGGTCCATAGCAACTGCCTGCAAAGCTTGTGAAGCCTTGCCATGAGCTGGACAGACGAATGGAAAAACCTGATGCCTCAGCTACAGGAGCTGACCGTGAATACCCCAAGCAGAATGAGATAGAGGAAGAGAAAATCTAATGATTGCAAAACGTCACCTGGGGGCAACTGAAAAGTAACTGCTTGAATATGTGTGCTTGTAAAGTAGCTATTATTAGAGGCTGTGATTTTGTGTATAAAACCACCTGTATTTACTAGCCAGTCGCTAATAAGAAACCACACCTTGTATTATATAGATTTGTCACTTGTGAAAGAGATGTTAGAGGATGGAAATTTGAAGTAGCTGCTAGAAAATGCTAAGGCAAAAGCTGGAAAGATTCTAATACACTGATAGTGTTATAAAGCAGGTGATGGAACAAATTAAGAGGTGGGAGAATTCCAGTGGTAAGAAATTTCTTTGGCTAGTCCCTCGCTGCCATCAGCATCTTCAACATGCTGCTGCACCTGTAATAGTTACTCTGCTAATGTAAATTTGTGTGTGCCTTGCTGTAGTAGCGACTTGGTACTGGATGAAGCAGGTGAAACTCTGCATTGACAACGAGGTGCAAGGACTGAGGCTGACCAAATGCCTGCTACCACAGTCAAGGGCAAGACTGGGTTGGCCTCTGTGTTTGCCACCAGGAAGAACCTTTAGCTCTGCTGTTGGCTGCAACCCAGCAGGCGTGGAGCGGTGGGGACACATGCCATGCCAGACCTTGATGTGAAGGATGGCCTCCCCTGTTATCAGAGAACCATACAGCAGGAAAAAGGGGCAGGCCCAGCAGCCTGTAGTTGGCATATGTTGAAGATATGATCTAGCCCAAATCCCCTGCTCAAGTAGGGTCACCCAAAACATATATAAAACAAAAAGGGGGAGATGTGGAGACAGAGTTCTCAAAGAAGAATGGATAATTAGTACATAAATTCTGAATAATCCTGAAAGATACAGCAAGGCCATGAGAGGCCCGAAGAAGATTAAGCAAGCAAGAGAAGAAGCTGGAATTCACTGAGCTAATGAGAACTGTGGACTGTTGGCAAGCTTTGGAGGTTGAGTTCTCACACCTGTGTTTAACCAATTATATGGTAGTCACTAAGGGTCTTCAAGACAGGTATCCAATCATAATATGCCAAATCACTATAAGTGCATGTAAGAAATAGTATACAAGGAGTTAAGGCTTTGTAATAAATTTGGCAATTGCTTGATCACATTGATCGTCTCTGCGTTGTCCGTGACTCCTGCGTCAAGAATCTTGTAGTGTTCATGACTGCAGATATAATTTATTACCTTTACATAACAATACACTGAAATCATAGACCCATACTTTGTGAACTTACAAGAAAAACAGCCATAGAGACTACCAAATATTTTATGCAACCAGAAAATTCAAAGAAATGTCAAAGGAGGTAAAATTAAGTACCAAGAAGCATATTTTGGTGGCTTCATCCAAACCCTCCAGAGGATCAACTTTGTTCTGCTCTAGATCTACAGGACCAACAATGGGTGGCTCCACATCTTGATCTTGTTCCCTTTCTTCCACTTCAGTATCCTCACGTTCAGCCAGGGAACTGATCTCTCTCTAAGAGGAATACAGCATTATTGACAAAATCTAGATAGAAAAAAAGGCAGCATATGCTGTGACAGCTGTAGATATTATTAGTGTATCTGCAATCTGCATTTTCTATGAACATTTTAAGACTTGGACCGTGCTCAGCCCCCTACTCCAGAGACAGGCTGCTGCTACTGCTAAGAAATACCAAGTGGGTCATTTTGAAGGGGAACAGTGTTAAATGGTCTGCAGTGCAATATCAGGAGCAAAATTCCTCGCTCCGACAACGCTATCGCTTTCTATTTGCTGTTTATGATGTATCTGCTGTGTAGGGACAGAAGGACAAAATGCACGGCAATCCTCTCCCTACCAGTCCAGTCACCACTGCAGAAGTAAATGCACCACTGCTACCTGATACATGAGAAAAAAAGGAAGACAAAAGACACAAGCAGTACATTCTCCTTCCCAGCCATTAAATTGCTCTGAAGAAAAGCAGCAAAAACTTACACACTAAACCTGCTATTTGCTGAGTTCATTCAAGCCAGGATATGATGAAAGCCCATCAAGAGCCCCAATTAACATTTCAGAACGCAAACTTCACCGGATGACCAGTGTCTAATGCTTACATCTAACACTAACATGGGACACAGCTTCTCCAAAATACTCTCCAAAATTCTGCTGTCCTTCTGCACTAATGCTGCCATTTCAATATCCTCATGAAGTATTTCCATTGTTAAAACTTGAAGACTATGAAACAGAAAAAGTGGGATTCAGGAGGAATTTGGCTGGGTTTGCATGCACACTCAGGCTTCGGGATGGAAGGGGTATTTCTGGCAACCAGGTCACTGGGGAAGGCGTGAATACAAGAGGAAGCGCAAGCCCCATCGTATGAATTAGCTGGCAAGACAAAAGAGCTCAAAGAATAACCTCCATGTCCTCCCACTCAGCGCACTTTCACGACACTGCTTTTGGTTTTGCTGAGTGTCTCTCACCAACCCCATCCTGCGCTCCCAGCCTGGCAAAACCCTCCCTTGGCAGCCCAGTGAGTAAGCACCGCTGGAGCTGCTCACCGCTCCCATCTGGGCAGAGCTCATTGCCTTTAGAGAACTAACAAAGTCATCCCCCTAAGAACAGGGGTCACTTTACTGACTAGAATGGAAAGTCATCTATTAGAGCCTGCTTTAGGAAGGCAACAGTTACCAAGTCATCACTTTTCACTCACTGAGATTGCAACTGAATTGGTGGCGATGAAGGTACCTGGAGTAAGAAAAACGGTCCAGTTTCAAACCAAAGATACTCATTTTGCTTTGCACCTTGGTGGCTTTGCACAAGATGGGCCAGCCCACGTTCCCTAGAGCACCAGGAGCCACACACAGCCTCAGACAGTGATCTCCAGGGGGAACCAAACCTCTACCAAGTGGGAATTGCAGAGCAGTACACAGAGAGGCGTGTGTCTCCTGCCTCCCCAGTTCCTCCTTCCACTGCTTCCCAGCCAGTCTGACACAGGACTCAGCTCTAGGGAAGGTGGCACCTCCTCAGTCTCCCAGATGTGGAGCCCACCCACCCAGCTCACATCCGACCATCCCACACCCATGGGCTCCAGCAGCTCTTGGAAGAGGAGGAGTCCAGGCAGGAAGGGGGAGCCACCTGCTCCCTTTCAAACCCATCCTCCACCGACTTGCAAATTAAAGGGGCACACAAGTAACACTGCCCCAGGCTTCAGGAACAGCACAGGGACAGAGTGGAACAGAGCCCCTGTCCCACAGTAGAACTGCATCAGAGTTGACCTCCAGCAAAAGACACATCTGCTGGCACAGGCCAGGCTCGTTGGGGCCTCCATGCAGCGATGGAGGCCACATCCATAAACTGTGTGCTTGTAGCAGCCTCCTCAGCCTCGGAGCATCAACTAACAGCAGAGAAAGACACAAACAAATTCCAAGAACATTAAGCTGAGTGCAGAGGTTTAAATCTGCTCCCCAGGCACATCTGATGTAGGAAATCCACAGCACACAGATCACGGAATCACAGACTGCTTTGGGTTGAAAGGGACCCTAAAGCTCATCCAGTTCCAACCCCCTGCCACCATGTGACAATGGTACCTTTCAATCTACCTTCCTCCTCCACCTGAGGCGTCCTGGACATCCAAAAGGAAGTTTCCACTGAGCACTGGGGAAAGAACACACAGGTGACCCTTGCCATATGCACAGCCTTGCTATACAGCTGGAAAATTAAAATGGGAAATGCTGGTTATTCCACCCATTCCTCAAACAACAGAGACTTCAGGAGATTCACAGATTTTAGGAGACCAAGAGCAGGTTGGACAGGGCTCGGAGCAACCTGCTCTACTGGAAGGTGTCCCTGCCCATAGCAGGGGGCTGCAGCTGGATGAGCCTTAGGGTCCCTTCCAACCCAAACCACTCTATGATTCTATGATATTCTGGATTTCGTAAGACAGGCAAATCAACACTTTTCCTAAAATTTGCAGCTTTTACTCCGCTTCCCAGAATATGACAGAACACAACCTTTTTAATCTGAGCTATCACTATGAAACTCAAAACTAATGCTTCCAGTCCTGGTCCTGCTTGCACCCGATACAAACCTCAAACAAATCTCCTGAAGATACTCACATATTGGTGTGAATCTGAGTCAAAGCCACTGCCTGTAACCAATGTCAGTGTCTACAGCACTTTACATTCAATTCCTGCTTTAGCTAAAAATAGTAGGCTCCTATCTAAGCACACACAGCTCCTATTTACTTCATGAAATTGCTTTACAGTGCTGCATCAAATTCCTGTTCTTTAATAAAAATGGGTTCTCTGCTTTGCTCTCCTAGTCACAGCACTGATGAAACGTGACAAGATTTTCTTTAGACATCTCATGGCCTTCTCTGATGCTAAAAACGATAGAAGAGAGAAGTATTTGTACGAGTAACCAGCAGAAGCATCAGTGGGCTCAGGATGTCCCACAAATATTCAGAACAACACAGCAGTGGGCTCGCGAAACTGCTCATGATGAACCAGTTCCTTGACGCCAGGCATTTCACTAGGAAAGCCTCGCTGCAGCCACTCTCTTTTGGGACTGCCCTTCACAGAACTGTTCAAAACCAAAGTTAATCATGCAGCAAAGCCAAGAGACAAGGAACTCATCCCTGCCACACCACAAAAATTAGGGATGTGCTGGCATCTTCACGAGCTGCTGATTGCCACAGTTTACTGAACACCAATGCTGAAGGCCTTACCACCCTCACAGGGAAGAGATCACCCTTGACCTGCTTCTCACGCCCTGGGGGGGACGCAGCCCAGCACACAGGGGGGTTCTGGGCTCAAGCGCACTCTCAAGCCAGGTCACGGGGAGATTCTCGTCACCCAAAACCCCAAGTCCTTCTCCTCAGGGCTGCTCCATCCCATCCCCACTAGACTGTGCTCACAGTCCCACAACAACACGTTCAAATGCCCTTGTCTGCCCATTCCACGGGAATGACAGACTGCAGTATCTTTCCTTCAGGGACCTCACAGTGCTGATGAAACCTTCCCACTCCTCTGTGTGGTGTTCTGCTCCTGCTGTGTACCTCAGGAGGCAGGAGTTATTTTAGCAGACAGCAGAATAACAGGAAAAAACAACAGAAAATTCGATTCCCAGGCAAAGCAACACCTGAGCTGCCTGGGGGGACTTGGTGCACCCTTCCATAGGGGCAGCAGCCCCTCCAACCTAAGAAGTTAGTAGTGCAACAATTGTCATGTACCCAGGCAGTTCCAGCAAGGCAACTGCATTTCCAGCTACTGAAAGACCAGCCCCCATCCCCATTCCCACCTTTTGGCACTTGAGAGGTCACTTTGGTAAACCAGATGACACCCAACAGCCACTTTGGGGCACATCAGCTGACTAGGAAAGGAGAACATTTGTGCGTAGCTCATTCACGTATTTCAGAAGCCTTTCAGGGTATTGGGAAGTCAAAGTACATTTATCTCTACTTTATACAACTCCACTGGGCAGTCAGAAATCATTATCTCTGCCTGTCAGAAAGATATTGCAAAACCACACATCACTGAGGTTGTGCAATATTATGACCTCTGCTGTGCAGTGATGAAGTTGATCTTCAGTATTTAAGGCAAGCAAACACTCTTGTAGAGATCCAAGCTCCTGCAACAAAGCCTTCAGTGAACACCAACACTTCTAGTAAAGATATCATCCTACTCATTAACATTAAAGTGCTGATCATTACAGTAGTCCCCATGAACCAAAGGTACCTGAACTACACATAAGACTCTCCCTGACTAGAACACAGTTTGTGAACACAGAAATCAGTTTGTTACAGGCTGTTCCTACGTAGTGTGCAAAACCAACTCAAGGAAAAGCACATTTAAATACCTTTAAATTAATTATTAAAGCAGCATTCCTCTCAGAATAAAGAGTGGCTGTAGGGCTTGCTGCCTGAAGTGCATAAGGAGGAGTCATGACTATTATATAAGGCTCCACAATGGATATGGCAACAGCATGGCCCCTCTAGTAGAATTTGCTGCCAGACTCCACAAGAGAAAGTTTGTCATGTTTCTGAAGCATTTAATGGTTCTAAAGCTCTGATGAACTTTGCCAAGGTAAAGGAAAACTGCTTTTAATTTAACACTGAACTATGTATCATTCTGGGCACTGGATAGAGGAGGGGTGCAAGTACAGGAACTGCTTACACTAACTCTGTTTTCTGTAACAAGGAAGAGTTCTGCAAGCGCACGACGAAGAGGAAGAAGAATCCCAGGCTTGGCCATGTCATGACACAAGTTGTTTTCCGTACGGGTAAAAAGCTGCCAAAGTGGCTTCAACAAGGTAAGGTCACAGTCCCTGAAAAAAGCTAATTCTAATGAAATAGTGAGTGACCGTGACCTTATGCCTCTTTCTGGGAGGGAAAAAAAAACAACACAGAACCCCAAACAAATTCAAGAGAACAAAACCATACAGTTTTAACAGATGCGTCAATGAAGGAAGAGGCACAAGAATTACTCTAAAATTTAAATTCAGTCAAGTGTTTCAGCACAATTAATTTCATTCTGAATCGGTGAAGTGGAGAAAACCTCACATCTATGAATATGTCCAAATGACTTTCGTAAAACTAAGTGGCCTCCTGAAATGAGGACTTGAAAATACCTGTATCCATCACTTTGCAAAATGCTGTAGCTCCATTGATTGAAATTATCCAATACTGCACTACAGCAGTGAGCAGGTGATGCCCTTGTATAGGGCAGACAAAAACTCATCTATAGCTTTCAAAACAATTCCAACCCTGCCAACCCTCTGAGTTAAAGCCAACTAACGCAAATGTTACTTACTACACGGAGAGGATGACAAATATTGGGGAGGGGGGAGGGGAGGGAATAGGGGAAACTCAATTTCAGAATGTATCATCAGATTAACGCAAGGAAAATACTAAATAATACAAGCACAATGGAGACTTGGCCTTTCCTCAATTAAATCTGGCGTCCACATGACAAACGATGACATTTGCTGATGAAAACACCTAAGGGAACTTGAAAAAGTAATAAACCATAAGGAATTATTACCATAAGTAATAAGACCGTAAGAAAAGCAGAGTTTCATTCACCGCCCAAAACCAAACCAATACAGATGCGGTCAGAAAGTGAACCGGTGTGAAACACCCCTGTGACTGCCACGGCACAACGCAGAGCCAGCACAGGCCCTGCCCCACAGAACAGCCAGGGCAGTCTCACCAGCCCATCTCAGGCCCCTCTGTGGCAAAGCAACACCTGAGCTGCCTGGGGGGACTTGGTGCACCCTTCCATAGGGGCAGCAGCCCCTCCAACCTAACAAGCAGGGGACTTGCTGCAGACAAGAATGCTTCCCCCCCCACTGCCCACTTCTAGACAGCCCTGTCTCCAGCAGCCCACTCCACGCCTGCCAGAACCACCAGTCCCCTCAACGGCCTGCAGGCAGGCAGAACAATGAGACTTCTGGATCAAACACAGACACTAGTAACTAAATAAAGGAATAAACAA
This sequence comes from Pezoporus flaviventris, assembly GCF_033815535.1. Taxonomy (NCBI): domain Eukaryota; kingdom Metazoa; phylum Chordata; class Aves; order Psittaciformes; family Psittacidae; genus Pezoporus; species Pezoporus flaviventris. Next base: position 151,662 of record NW_026892727.1, on the reverse strand, counting down.
GAAATCTAAGGTTGTAACAGTGCTGCGGCTGCTCTGCAGCACACTGCAGGCTCCCTGCCACACTGCAGCCTTCAGAGTTGAAACTGAAAAGATGTTTTGAACCAGCCCCCTATAACCTCTCCACTGGTCCAAGCAGCACCATGATGGACACAAAGAGGAGACAAAAGTCACTGCCACTCCTTGCCAAGCCTTCGCTTTGTTCCTTCGCACTACGAATGTAATGAATGGCTCTTTATTTTATAGCTGTACTAATGCCAGTGCAAAAAAACCCAATGACCGTGGGCAAACACATCACCGGTCACTGACAAAAGCTCAGACCAATCTTGGGGAGCAAAGGTGTTGGGATCCCACAGCTGCTGGACTCACACAGGACATAGTTAGAAAATCAGAGCCCAGCTCTGAAGCAGGGTGCCTCCAGTGCAATAGCAGAACTGTGGTCTCAGCAGCATCAGGAGAGATTCTATTGATTTAGCAAGCAAGAAAAATTCAACACATTCTCATCCTAAGAAATAAAAGAAATTAAACTAAACTGCCTTCAGTCTCCAACTGAACAGAAGCTCCCACCACCCTTATCCTGGCTCTGCCACTCAGAACTGAGGCTTCTGAACTGCAGGGCCCTCAGGCCAGCTCTTCTCAAGCTTGTCCTCCTTTGGTTTGAAAAGGGCATTAAGTTCTCTACAGCTTGTTGGAAGGCCACTCATCTGATCAGCAGTGGATTGGTAAAGTTCATTTGAACTACCTTCTTCTCTGCAAATAAAGTTTCAGTAACAAACTCAGAGATTGAAACAGAAGTAAAAGCAGGGGCAAAGCTGATCTTTAAGTAGTCTTAGAGGAACACACACCCTAAAGGAGCTAAAGGCATGTGGGACTATCATCTTCTCTCCCAAGCTGCTTAGCAGCTACATTAAACCCTTTCAACTCTGATACGCTCACCACACTCAGAGTGCATCACACTCGGGTGTATTACCCAGCTGCAGGTTCCTCCCTGAAATGAGCAGGTACCAACGGCCCCTGCCTAAGCCCTCTCCTGACCCTGCTCAGAGCCTGCCATGACTGAGGCTCCACAGCAGTACCTCTAACAAAGAACACCGTCTCTCACTTGGCTTGCTAAAAGTCCACCACTAAGACTTCAAAGCCTGGGCCACCATCTGCTCTTTGCAGAACCTCACCTTGATTTGTGAGCGCTTCTCTCAGAGCTGGGGTTATCATCTCTCACTTCCCACCCTCCTCCTTCCTCCCAGCGCTCTCTTGAGTCAAGCTCATTCCAACACCTCCTTCCTCGACCTCACATTCTCTCTGTTTCAAGACAAGGAATTACAACCATTTACATCCAAGCATCACAGTTTAAACGCTGTGGCACAGTTCAGCCACAGACCTGCTGAGCTTAAAACTGACACAAGTGTCCACATGTTAATTCTTGCATTCCTGTAATTCTGCTTTTTACCCCTCTTCCCATCGGACTCTGACCTTTCAGTTTTGGATTTAAGACAGAAAATATACTTAAATAAATAAATAAAACACCACACCAGGAACCAGGTGGACTTGTTCTACTAACACAGCAACCGGCTTCAAGCAGCCTGGGCTAGTGGAAGGTAGGTGGGGTGGAACTAGGTGAGCTTTAAAGTCCCTTCTAACCCAAAGCACTGCCTGATTCTGTGATTTAGTAACATTCTCCAGGGCATGTTAAGAAACAAGCTGTTTGAATCTCATGTGAGGTTGACTGGGACCCCAAAGGTTGAAGCCCAAGAGCTTCATGGCTGCACAATAATCTCATCTCTCCACAGAGCACAAACCAGAGGGGACAATACATTGCCTGGAGTGACAAGCATCTATAGTTCCAGTTATCTGGGACAGGTCAGGGGAGAAAACCACATCGCTACCACGACTCAGCCCAGGGTAAGTGTCACTTCTGAGACTTTATGGGTATTTATTCTTTCACATCTGCACAAAGAAGCATGAAAGTCTAAATAATTACTTTGATATTTCATAAAGCTTGTAATCTGTCAGCCCCTTATGGCTGGCTTTGAAATATTAAAAAAGATATGAATAAACAACCACCCAAAATCAAATGAGCATATTTTTTCACAAACGGCAAAAAAGAGATAGAACTAGTCTAAACCGGTTTAGAAATAGCTACGAAAAGCTTAAACCAAACTAGAAATGGCAAGAAACTCTTCAGACTTAGTCAAAAATGGCGTAAAACTGGTAAAGAAATTGGCAAAAATAAGATAAGAATGACCAGCAATTGCTTAGAAATAGCCAAAAAAAATGGGTTTAAAATGGGTTATAAAGAAGCAAAAATGGTTTAAACCTAGTCAGAAAAGGGCAAAAACGGGTTAGAAATACAAATAAATTTGTAAGAAATGTTGAAAAATGGTTTGAAAATGGCAAAAATGGCTTACAAAGAGTCAGTATTGCGCAAAAAAGGATTAGAAATAGCTCAAGCCAGTTTAGCAATAGCTAGGAAAAAGTTAAACCAGGCTGGAAATGGCAAGAAACTGTTCAGACTTAAAAAAAAAACTTAAAATGGGTTAGAAAAAGCCAAAAATAGTTTAAACCAAGTCAGGAAAGGGCAAAACTGGGTTAGAAATGACAGGAAATTAGTAAGAAATGGACAGAAATGGTTTGGAAATGGCCAAAATGACTTAAAAAAAAGATAGAACTGTGCAAAAAAAGCCTTAAAAATAGTCTAAACCAGTTTAGAAATAGCTACGAAAAGCTTAAACCAAACTAGAAATGGCAAGAAATTCTTCAGACTTAGTAAAAAATGGCATAAAACTGGTGAGAAATTGGCAAAAATAAGAATGACCAGCAATTGTTTTGAAATAGCCAAAAAAGACTTAAAATGGGTTAGAAATTGGCAACACTGGGTTAGGAATGGCCAAAAATGGCTCAAACCGAGTCAGGAAAGAGCAAAAATGAGTTAGAAATGGCAAGAAATTAGTAAGAAATGGACAAAAAATGTTTGGAAAAGGTCAAAATGGTTCAAAAAGTGTTAGAATTGGGGAAAAAAGGGTTCGAAACAGCCTAAACCAGTTAAGAAATAGCTAGGAAAAGCTTAAAATAGGCTAGAAACTTCCATAAATAGTTCAGATTTAGCCAAAAATGGAGTAAAACCTGCAACTCAATCATGTACCAAGGAAAGAGTCAGGGCATTTTCAGCTCTGTCTTGAACACTGCCAGCCATGGGGCAGCCACAGCTTCTCTGGGCACCCTGTGCCACTGTCCCACCACCCTCACAGGGAACAACTTCTAAGATCTCATCTCAATCTCCCCTCTCTGTCACGTTAAAATCGTTCCCCCTTGGCCCATCCCCACAGGCCCTTGCTCTCCCCACAAGAAATGAGGGCAGATCCCAGGATCATCCCTCGGAAGCCGCAGCGCTCCGCTGCCGGCTCAGCCGGCCCAACTCACACACCGAGTCCAAAGCAGCCACTCTGGGGAAGTCTCTTGAGGTGTTCTGGCAACTCCTACAGCACCCCAAGATCGCCATCGCCACCCACCTCCTTCCACGCTCCTGTGTCCACAGGCGGCACCGGCTCCAAGACACCAAGACGGGAACCACCAGAGGAGCTGCTCTTGCCTCCTCCACCGGTAGCTTGTGTTCCGTGGGGCAGCTGTCGTCTCCCGGTGCCTCTGCTGGAGGGTTCCGTGGGGTTCTGTGACCTCACACACCTGAACACGGGGAGTTCCAGAATCAGCCACCCCTGTGGTCTCCATGTCCCCAAGGTCATTGTGATGCATGAGCTCTGACTGGGTCCATGGGGTGCTCTGGAGGTGCTGCAGGCATTCTCTGGGATTCTCTAGGGGTATCCCCAGGATGCCCTGGGAGTGCACAGAGACACAGGGCCGTGGAGCAAGCTGCTCTAGTGGAAGGTGTCCCTGCCCGTGCCTTTGGGGGTTGGAGCTGGCTGAGCTTTAAGGTCCCTTCCAGCCCAGCCCAGCCCAGCCCACTCTGGGATTCCATGATTCTCTGCTGTGCCAATGTCGGTCCCTCTCCACTCCTCGTAGGTGGCCGTGACGCCCTGTTCCACGGCCCACGTTGAGCTGTGACCCCTCGCATGCTCCACCTCCGGACCAAAGGCACTGAGGAAGAGCAGCCCGTGAGGGACCTCCCCGAGCCGGCTGGGCAGAGGCTGGTCCCCCCGCAGCGACTCCCGGAGCACCCCTGGGTGCCCAGTGGCCATGGGCACGATGCTGCCGCCATCCCAAAGCCGTGGCGGTCGCTGTGGATTTGCCCATTGTGACGGGGCCCCCACGGTGAGCGTGGGCTCTTTAAGGAGGGAGAGCCCTGCAGTAACCGGTGCAGAGGAGAGCCCTCCCCTCCCTCGGGAGGCTGCATCTCCCCGGGCTGCCCTGCGCATCCAGGTCCGTGTTCTTTGACTTTGCAATCCTGTTTTAGTGTTGGCCTCAAACACATTGTGGGTGCGTGCGTGGGGTTTGGGGGGTTCCCTTTAGAAACGGCTTCATGTAACCAAAAAGGGGGGTGGGGTGGGCAGGGAAGGTGGGGGGGGGGTCATTAAGTGCCTGTTGATGAACTGTCTGTGGGGAAGGGGGGGATGGGCCTCACCTCCCCCCCAGCACCCCAAAACGGGGGGTGGGTGGGGGAGGGTCCCCAATGGACACAACCTCCCATCCCCCACCCGGGGGTGTCGGGGGTGGCACCTCCCCCCCCTTTATACCGGGATGGGAGAGGGGAGGATAAAGGGGGGGATGGGGGGGGTCTATCCGAAGCCTTATTGACACCGATGTAAATAGCGCGGGGGGGGGCACCATAAGAATGTATAAAAAGGAAACTTAACCAATAAATAAAGATTTCACAGGAAATCTTTCTTTCGGGGGTCGGCTGTGGGACCCCCCAAAACCCCATAGAGCCCCCCAAAACCCTCAAACGATCCCCACCCTGCCCCCCAAACCTGAATCTCCTTGAGGTGCTGGTACCTGAGCCCCAAGTTAAGGAGGAAACCCGGGGGGGTTGGGGGTTAAAGGAGGGGTTGGTGGGCATCGAGGAGGATCATGGGAGGGAATTGGGGGGTTTCTGGGGATCCCAATGGGATTTGGAGGGGTCCTAAAGGCTCTTGTGCATGGATCTGGGAGAAGGGGCTGGGGGGTCACAAGGGGGAATTGGGGGGTGCTGGAGGGTTGTTGGGATCCCAATGGAATTTTGGGGGGGTCCTAACAGGCAAAGGGGTTGGGGGGGTCCTGAGGGGTTTTGGAGGCTTCCCAATGAACTTGGGTGTCGTCGTCGTCCCCCCCCTTTGGGGTGCAGCGGATACCACAGCAGGTTCCCTTTGATCTTCTTCACATTCCTACAGGAACACACACACCCCCCCGCCATGTATTTTAGGGACCGATCCGAGGTTTGGGGTCCCTCCAGATGTTGCAGTTCCTCCCCCCAGATGTTGGGGTGCCCCCCTCACCGCGGGTGCCGCACGTGGCCCATGATGTACTCCCCAATGGGGGCACAGGGCCCCGTGCACAGCCTGGAGGTGGGGGAGAGACAAAGAGAGGGGGTCAGGAGCACCCCAACCCCCCCCCCCAGGACCCCAAAAGCCCCCACTGGGGGGTCCCGCGGGCTCCAACCTGCGCAGCTCGGGATCGGAGGGGAGCTCCAGCTCCGCCATGATGGGCGAAATTGGCGCGCTGGGAGCGCCGCGCGGCACGACGGGAGTTGTAGTCCAAGCCGGGCGGCGCCTTAAGGGTGCTGTATGGGTGTCGCACTGCATCATGGGAGTTGTCGTCCAGGATGGGCGACGCCACGACCGGGCCCTCTGGTTGCCGCGCGGCATGATGGGAGTTGTAGTCCTCTCCTGGGCAGAACCATAACGGGTCTCTATGGGCAGCGTGGGGCATGATGGGAGTTGTAGTCCTGGCTGAGCAGCGTCAGAGCGAGGCTCTATGGGGGCAGCGTTGCATGATCAGGGTTGTAGTCCCTGTAGTCTATGGGTCTCTATGGGGTCCCTACTATGGGTCTCTGTGGGTCTCTATGCTTCACTTTGGGTCGCTTTTGGGCTCTCTGGGGTGTCTATGTGGTATCTATGGATCTCTATAGGGTCTCTGTAGCTATCTATGGGTCTCTATGGGTCCCTGCAGGGTCTGACCATGGAGGAGGGGGGTCTCTTTACGAGTCCCTTGGAGGGGGGAGCAGCAGCTGCTCCAGTACCAGGACGCGGGGGGCTGCGGGGTCAGAGCTCCGACACCCCCCCCTCTACCCCTATTGCCCCCATTACCCCAAACTGCTCCCATTGCCCCATTACCGCCATTGCCCCCATATAAAGCCATGGAGCAGCAGTGGGTGTGAACCTGTCCCTGCCCCATAGGGTTCTATAGGGGTCCATAAGGATCCCATCGCCCCCCATCTCCCTCCGTTCTCACCCCCACCCGCCAAAGCGCGCTCTGTCCCTGTCGCCCCGCCTACTTCCACAGCAGGCAATCAGCTCCTGGCTCCGCCCACTGCACCTCGGAGCCAATCAGAGCGCAGGGCGGGAGAGTAGACCCTCCCCTCAGCTGACTCCGCCCCCTGTGACGGCCACAGGCGCGAGGAGAGGTGGGGGGGGGCAATGGGGCAAATGTGGGGGTAATAAAGGCCCCCCCCCCCCCCCCGGCCCCCGCGCCGCCGCCGCCGCACGAGGCGGGAACTGGACGGGACTAAACTGGGCCGGGGAGGGGGCGAGGCCCGGGACCGATCCTGGCCCCTGCGCGCCCCCCGCAGCCCCCTTCCCCCCCTCCGCGTCACGTGGTCATCACCCAGCACCGCCTCCTGCCCCACCCCCGCGGGCTCTTCGCCCTCCATGTCACCTCGGGTCACGTGGGGCGGGGCCTCGGCACCCCCCGCACTATAGGGGTGCCCCATAACTTTGAGGGGGGCACAGAGGAGGTGCCCCATAACTTGGGCGGCTCCATAGGGGGGACCCAGACCCCGCCCCATAACTTGGGGGCCTCCACAGGTGGGGAGCCCCATAAATTGGGGGAGGGCACAAAGGGGGACCCTCAGACCCCACCCCATAACTTGGGGGCACAAAGGGGGGCTCCATAGTGGGGACCCAGATGCCGCCCCATAGCTCGGGGGGCACGAAGGGGGCGCCTCATAACATGGGGGGGGGGCCACAAAGGGGGACCCCCAGAGCCCGCCCCATACCTTAGGGGGCACAAAGGGGGGCTCTATAGGGGTGAACCAGACCCCGTTTCATAACTTGGGGGGGACAAAGGGGGCACCCCATAACTTAGGGGGCTCCACAGGGGACTTCGAGAGCCTGCCCCATACCTTGGGGGCCACAAAGTGGGCGCCCCATAACTTGGGGGTCCCAATGCCCGCCCCCCAACACCCCATAGCGCGGGTCCTGGCCGCCCGCTTGGGGGCGATGTTGCACCGGGCCCCGGTGCTGCTCCGTGGGGGGGGGGGGGGGGCACCGGGGCTTCCCCCCCGGCTCTCGCCGCTGCTCCGGGGGCACCGGGACTCGAACCCGGGACCTCGGGACCCGAACCCGGGAGCTCGGGGCTCGAACCCGGGCTCCCTGGAGCCTCAATGGGAGCCGCAACCGGATGTGCGGCGGGACCGGGGCATCCCCAGCCCCATCTTTGGATCCAGTGCGGAGCAGCGGGAAGTGAGTTGGGGATGGGGGTAACGGGTGGCAATGGGTAATGGGGGTAATGGGTAATGGGGTAACAGGGGCAATGGGGGCCAATAGGGTCAATGGAGACAATGAGGGGCAACGGTGGGCAATAGTGTCTCTCCCCCCCACCCCAGAGCCCCCCCTCCTGGAGCCCAGTTCTGCTCTTCCAGCCCCATGGAATTCCCTCTCCACGCTCCCCCTACAATCGGATCCGGACGTGGATCTGTGTCCATGTGTGGGGCATCCGGATCCGGATCCAGATCCCATAGGATCTGCTCCCAAGCACCAGGAGCTGTGATGCCAATGGGATCCCGTGCTCCCAGATGATCCAAGGCTCTGGAATGAGGCAGAGCTGCAGCACGACCCGGTGCTTCGGGATGATTCCATGCTCCCAGAGAGCCTGGTGCGGCTCCAGCAAGATCCGGTCCTCTGGGGTGATCCAGGGATCTGGGATGATCCAATGCTCCAGAATGATCCAGGGATCCAGAATGATCCAGGGATCTGGGATGATTCAAGGATCCGGAATGATCAAAGGTTCCAGAATGATCCAGGGACCCAGGTTGATGCAGGGATCCAGAATGATCCAGAGCTCTGGAATGATCCATGGCTCCAGAATGATCCCAGCATGATCCGGTTCGGCTCCATCAGGATCCATTTGTGTTCCAACAGGATCCAGTGTTCTGGCATGATCCACAGCTCCAGAATGACCAAGTCTGGTCCCATTCCAATCCCAGTCGGCTCCATTCACACCCAGTTCAGTCCCATTCCGATCCCATTTGGCTCCATTTGGACCCAATTCGGCTCCATCCCAATCTGGTTCACTCACATCCCAATCCTATTCAGCTCCATCCCAATCCCATTCAGTCCCATCCCGATCCAGTTCCACTCCTTTTGGACCCAGTTCGGCCACATCCCAATCCCATTCGGCTCCATTCAGATCCAATTCGGTCACATCCCCAATCCCATTCATCCCTATACTGATCCCATTCGGCTCCATTTGGACCCAGTTCGGTCCCATTCCAATTGCATTTGTCTCCATCCCAGTATGATTCATCCCTATCCCAACCCAATTCAGCTCCATCCCGATCCCATTTGGCCCCATCTGGGCCCGGTCCAGCTCCATCCAGACCTAACCCAGCTCCATCTGGGCTCAACACGGCTCCATCCGGCCCCATCCGGATCCGATCCAGCTCCATCCAGACCCAATCCGGCTCCATCTGGATCCAATCTGGTTCCATCCGGACCCATCCCGGCTCCGCTGCTGCTGCCCCTCCCTGGTGCCTTGGGGCTCCTGTGGGCACTGGGACTGAGAGCCCCCCCCCCCATAAAACACTCCTTTGCATCAACATCATTTTGGGGTGAAACCAGCACTTTTAGGGTCATTTTCTGGGTTATAATGGGGTATAATGGCAGTATAAGGGGTTGTAATGGGGTTATAATTAAGTATGTTATAATGGGGTTACAATGGGGTATAATGGGCTATAATGGGGTTATAATAGGGTATAATGGTGGTATAATGGTGGTATAATAAAGTATAATAGATTATAATGTGTTGCAATAAGGTTACAATTGGGTATAATGTGTTATAATGGGGTTATTATGGGGTATAATAGGGTATATTGGGGGATAATGGGGTTATAATGGATTATAATGCGGTTATAATGGGGTATAATGGGGTATGCTGGGGTTATCTCTTTCACGGACACCCCCCTGTCATGGGGGCAGAGCCTGCATACCCCAGTGAGGTTGGGAGCTACGCTGGTGGTGGCTCATGCCTCCGGTAGGGTCTCCCATTCCAGACCAGTCTCAACTGAAGGGGCAGACAAAGTGTGTCCATGGCAGGATGGGCTCACCAGCCTTGGGCAACCATCCTAGGAGAAGGACAGCTCTAACTTCAAACTGGGCAGATGGAACTCGTTGGGCCCTGTAAGGCCATCCATCTAAGAAAAGGACACTCTAACCAAGCCTGCGACCGGAGGACTTTGCTGTCACCGTCCAAGCTCGCTAGGCCCTGGCAGGCAAACATCAGGCGTAAAGGACGGGGCCAGTTCTGCGCATGCTGTGCCTCACCTAAAAAACCCACTGCTCCTTGGCCTTTTTAGTTATCAGCACGCTTGTAGTAAGCGTGGGTAAAGCCCCTCCCAAATCAAGTCAAGTCATCATCATAATAGTTGCTAACAAAGCCTAACATCCTTGAAGTTAGTCATTTACAACCCCATACATCAATCAACCCCAGTCACAAATCAACGCCATCCTTCTATAAAACCCATCCTTCAATCAACCCCATCCCTTAATCAACCCCAATCTTCAATCAACCCCAGTGGCCAATAATGGAGTCTATAGCCAGTAATGGGGTCTATGAGGCAATAATGGATCTGTATGAGGCTATAATGGGGCTCTATGGAGCTATAATGGGGCTGTATGAGGCAATAATTATAGAATCATAGAATAATTAGGGTTGGAAAGGACCTTAAGATCATTCAGTTCCAACACCTCACACTAAATCATGGCACCCAAGGCCTCGTCCAACCTGGTCTTGAACACTGCCAGGGATGGAGCATTCACAGCCTCCCTGGGCAACCCATTCCAGTGCCTCACCACCCTAACAGGAAAGAATTTCCTCCTTAGATCCAATCTAAACTTCCCCTGTTCCAGTTTTAACCCGTTACCCCTTGTCCTGTCACTATAGTCCCTAATGAAGAGTCCCTTCCCAGCATCCCTATAGGCCCCCTTCAGATACTGGAAGGCTGCTATGAGGTCTCCACGCAGCCTTCTCTTCTCTGCTTCTGCAGAAAACCCAGAGAACTAGATGGTACTGGTATGGGTAATCAAAGCTAGGAAGTAAGATCTCGAAACATCAGCATTACAGTGCAGATGCCCTGCTAACAGTTTCCCAAATGAACTTACCCAAGTGCCCAGCGCCAGCAGAGCGCATGCCGGGTACTGTGGCTCACGGTAGCCGGCCTGTTCGGTGCGCATGGCCACGCACAGCACAGTCAGGATGCTCCTCTTCACACACAGCTCTGCAAACGCACCGCAGTCCTGACCTCCAGCACTGCTTATTGTGGTTTGGAATGTTTCTGAACAGCTACTGCCAGAATTGTCAAAATGAAAGAAATAAAAAATTGACCTACAGTGAAAACCACGCTTGAATTTTTATGACTCAAAATAACAATATACCTTTCTACTTTTAAAGTCTGTCAAATAAGGAAAGTTTAAAATTATGTAGATAATTCACAATCAGTGATGAAGTTTAAAGTCAGCCACGTGTCTTCAGTTCGTGTCAATACGTCTGAAGAAATTCTCTCGTTCGTCTTTGGTATTCAAAGAGTTGGAAGCACGTTGGAATAAACAAACAAGGACCCATGCAGAGATATCAATGGGTGGTATTGCCACAAGGCATGAAAGATTCACCACCAATATGTCAAGGTTATGTTGATGTAGCATTGCGTCCATTTCGGGGAAGACACCCCCAATTATTAGTGTATCGTTATATGGATGATATACTGGTGGCTGAGAAAATAACCTAGAAGCTGTTAAACACGAATTGTGTTCAGTGTTGCAACAACATAAATTGCAAATTGCCCCTGAAAAGGTTCAGGATACCACACCATGGAAATATTTGGGTTGGAAAATCTTAGATCATACCATTGAACCTCAGGAAATTAGCCACCAAGGTCAATATCCATACACTTAACGATATGCAAGTCTTGTTAGGGAATATCAATTGGATTCGAACATTATTGGGAATTGACAACAAAAGTTTAGAACCATTGTTTGAATTGTTGAAGGGTGACACAGACTTCAATGCACCCAGACAATTAACACCAGCAGCAAAACAAGCAATAGTGATGGTAGAAGCCGCATTGAGAGACAGGCACATCGTGCGATGAATGGAGTTCCTACTGAGTTTTTGATCGTCAATAATGATTTCCAGCCAGTAGGATTAACCATGCAATGGGTTGAATCTGATAAGGAGAAATTGAAAATTCTTGAGTGCCAATTTTTGTCACATCAAACATTAAAAAACATCGTGACCAGAGCTGAAACATTTGCTAGTAAGTTAAATATGAAACGAAGGGATCGTATCATAGACCTATCTGGTAAAGAACGCCAAACCATAATTGTTCCTATGACAGAACAGTATTTGCAATGGTGTATGCAGAATAGTGTAGCACTGCAGATACCTCTAGCAGGATTTGATGGAGCAATCAAGGTCCATCATCCTAGCCATCGAATATTGACTTTTATTCAGCAGAAATGTATAGAGGAAAAACCCAAGTACAGTCTCAAAGCTGTGAATGGTATCACGGTCTTTACAGATGGGAGTGGAAAATCAGGCAAAGCAGCTACTACATGGCAGGAACAGGGCCAGTGGAAATCACATATAGTTTTTTCTGAGGGATCAGCCCAGATTGTAGAACTGAAGGCAGTGAGTGAGGTGTTTAAGCGATGGAACGCATGTCCAATCAACACGATTTCAGACTCAGCGTATGTAGTAGGAGTTGTGCAACCATTAGAAAGGGCTTATTTGAAACAGGTTGCAGTTGAAACCTTGTTTAGCAATATGAAACAGTTATGGTTGTTGTTAAAACAAAGAACAGAAGTGTACTGTATATGTCACCATCGCAGTCACACACACTTGCCAGGATTCTATGCAGAAGGAAATGCTAGAGCAGACCATTTAAGTCAACCTGTCAGTGTGTCACCTGTGCCCAACGTATGGCAACAAGCTCACATTTCTCATGAATTTTTTCACCAATCAGCAAAGGTCCTAAAACGGGGGTTTCACTTGTCAATGGCAGAGGCAAAAGCTATCATACAAGCCTGTCCTGATTGTCAACAACTCACTAAGGGTCCTACATTGTCGGTTAACCCCAGAGGTATTCAATCACTTCAAGGATGGCAAACAGATGTCACACACATATCCCTGAATTTGGCAAACTAAAATACGTTCATGTTTCTATGGACATCTTTTCTCTTGCAGTTTGTACGACCGCTTTGGGAGGAAAAACTTCTAGACATGTGCAAACTCATTTTCGTCATGCCTTTGCTACTTTAGGAGTCCCACCACAAATAAAAACAGACAATGGTCCAGCATATGTTTCACAACTGACTGAAATTTTTGTCCAAACTTGGGGAATCGAACACAGAAATCACTTTGTTACAGACTGTTCCTACGTAATGTGCAAAACCAACTCAAGGAGAAGCACGTATAAATACCTTCAAATTAATTATTAAAGCAGCATTCCTCTCAAAATAAAGAGTGGCTTTAGCACAAATACTGGAACCTTGGATTGAGTCATCTGTGAACCAGCAAACACCCCAACACCAAGAAAACCTCCTTAGAAGTAGCTGCTAGTGTCAACAGAAACACAAGCCCCAGACCCCCTCCAGTTAAGCACAAAAGCCTGAAGCAAAAAGCAGACAACGGCTGAAGCGTGACAGCTGAGAGATGGCGATCTTGGCAATCCCTTACCCCTCAGGACTGCCAGAGGAAGTGTCCTGATCAAGAGCATATCTCATGGCATATATTTTCAGCAAGTGTCCCTGAAATGGGGAAGGCCCCCGAGAAGCTCTCTCGGAAGCCAGGCTTTTACTCCTGGGACAGAAACCTCTGTGACTATGCCATAACCAGCTGGAAGGAAGTCTCCATCCACACACCTCTCCCCACACAGCAGAGTAACAGAAGGTCCCTCACGTTATGCTCAGGCAGCAGGTACTAGCTGCCAGCCAAAGGAAGGATGCTATTCAAGCAGACCTGCAGCTCAGCCTCCACAGGGGGAATCCTGCACTTTCTTTCCTGTCAAAAGTCAGTGCTGAGGGTTTTGGACATACACAACAGCATTTGAAAACCCAAAGTCATGCAGACACACAATAAGAGAAGTCTTCAGCTGGTATCCAACTACCTCACTCTGCGAGGGTACTGCACATCTGGGAAATACAAGTGGCTAAAAGATCCTACCAACATCCCATTTTCCTGTAGTTCAACATCAGCCAGAATCCTCATGGATAAAACAATTCCCACATCACAACTCTAAAAATACATCTGCAGGGCTCCAGAGGGCTTGAAGGTTGCTTCTCCTAGCTAGAACATCCCTGCTGGGCGGGAGGGAAAGCTTTACAGCAGCTCATTAAACCACAACTCCATCTGCTGCACAGTTCTGCCAACGTTTGTTTGATTTGGGGAACTTCCTTCCACACACCATACAGATTGATTCCCAAAGGAAACAAAAGAGAACTAAGGATGTGCCTGTCTCCGCCCAAAAGGCACTCGACACAGTTGAACAGTGGGCCATACAGTCACACTTTTACTGCTTTCCTCCCTGCTAGGGTAATCACAACTAAAATCCAGGTAAATGCAATTTTAGCAGCGACCCAAAGCCCCACTTGCCAAAAGCACAGGCCAGAAAGGATGGAGGAATTCCGCACTTCACCCTCTGAAGGGGGGGACAGCCCAGTTCCATGCACACAACCACACCAACTGCTTTGCCAGCAAAGCCTTGTGCTTCACACCTAGGCTTCTCCTGCATGTTCGTTCACAGCAGATGAGACATAACAGTTCTCTTCCCTTAAAACCTACCAACCCATCCTTGTTTGGCCACTGCTGATGGCTCACAGGGACCAGCCCAACTGAGCTGGGGCACACTGAGCCCTACACAGGGAGCACAGATCCAGCCCCACGCTGCCACCAGACACTGGCAAAGGCTCTGCCAGTGGCAAAGAGGAACATCATTTCCTTGGGCAAAAGCTTCACTGCATTATTACAAGAAAATGGTTTTCACAATCACATTGAAAAAAATCCAGATGGTTGGGAACACATGTTAGCACTCCATGCAACACAGAAACACTTTCATGACATGTTATAGCATCCAGCTCCTTCTGTAGAGCTGAGAGAATGCTACTTCTGTTCTCTTAGTGCCACTCTCTTCTGTTGAGAGAGCTTTTTGGAAAGATTGCATCTCATCTGCACATCCACAGCACCTACCAAAATGCAGTCCCTATCTCATGCCAAGCCTCTGCAACCCAACAGCAAGAGAGGGACGTCAGAAGAGCACCTCTGACACACAAACAAGGACAGGTGAAGACTGGACCTGCTTTGGCAACACAAGTAGCAGCAAAGGAAGCAAAACTGTGGCTCACCTTGTGACAGGAAAGAAAAAGCAGCTCCCACTCTCCAAAGCTGCTCTTCACACAGAGCAGGGGGACACTGGACAAGGTGAGCATGTGCTGGCACATGGGAGCCACCTACAAACTGCACTGACCACTGCAAGCAAGAACCTGGAGAGCTGCTGCAGCTGCAGGCCCAGCCTGCGGGGCTTGTCCCACAGAACACCAGTGCAGCCAAACACAAGGTCCAGCCTGAGCTTACCTTTAAAGGAACTTTGCTTTCTTCCGCCCTTATTTAGCAGGGACTCCCAAGTCCTACCCAGAAAAGGCAAGCCTCAAGAGCTCTTGTAATGTTATTTATGAATTATAACCCTTTTCAATGGACAAGATTTAGAGAAGAAAGAATTGAAGGAAAGGGACAAGTGTCCCTCTGACAAATCCACATTTAATGAAGTTTTTCTTCCGAGCCACAGCAGCAGAGGTCAAAGCCCAGCCCAGCCCAGCCAAATGAGCTGCTGCAGATGAAAGCACAGTGCTCCTACAGGAATCTTCCACACCTTAAAAGTTCCAGGAAGATTTTGGAGAGCTCTAAACCCCTGTATCAATTTTAGTTGGTTTTAAATCTGACAGTTAAGTACCCCAGCCTCATGCAGGTAGCTTAAAATACAGCTAACAATTCTTGGGGACTCCAACAAGTTTCTGCCTGCAACTCAAAATTGCAGACAACCCTTTTTCTGTAAGCCTTATACCTTAAGCACCTTGTATCTTAACACTCACTGCCTCATTTCAAATAGGACTTCACCAGAAGTTTCTTCATCCAGTGTCAGCATGGTTTGGTCTTCCACAGCCCTCACATGCTCACAAAGGAGGTGATGGACACTCCCAGGGCCATTGAATGCCTTTTCAGGGGAGAGTGCCAAAGGGGATGAGGAAACATCCCCCCTGGCAAATGCACACAGAAGAAAACAAACTTCTTGACCATATATTGTTTCCTGTAAACCCCATCTCAGTCTTGCTCTCTGTCTCTCTCACACACACACACCCCTTTTTCTTTACATTGCAAATGTGACTCTCAGCATCATTACATTTTCCTTTGGGAAACCAAGGACATTAATCTCAAAACTGTGTCCAGAGAATATGCCCATTTGATTGCTTCCCAGCCCAGCAACAGAAAATTAGAGTATTATCATCACTATTACTCACGCCTGCAGTTTAGAAATACAAAGGTTAATAAAGCCATTTCATTCCCTGGAAACAAGTCTAGATTGAGCTGTCTTTCCAGTCGACAAGGGGGCCTCCAGTCTCTAGGGGGCCTCCAAGGATGCTGGAGGGGGACTCTTCACTAGGGACTGAAGTGATAGGACAAGGGGTAACCGCTTAAAACTTAAACAGGGGAAGTTGAGATTGGACAGAAGGAAGAAATTCCTTACTTTTGCACAGATCCAACACGTGCACATCTCTCGAGCTACAAAGCTCCGTGGCAAGGGCCAAATCACCTCCAAGGGCTTGCTGCTGAGCACAACCCTTGCTCGTACACATGAGCTGCCACTCTGATTACAAGAGCTCTGACCCAGTTTCAAGGCCACACCGAAACCTCGATTCAGGTCACAACCTTGACGGGAAGCCCCTCACCAGCAACACTGAACCTCCCAAAGAGCAGAGCTGGGAGCGCTGCGGCTCTGCGGCAGCCCCAGCGAACCCCTCCAGGGGCGCTCCGGGAACCTGCAGCACCCCGGGAACCCCGCTCCGCCCCCCCTCCCCGGGCAAGCCCCGCAATTCCCCATGGAACACCCCCACCTCCCCCGGGCCTCACCGCCCATGCAGCCGCCCCCCCGCCCCTCACCCCAGGGCCTCCCCTACCCCTGCCCCTCCCCACGCACCACTGACTCCTGCTCGGAGCTCGCCCGACCCACGGAACCACGGCACATCCTCACACAAACCTCTCGTCCCCTTGCCCCGAAACCACCTCACGCCTCTGACCCCGCACCCGGCCAGCACCCACCACAACATCCTCCCCTCTGCACTTACCTTCCACACACCCCCGAGCTCCTGCACGGCCAACCCCGGCTCCGCCGTTCCCGCACGGACACGGCTCCGCTCCCTCGCGCCGTCACGGCCCAGCTCTGGCGGTTTGTGTGGTCTGTGGTTCGGGTGGGCAGCGGGCAAGGAGCGTCTGTGGAGGTGGGACGGGGCCGCTGGCCCGTGGAGCCCCAGCAGGCTCTTGTGACAGCTTCCCCGTGGATCTCTTGTGGCCAGCTGCTGCCCCAGGGCATCGCAGCCTTGTCCGCGGCTGAAGGCCGTGTCCCTGCCTCTGCCCTCCAAGATGGGGATCCAGAGAGGAGTGAGAAGGGACAACCCCCTTGGTATAGGCCAAACACCCCTGCTGGGAGCTGCTCTTGACTTGTCTCCTCCTGTAGCTGTCGAGAGGGCTGAGGAGAAGCGGCAGCAGACCCCGAGCCCACCACCATCGCAGGGAAACAGAAGGCCACGCAGGAGGAGCATCTGCCTGCTGGTGCCCTGGGGTAATGAACCACTGGTGCTGGTACGTCGCTGTCTCGCAGCCTCTTTTGCCGTCGTCTGGGGACGGAATGTGCCCGGTGCAATCCCTGCAGGGCTGGGGGCAGGCTGACCTGCCTGCCTTGGGGCAGGAGGTCTCATCCTCAGCTGAGTGGGAAGTGACGCTCTCCCCTGGCCCAGTGTGTGGTGGGCTGTGTGTGACTGTGCTGCCCGCTGCCAGAGCAGGTACTGGCTGGGCGAGGGTGCTGTGCCCTCAGTGCCAAGCTGGGGACCAAAACGAATGGTGACCAGAGCTCTGCGGTGGCTGTGGCAGAACCGCGGCATCCCGGCTCTGGCGCCAGCCTGCTTCGACACCTCCTTTAGAGCGGCTCTGCCGGCTTCCCTGAGAAGGAACTAAGCTACTGCTCTCTTGGCAGCTCCCTGGGCCTGATCCCGGCTACCCCATCATGGCAGAGATCATAGAGGAGGAGAGGAAGGCAGCGCAGCAGCGGTTGCGTCGACTCCCGGGGCATAAGGCAGGTAAGGGCAGAGTGGGAATGTGAAGGGCACGGCAAGGAGGAGACGGCCATGGCACGGGCTGGCAGGGCAGTGGGGTGTCCGTGCAGCGCAGGCTGAGGAACCTCCTGGGCCAGTGCTGCCTGGTCCTCGGGTCTGAAACTCCTAGAGCCCGGTGAAGACTCTGGTGGGAGAGCTCATGCCCCGCAGTCGCCAGGGTGATGGGCAAGGGTCCCCAGGGCCAGAGCTGTGAGCTCTTCATGCTGGGAGGCTCTGCTAAGGGGTAGTCCCATACAGCAAGTTGTGGGTCCTGATTTCCTGCTCCCTCCCAGCAGATGACGTCCCCAGCACCAGTGGGTAAGGTACGTCCCTGGGCGCAGCCATAGCCCAGGGCTTCTCGGGCACCAGCCGCACAGGGGCAGCGTCTGCGACCGCAACATCGGTGGTTTCTGGGCTGGCCGATTCCAGCACCAGCGGCCTCACTGACACCAGCCAGCCCAGAAGTGGCAGCGCGCCCGTGCTGAGGGGTGAGTCGGGGCGGACGGGGCTTCTGCGTTTTAAGGGTAAAAGCCAGAAAGCAAAGCTGTGCCAAGGAGCTGTAGCTGAGCAGGCTGGTTTGAGGCCATTGCCTGCAGAAAATCAGTCCAGGGGAGGGAGGGTTTTCCTGAATCAGGAAGGGTGACGAGGGCACAGGACCAGGGCCGAGTTTTTCCTCAAGATTTTCTTTTAGGTGGCAGAGAAATCTGACAGCACTAGAAAGGAGCTGGTAAAACAAATAGATGTGTCCGGCAGCAAAAGGGCCGTAGCTCTAGCAATGGGACAGGCCCTGCTGACAAGAGGCTGCACAAAGGACCTTCTTTTAGAGATGAAAAGCAGTTTATGAGCTGGCAGGGCTCCCTGGGAAGGCGCTGGGGCTGCCAGCGTGGCCCTGGGAGGCAGGAGCTAAAAAGCAAGGATGGGGGGGAACAGAGAATCCTAGAATCACAGAACAGTTTGGGTTGGAAAGGACCTTAAGATCATCCAGTTCCAAACCTCCTGCTATGGGCACGGACACCTCACGCTAACCTGGTGCCTGCAGCATCCCCTGGGGCCGGAGCTGCAGTGCGTTTCTGGGAGGCCCATGGAAATGGGGTGTCATACAGAGGCTGCTCCCCAGGGCATGGGAGGGTCCCCAAAGGGATGGTTTATTTTGGGGATCCCCCCCAGCTCTGCTTACCAGGATGTTGTGTTTCTGGTGTCACCATTTGCACTTGCAGCCTGGGGCTAATGCTTGCTAGCTTATAGAGGTGTCCAAAGGCTTGAATGCTGCCTGAGCTGGATGCCACCCTCAAGCCTTCCTCGCTCCCATCCCAGGCATCTGCAAAGGGAGAGGCAAAATGCTGCTGGAGGGTTTTGCAGCCACTCAGAAAGCCCTGAAGGCAGTGCCCAAAGCAAGACCATGAATAACAGGTGTTGACCAAGACCTGACCATTACACTGCATCTAGGGGTGCAGCATCCCCCAAGAGCCACAGGTCCCTGTCTTGCCTTCCTCCTCCTGTGTCCCCTGCAGAAAGTGGGGTCTGGCTCAGCAAAACCTCCTGGGACATCCAACCCAACACAGGAGGTGTATGTGAGCCAGAAGCTCGGCTGAGCCACCGGAGTTGATCAGAGGGACAAGCTGCACGGTGGCGAGGGCAGAGCAAGGCTGGGGGAGCCAGCAGCTCGATGCCGGGGGACTGGTGGTGGGACACAAAAACCAGCTTCTGCCCAGAGACATTCACACTCCGGTTGAGTTTTGCTGCAGATGAGGGCTCCCCAGGACTGAACTGAAGCACTCCCAAGCTGGGGCTGAGCTGCAGTCATCTCTTTTAACTTATCCAAGACTAAGAAAAGATTAGTTTGTAATTAAAGCCATGGATCAGCACTGACAACAGCATGACTCTGCATGCAGCCACCTCACACCACATGAACACGCCCGCAGCTGACTGTGGACAAGAGGAGCCCAAACCTCACAAGCAAGCAAATCTGTTTAGGGCTAGCCTGGGACCTTAAGGGGTATTTGGGAGAACAAGCAAGTGGTGACGCCTCTCCCCTCTGGATCTGGCAGCCAGAGTGCTGACCAGAGCATGGTGCTTCCCAACACTATGAGGTGCTACATGGGCAACTATAAGAAAGCTGCAGAAACCAAAACAGGAGAGCACAGGCACCTTATGGGTGCAGCAGGGATCTGCTTCCCCAGCAGCCTCATGGAAAGGGCAATGTAAAACTCAGAAGCAATGTTAAGACAATCACTTGTAGTTTACGCCTCTGCGAGAGAAGCAATCGCTACCCTGGTCTCCTTTAGCTCAAGCCAGGCTGAAGTCTTGCTAAGCCAGGTCAGACTGTGCAGTTCTCAGAAATCACAGGAGGAAAAGCCTTAAAAGCAGAAGAGCCAAAGGCTGCCTTGGGCAGCCCGTGCTGCTGTCACGGCTGCGTCCTTCAGGGCAGTAAATGGCTGCTGGGGCACCCATCTGCTGGGAGCCGCATCCTAAGACTGGGAAGGAGCTGGACACAGAGCCAGGTAAAGCCAGCACTGCCGCTCAGCACTGCACTGGTGAGGAGTAGCCCGCTGCTTTCTAGGGCGATTCAAAAGCAGGGAAAGAAAGCTCCTCTTGCTCAGGAGCCCAGGAATAAGACACGTATAGCAAAGGGCAGAGCAGTCCCAGCAATGACACACAAGGGGGCTGCAACTCGGAGGAGGTGCGGAGCTGCTTTTAGAATCAAAGAATCAAGCAGGTTGGAAGAGACCTTTAAGATCATCAAGTCCAGTCATCCCCCAGCACTGCCAAGGTCACCACTAACCCATGTCACTGAGGACCTCGTCTACACGGTGTGTGAACACTTGCAGGGCCGGTGACTCCAGCACTGCCCTGGGCAGCCTCTTCCAATGCCTGAGCACCCTTTTGGCGTCGCAATCGTTCCTAACATCCAATGTAAACCATGTGGGGCTATTGAAGGGTGAGTGGGTCCTGCTGATCACCCCCTGACTCTCCAGTCTACGGATCAACTGATGGATGGGAATCAGGGAGTCTCAGTTGGTGCGATATTGCCGCCGGTGCACTGTTGTGGTCGCAATTGGCACTTGTTGTTCTTCAACTTTCAGCAACCCCACAGCAGAGGGATCTTCTGAGAGACCAGGCAAGGTGGACAGCTGCTCAATTTCCTCAGTCTCCAAAGCAGCAATACCAAAAGCCCACCGGTACCCTTTTGGGTCTTTGAAGTACCCTCTCTTGAGGTAGTCTATGCCGAGGATGCATGGAGCCTCTGGACCAGTCACAATAGGGTGCTTTTGCCACTCCCTCCCAGTCAGGCTGATTTCAGCCTCCAGCACAGTCAACTCTTGGGATCCTCCTGTTACTCCAGAAATATAGATGGGTTCCACCCCTTGACAGCTTGATGGCATCAGGGTACACTGTGCACCGGTATCTACTAGAGCCTTATACTGCAGTGGGACTGATGTGCCAGGCCATCTGATCCACACAGTCCAATAAATCCGATTGTCCCCTACCTCCACCTGGCTGGAGGCAGGGCCCCTCTAATGGTCGTCACAGCATTGGACACTTAAGTCGTGTTGAAAGGGATTATTCTTCATTATCACAGGAGCTGGAGTAAAATCAGCTCTTCCACTCCATCTGGGAAACTGCTCACCAGAGACTGAAGCCGTAGCTCTCATGGGACGATCAGTCTTGGCCCTTGCTCCCCTCTTCAGTTCACTCACCCGTTCCTCCAAAGCTGAAGTAGGTTTTCCATCCCACTTTGTCATGTCTTCTCCGTGATCCAGCAGGTAAAACCATAGGGTACCCCGTGGCGTATACCTTCTGTATCTCCTCTCTTGAACAATAGGACGCCTTTTGTTAATAGCTGAGACGTGTGTTGGTACACGTGAGGAGCTGGATAAATCAGATACATCGTCCCTCAATTTTTCGAGGTCCTGGGACAGGTTTTTCACAGCTGAGATGATGGAAGGGGTGAGATTGTCTTCGAACTCTCGGAGTTTATGAACCATTTCATCCACTGTTAGTGGTACTATGTCATTCCAGGTTACTGTTGCCAATGAATGGGCATATGATGACGGTGCATTCCGTGTAAGTTTTCGCCACATGGGTCGTGTACATTCAACTTCATCTGGATCTATAGGTGTATCCCTGTTATTCGGCTTGATGTGATAGGTCATCTCTACGATGGCTGATTCCTTCAGAGACTGGATGCCTTTGTCTATAGTAGTCCACTTGGCCGAACGACTCGTAACATCGTCCTTGTACGGAAACCTTTCTTTCACAGCTGCCAAGAGCCGCCTCCAAAGGCTGAGGGACTTTTTCTCTCTTGCAATTGCTTTGTCAATTCCCCCTTCTCTAGCAAGTGATCCCAGCTGCTTGGCTTCTGTACCTTCTAGTTCGTGACCATCGGCCCCATTGTCCCAGCATCGGAGTAACCAGGTGATGATGTGCTCCCCTGGTTGACGGGTAAAATCTTTTCGCATATTCTGCAGCTCGGTTGAGGTCCGAGGTCGAGAAGTTACCTCTTCTTCTTCTTCTTCGTCATGTGATGATGACTCCTGATCAGATTCTGGACCGGGTGGTGAATTCATTGGTTCTTCATCTCGCTTCACCCTTTTTGCCTCCTTTTTGCTTGTTCTCTTGCGTACAGGGGCAACTGATATTGGTACGAATTGGTCCTCTGGTTTGGCTGCAGTGATTATCACTGTGGTTTGAGTAGCGACTGTACTTGTTGCTGGGGGTGGTGTAGCTACTGTGCTTTGAGCTGGGGTAACCGCGCTGTCTGTTGCAGTTGAAGTTTGAGCAGCTGCTGTACTTGCCGCTGGGGTAGCTGTGCTGTTTATTGCAGCCAAAGTTTGAGTAGCGACTGTCACTTTGCCCTCAAATCCGCCGACATTCTTTTCCTTTTGAAGGTGCTGGATAGTGTTGAACAAGGCCCTGTCAGCATAGGCCAAGCCCCAGCACGTTGCCGTGATTTGTCCATCTCTGGTATGGCCAGAATGACCACACACCTCATTTAAGTGTTTTACTAATTCTTCTGGATTTTGCAGTTGTTCGGTAGTGAAATTCCAAAGTACTGGAGGGGCCCACTGACCTAGATACTTGCCCATACTATCCCACACACCCTGCCACTCATGGCTGTCCAGCCTCTGGGAAAATCTCTCGGTCCTCCTACATCGTCGTTTGACCCCAGATAAGACCCAAACCTGAATCTGCTTAACTCTTGAAATCAGTAGTGGGCAAAACACACTCTGTATGCGTGTTAGCATGGTGATTCCCATCACCATCAGCAAACAAGTCTCAACAGCATTAAAAGGCCATTCAAAAAATTCAAAACTCTCAAATGTAAATGGTCTGGGGGGACGACTAGGAGGGTAAAAGGATGTCTCCTTCACAGGTTGAGCACCTGAGGAGGAGAAAAAAGATGTGTAATTGCTAAGCACCTCCATCATATACCTCCCAAAGTATAAAGGTGGTGACCACACTGGGAACATAAGCCAGATCAGTTTCATGATCAATGATTCTATTGTATTACAAGTCATTACCATAAAGTACAATGGGATAAAAACCTTAGCCCAAGCCCCACACATGAAAAACACTAATACAGCCAATACCGGATGGACGTAAGATATGATATACTGAAACTGTGTGATCAAGAGGAAAAACCTTGAGAGCCAATAAATCAGCATTGTGACGAGTGACTATCAATCCAGTCAGATCTGTTCTTATCTCAACCCCTCGTGCCCCACGTTGGGCGCCAAAAAGAACTGTCGTGGTTTAAACCCAGTCAGGTAACTTGTTCACTCACTCCCAGTGAGTGGTGCCGAGCTGACAACAATCGAGGTCTGTGTCCGTCTTCCCCCCCCCCCTG
The DNA here is from genome assembly GCF_033815535.1 of Pezoporus flaviventris. NCBI lineage: Eukaryota > Metazoa > Chordata > Aves > Psittaciformes > Psittacidae > Pezoporus > Pezoporus flaviventris. Next base: position 128,040 of record NW_026892727.1, on the reverse strand, counting down.
CACCGGGGCTCTCCCCTTCCCCGCTCCCGGAGGAACGGGGAGGAGGATCGAGAGAGTGCAACTCCTACGGGTTGAGACAAGAACAGTCCAGCAACAAATCACCACCGCTACTATCAGCTAAAACAATGATAAGGGAAAATAACAAGGGAAGAGAATATGATACCACCGGCCAAGAAAGCGAGTCCCACGCGGAAGCCCCTGTCCTTCCGGGTAACTCCCAGTTACCCCCCACCCCGGGCATGACGTGCTGTGGTATGGAATACCTCCCCGGCTAGCCCAGGTCAGGCGCCCCGTCTCTGCTTCCTCACAGCTTCCCCTCCTCCCTGGCAGAGCATGAGCCTCACAGAGTCCTTGGTCAAGGTAAACATCACTTAGCAACAACCAACAACATCGGCTTCACCAACACTGTTCTCAAACTAGAAGTCAAAACACAGCACTGCACCAGTTAACACAAAGGAAAAACATGACTGCTACTGCTGAACCCAGGACAGAGCCGCATCCTAAGACTGGGAAGGAGCTGGACACAGAGCCAGGTAAAGCCAGCACTGCCGCTCAGCACTGCACTGGTGAGGAGTAGCCCGCTGCTTTCTAGGGCGATTCAAAAGCAGGGAAAGAAAGCTCCTCTTGCTCAGGAGCCCAGGAATAAGACACGTATAGCAAAGGGCAAAGCAGTCCCAGCAATGACACACAAGGGGGCTGCAACTCGGAGGAGGTGCGGAGCTGCTTTGAGAATCAAAGAATCAAGCAGGTTGGAAGAGACCTTTAAGATCATCAAGTCCAGTCATCCCCCAGCACTGCCAAGGTCACCACTAACCCATGTCACTGAGGACCTCGTCTACACGGTGTGTGAACACTTGCAGGGCCGGTGACTCCAGCACTGCCCTGGGCAGCCTCTTCCAATGCCTGAGCACCCTTTTGGCGTCGCAATCGTTCCTAACATCCAATGTAAACCTCCTCTGGCGCAGCCCTGGAGCTGGCTGCTCTCCGGCTGAGCACGCTCAGAGCCCAGGAGCCCGGCAGACGCCCGCTCCCTGCAGCGTGGCCGGAGCCGGGAATGCAGCGTGTGCCCAGCGCCGCGGGGCCGCAGCCGCTCCAGGGCCGGGCAGCCCCGGATGCCCCCCTTGTGGCTGTACCAAGAACAGGCACTTCCTGGTCCCCACGACGGGACTCGCTGTTCCCGGTGCTTGGCTGCCTGGCGAGGGCTCCGGAGCTGCGTGAGCAACGAGCTGGGAGGGAGACGGCTCGGGTTTATACGGTTCATTCAGTGCTGTGTGTTGTCAGAAATTCCCTTGCAAAGAATTGAAGGTGAAAGTGTTGGCAAGTCTGTCCATACAGCTTAAAATACTCTGGTCGAGGTGAAGGGAAGGGGAAAGAGGAATTCCGGTAGAGGGTGCCTCTTCTCCTCAGAGCAACTGCACTTGGAAGGGTCCTGGAAACACTGATGGAACACTGGAAACAAGAGCCCATTACTAGTTGCTCCAGTTGGTTTGCTCTGCTCAGCTGCATATTTCATCATCACACATAGGGGACAGCAAGAAGCTGCTGCGTGTTAGGCTTTTCTCTTAATGTTATGCAAGATTCTGGTACCCAGAAATGATCTTGAACTGCTTCCTGGCAGAAGCATCTTTCTGTTTTCCTCCAGAGCACGTTGCTTGGTGCTCACATGAGATGTTAATCACTGCTCACTAGGGCTGTGATAAATGAAAGGTGGTAAAAGCTGGCGCTTCTTGAGAAATGCAGCTCCTGCTTCAGAATAAGTGGGCAAGTGCTGATGCATTGTGTTGGGAAAGTGATGCCAATGGATCCGGAAACAAAACACAAGTCCCATATTTTCACCCTGCCTGACAAACCATCCAGGTGTATTCAGCTGTCCTGAGACGGAGACAAGCTGGCACTGCAGCTGATACGAGTCACTGGTGGTAAGAGTTATGGAGAGGTTTGATCTCTGCACATCCAACAGATAAAAATGGAGAGAGGTTTTAAAAGCACAAGTTGTACTTTGCTGGGCTTGCCTTTGTGGTGGTTGGGAAGTGCTGGTCCTGCACCCTGCTTGCCTGTGTGTCTCCTGGGGCTTCACGCTCAGTGCTGCAGGGATGGGTGGTTAAAGACAGGCTGTGCTGCAGAATGCTGATAATAGAGACAGACAAGTGGGAGAAAAGAAGAGGAGAGGACACACTCTTAGGTGAGAAAAGAATAAGGATGTCCTCCTTGGACATCTTCCTGCCACCCAAAAGCAGGTTGATTCTTTTTTGGGAATAGAAATGGAAGGACCTAGGCAAAGAGATAGGGTTCAAATCTCTTGCCTTAGTGAAGCAGTTAAACTGAGAATGGATTTCAGGCTTTTAACTGAAGTTCTGCCCAAAGTTCTTGAGCCTTTAGTAAAGGAGTGAATTTAATACTGAATGGTTCCCAGTGTGATTTGACAGCATCACGTGGCACATCGGTGATGAGTTGCTGCAGCATTTTCAGAGGAAGTTCAGGAATAAAAGATAACAATTTTTGTGCTATTTCTCTCTGCAGTAAGCAGCAAGAAACCTCCTCTTTGTCCACTGCTCTGAGGAGCAGGTTTTATCCTTTCTAGAGTGGTTCTCATTGAGATGATCTTTGTGTGAAATTTTCTACCTGTCTCTTTCTCAGTGTCCCCTTGCGGCCGATGTGAGCTGTGATTCCAAATGTGCTGCAGGCGGGGAGCAGCAGCAGGAGTCCTGCAACGGAGGAGCAGTGGTTGGTGGGGTTTGAGGAGCAGTCATGTCCCAAGCAGAAGAGGTGCGCGTTGAAAACGGGTAAGGATAAAGGACCGTGAAAAGCTGAGGCTGGAGACCAAGGATGGTGAGGCCACGATGTTCTCCAGGGCTAGTGTATCGGCTGCTGACCTTTCAGGCAGGTCCCAGTGCCTAAAGGAAGAGTTTCTCTGGGACTTGACTGAGTGGCCACTCCTCAGACAGCTGCAGCAGCTGATAGAGGTGGATTACAAACTGCTCGTCCCAGTACATGAGCAATTTTGGGTTAGGGTCAGCATTAGGGTTAGGAGTTAAGTTTAGGGTTAGTGTTAGAGTTAAGGTTAGGGGGTTTAGTGTTAGGTTTAGGCTTAGGGTTTGGGTTAGAGGGTAGGGCTATGGTTAGGGGGAGCTTTAGCATTAGGCTTAGGGGTCACGTTTAGTGTTCGGGTTAAGGGCAGGGATTGGGTTAGTGTTAGGTTTAGACTTGGGGGTTAGGGTTATGTTTAGTGTTCTGGTTAGGATTAAGTTTAGGAGCTAGGGATAGGTTTAGGGGGTTGGGTAAAGGTTAGACTTAGGGATTAGGTTTTCGGTTAGGTTGAGTTTTAGGGTTAGGTGTAGAGTTAGGTTTAGGATTACAGGTTTGGGTTAGGTTTAGCAGTGAGGTTTAAAAGTTTGGCTGCTCCATTGCACCCAGTTTTCACCCCCATGGTGGCACTCGGTGGTGGGGCAGCCAACCTGGCCCTGGCTGTTGGCTGTCATCTGATCTCAGAGGTGTCCCCAGAGCACCCCCAGGGGTTCCCTGCTGCCTGGTCCTGGGCTGGGCGGGCCTGGAGACTCCTCACGGCAAACACCGACTCCATACAAAGCCCAGTGTGTCCATGTGACAGCCACCGGAAGGGCTCCAGCTCTCAAACTCAGGTCCTGCACTTGGAAGCCAAAACATGAATCAGCTCTCAAACTCCATCAACTCAGCTTGGTTATCGGATGGGTCATTGCTCCTCCTCGAGCTTTTGCTCTCAAAGTAAGCTTCTTGACACCTAGTAAGTGTGGCACAGCTGGTGGAAACACCAAGCAGTGCATCGCACCCACTCACAGGTTGGTGTCACTGAACTAACCCGGCCCTGGCAGCAGGATCTACAAGCTCTGTTTCATTTCTCACATCCATAGATGGGGAATGGAGAAGCAGGAAGAACCATGCCAGTTAAGCGGTTTCCAGCAAGGCACTTCTGTAAAGCAGTTTTAATACAGTACAATTGTGATCATGGAATTCACCTCCGTGACCAAAGTGTTTGGTGGTTGTACGTAAGAAGCAGCTACTTGGCCATAGACAGAGCAGAATCCAAACAGCCCCAGAGGTACCATGCTTTTAGTATTACTGTAGGGATGACCCAGCGCAGAGTTTCTGTCTCTCTGCTGTCCTTCCCAGCACGTTTTTGCAGTCCTGCACTGAAATTGCCACTGCTCAAAGCAGAAGCAAAGTGGAGGAAAACCAGTGAAATAATAAAGAGCAATAATAATAATAACTGTTGTTCGACCACACAGCTGTGTTTGAACAGGGGAAGCCAGTACCCACAAGCAGAAGATGCTGGAAAACAGGAAAAGAGCATTCCTGTCCTCCAGGGAGCCAAGGTGGGAAGGTCCCTAAGGCAGAGGAGCGTGGGTGCTGACTGTCCTCTGCGGGACTGTACCAGCTCGAGGCACCTTCCCATTGCCCAGCGACATCTCCTGTTCTTACCTCTGCGTGCAGGGTCCTGCATTCGTGGCATTCCCACGTGGTGGCGAGACACCAGGAGAGGATGAGGAGAGCCCAGAGCACAAGCTGAGGCTTTGCCCTTCGCAGTACTCATATGTGCAAAGGTGAGTGTGGACCAGCTTCAGGACAGACCTGGGCCAGCTGGGGGCTGATGGCCCAGCCGGGGGTGGGGGAAGCAAATCCCAGAGCCATGGGCCTGGACAAGGATAGCATCCTTTCCTTTCTCATGTCCCGGCTCAGTCCCCACTGCCTGGTGCCTCTCTGCAGCCCCAGGCACAGTCAGCACTGTGGGGTTGAGTGGGACCATAGGGTGAGCATGACTGGGAGAGGGGAGAGGCAGGAAGGTCTCGGTCAAGATGTGGGACTTTCTCCTCATTGTGGTAGGAGACTTTCCCCAGGGACCCAGTGGGCTTTGCGAGGAGCAGCGACCCGCCTCCTCAGGAAAGTAGCGGAACAGCCCGTTTCTGGGGTGGTGAGGAGGAGTCCCTCGTGTAAGGATCTCCAAGCATAGCCCTTGCCCAGCACTGCCCTTTCTTGCTTTGACTTCCTCCAACACCTGGGCCAAGGGGGGCTTCTCCTGACAGCTCTCATGGTGTGGAGCGCTGCAGGCTGGGGTCGCATCCCAGGCACCATGGATCTGATCTCTCCAGCCAGAAGCGGATCTCACCACGTGTGTCCCGAGCAGGCCTGTAGTGTTGCTCTGCACCTCTCTCTGCACGCAGGGCTACAGAGCTTTCTATTCAGTTCCTCAGCTCTGGGGAGCAGATCCGGTGCCCAACGGCGGGATCCAGGAAAGCCTCTGAGGCACAGAGGCTCCCAAGATCGATGTCCAGCAAAAGCCTCCTCCAGGAGCACAGGCAGCAGCAGCGCCGGCCAGCCAGGCTGTTACCGGCCGTGCTTCCGTCTGATCAGCAAAGAGCTCTATGCAAAGCGCTGTGTCTGACACCGGGGGTCTTTCCATGGTGGCTGTGAAGTACGCACCCAGCAGGGGGTGAGCTCTGGTGGGGCAGGGCAAGGCCACTGCAGGACAGAGGAGTTTCAGTCCTACTGAAGGGCAGCCCTCTCCCAAGGCTTTGCTGTGGCAGCTCGGCTGCAGCCCTGCTCTCAGTGGTCCCTGCACCCCACAGCAATGCCAGACGCTTTCTGTGATGTTCAAGTGTTTAATAAGAGCTCGAGGAAGGTTTGCGGGTGAAAAATGGAGCCCCCTGGTCGCGCAGGGTCAGCGAGTGGCCCTGCTGCTGGCCCGGCTCCTTCGGCCACTGCTGGTGTCGGCTCCGAGCATCACTGGCGGGGCAGCTTCTTGGCGGGTGCAGCGGAGTCTTGAGAGCTGCTGGTCTTCCTCTTGCGAGCGCGATGGGGCCTGCGCTTGGAGCGGGCCGCGCCCTGGAGGGGAGCAGAGGCCCCGGGCACAGCCTGCCCTGGCTCCTGCTGCGCATCTTCCTGCTGCGCTGGGGTGGGAGCGGGGACGCAGGCAGGACCCCGCTGCACGGCAGCGGTCGAGGTGCTCGGGAGCGCGTCTGCGTCCGCGCTGCTGGAGGGGGCTGCTCCAGGCACAGGGGTCCCCAGCGTGCAGGCAGTGGGGCTGGGGCTGGGCTCGGGGTTCTGCTCCCAGCCCCCGGGGCGGTCAGAGCGGGTCACTCTGGTCGTGCTGATCCACTCGCCTCTGTGCTGGCTGCCAGAGGAGCTGCTTCTCACCACGAGCTTGCCCTTGCATTGCTCCTGGCAGGCTGTCCAGCTGGTGCTGGCCACAGGGCTGCCCTCCTGCCACCAGCTGAACTCAGACCAGCAGTCGCTGGCCCCGTGCCCCTTCTCCTGGCGGATCATGAGTTTCATCGCTTTGTCCACGCACTCCTTCTCTGTGGCCTCAAGGAGCCTTCGCACAAACCTGGACGCGTGGCTCTGCAGCTCGGGGCGCAGCACAGCAACCAGGATGCCTTCGTCCAGGCCGTAGACGGGCAGCGCCTCCAGGATCATGCGTGTCAGCATGAACGCCTTAAAGCTCTGCACGCCAAAGAACTGCTTCATCTCCCGAGACACCCAGGCGTTCAGCAAGAGCAGCAGCTGAGGGTGCTTCTGGAAAATGGACGCCCAGGCAGAGGCCGGGAAGCCCCCCACATACTGTGGCTCCATAGCACAGGGCTGGTGCACCCCGGGTGCTGCTGGCACTGGCAGTCCAGAAAGACCTTCCTCTCGGGCGCTGAGTGATGCTGCTGCACGGGCTCCTCTGAGACCTCCTCAGAGTCGTCTCCCACAGCAAGTGCCCTGTGGAAGTCACTGGGTGGAATAGAAGCACTGCCAGCAGCAACGTCACAGGGCGTGGCTGCGGGGGACGTCACAGGGCGTGGCTGCGGGGGGGAATGTCACAGGGCGTGGCTGGGGGGGAACGTCGCCATGGGCTCTGCACCGTATTTGCCACTGCTTCGTCCTCACCTGGTAACTTGGGCAACAACGCCAGACGCTTCCTGGGATGTTCAAGTGTTTAATAAGAGCTAGGGGAAGGTTTCTGGGTGGTAAGTGGAGCCTTCTGATCCAGCAGGGTCAGCGAGTGGCCCTGCTGCTGGCCCGGCTCCTTTGGCCACTGCTGGTGTCACCTTCGAGCATCACAGCCAGTGACGTTTTGCCGCTGATGGCCCAAAAAGCCACTTGGCGTTGGCGTGGACCTCCTCCCTGGGGAAAAACAAAAACCAAACAGGACAGGTTTAGTCACATCCACATGCATCACAATTCAGGAGCAGGGAGCTGCTGTAAGAGCTCAGATAGAAAACCAAAGTGGTATTCCATTAAAGAACATTTAAATGTTTGTGGGGTTTCTGTAATTTAGACTCCACAGACACACACACACAGCTCAGAGAGTAAAGGAGCTGGCAGCAAAGCCCTCCTGCGGGTGGTGGGGACCCTGCGGGCGGGGGGGGGCAGCTCCCATATGACCTCTGGCTCTGGCAGCCTCTGCCCCTTTCCCACTGAACGGCCCCAGGGGATACAGCACCGCAGCTCCTGGGAGTTGGTAAACCCCAAACGGGTGGGGATGGGCCACAGATGGAAAACAATTTGGATTTGGGGAGGATCCCCATCCCCTCTGGACTCCCCAGCTGGCTCCAGAGCACCCAAACATGGGGAGGGGCACCAGCAGAGAGGGGAAGAGAAGGGAGCGGAGGGAGTGCCAGGGCTGGAACAAAGGTCTGAACCTTAGGAAAAACAGCAAAATAAAGCCAGGAAGGAGAGGCTGCAGAGATGCAGAGACGTCCATCCAGCCTTGGGGGTGGAACTCTTCCAGTAGGAAGAGTTTGGTTCACCCCATGCCACCCTGGGCGCTGCCACCCAGCACGGTTTCTTGCTGGCAGCAGAGAAGGGGCCTGACCCCATCACTCTGGTCCTGCCTCGGGGCTGCTCTGGACCAGAGCCCCGCAGGTGGGGGGGCCAGCAGCACTGGCCGTTACTTATCATGGGAAAGATGGATCCGTGCCTTTAGCCCCTTGTGCGTTCCCTGGGTCCTGGATCCTAGGGTCCTAGGAGTTTCAGACCCGAGGACCAGGCAGCACTGGCCCAGGAGGTTCCTCAGCCTGCGCTGCACGGACACCCCACTGCCCTGCCAGCCCGTGCCATGGCCGTCTCCTCCCTGCCGTGCCCTTCACATTCCCACTCTGCCCTTAACTGCCTTATGCCCTGGGAGTCAATGCAACCGCTGCTGCGCTGCCTTCCTCTCCTCCTCTATGATCTCTGCCATGATGGGGTAGTCGGGATCAGGCCCGGGGGCTGCCAAGAGAGCAGTAGCTTAGTTCCTTCTCAGGGAAGCCGGCAGAGCCGCTCTAAAGGAGGTGTCGAAGCAGGCTGGCGCCAGAGCCGGGATGCCGTGGTTCTGCCACAGCCACCGCAGAGCTCTGGTCACCATTCGTTTTGGTCCCCAGCTTGGCACTGAGGGCACAGCACCCTCGCCCAGCCAGTACCTGCTCTGGCAGCGGGCAGCACAGTCACACACAGCCCACCACACACTGGGCCAGGGGAGAGCGTCACTTCCCACTCAGCTGAGGATGAGACCTCCTGCCCCAAGGCAGGCAGGTCAGCCTGCCCCCAGCCCTGCAGGGATTGCACCGGGCATATTCCGTCCCCAGACGACGGCAAAAGAGGCTGCGAGACAGCGACGTACCAGCACCAGTGGTTCATTACCCCAGGGCACCAGCAGGCAGATGCTCCTCCTGCATGGCCTTCCGTTTCCCTGCGATGGTGGTGGGCTCGGGGTCTGCTGCCGCTTCTCCTCAGCCCTCTCGACAGCTACAGGGGGAGACAAGTCAAGAGCAGCTCCCAGCAGGGGTGTTTGGCCTATACCAAGGGGGTTGTCCCTTCTCACTCCTCTCTGGATCCCCATCTTGGAGGGCAGAGGCAGGGACACGGCCTTCAGCCGCGGACAAGGCTGCGATGCCCTGGGGCAGCAGCTGGCCACAAGAGATCCACGGGGAAGCTGTCACAAGAGCCTGCTGGGGCTCCACGGGCCAGCGGCCCCGTCCCACCTCCACAGACGCTCCTTGCCCGCTGCCCACCCGAACCACAGACCACACAAACCGCCAGACGTGGCCACATCTCGCACTGTGCCACAGGACCCTAGCCACAATGGGCACACGGGAGAAAACGCCACTGCCTCAGCACCAGCACGTTCCTAGTTTCCAGGGGACACCTCAAGCTCATCCCACCTGCAGACCTGAGCTACCTCGTGTCCCGCAGCTGGCCCGCACCAGTGGCCCACCCAACCCTGGCACAGAGCTGGGCCCCACCTGCACTCACCTTCCTCCATCTGTACAGCCCTGGTCGCTGTCACTGCCGCACAGCTCCATCGTCACACCTCCCGTTCCCTGTGCAAGCAGGAGAGAGCCAGTTAGGGTCGGCCCCCTGCCCTGGGAGCAGGACGAGACACAACACGCCAAGGACTCCCACAAGCATCCCTGCTGTGTTTCTTTGCCGTCTTTGCCAAACAGCAGAGCTCAGGGCAACGGCCTTGAGTCACCGCAGCAGCCTGAGCGTGGCTCTAGGCAGAGGAGCTGCTCCGCTCCCCTCCCCAGGGCCCGGGCTCGGGCAGCTCAGGGCAGCAGTCAGGGATCCCGGGCGGGAGCCGCTGCTCCTCACAGGGCCCTGGTCGGACCCACCCTGTCCTGCTGTTCCACAGCACCGCAGGGGAACAAGGCTGCACCCTGCTCTGTGGCCCAGGAACTAAACACGGGGAAGGCAGACGTGAACACAGACTGTTTATTTGACGTGGGGGACATAAAAAGTGGGAAGGTGAGCGAGGGAAGATTGCACCTTCGCAGCAAAGCGATACTAAAACGGTAGTAAAAACCCCAAGATGACAACTGCGGTAGAAGAAGAGAGCAGCAACAAGAGAGCAACAACAGCCTAACAAGAAGACTTGCAGCAGAACAACACTACCAAAACCAGAGCGTACCGAGCACAGAGATGCACAGCCATTCATCCAGCCTTGCCTGTACAACTGCTCCAGGAGGAAGAATTGGATTCCATCTCGGGCGCTGCCTCCCAGCACGGTTTCTTGGCCCCGCCAGTCCGGGCCCGCCTCCCACCGTGTCCCCCCGCCTCGGGCCTTGCCTCGGCTCCACAACCGCTCCCACACGGCGCTGCCCCCGCCACAGCCACGTCTTCACACCGGATCCCCCACGGGCCTCCCAGCACAGACCGGAGCCGCACCCGGCCCTGGCAGCGCCGTCCCTCCCCCTCCCCCTCCCTCCCTCCCTCCCTCCCGCTGCGCCTCCCCAGGACTTTGCTGCGACTTGGGAGCGGCGATCCCGAAGCGCTTCCCGCTGCGCCGCGCTCGCACCACGGCCCCCTCACGGAGGCGGATCCCGGCCGTGCGGGCTAAAATGGCCGCGGCCGCGGCTGCCACACAAGTGGGCGGGTGGGCGGGCAGCTGCGCTCCGAGTCGCCCCGCGCTGTTTGTCCATAGGCCCGGAGCGCCGAGCGCTGTGCTGTCATTGGCTGACTCCTCCGTGTCCGTCCCTGCGCATTGCCCGCCTCCCGTTCGCTTGGCAAAGTCCCTCCGGAGGGAAAGAGCGCGCGGCGGCCGGGACCGGCGTCCCCTGGGCCGAGCGAGGCGGGAGCTCTCCGGCGGTGAGGGCCGCGGGAGCGGGGGTTGCGCTGTGGCCGGAGCGGAGGGGGGCGGGTGTCGGTGCGAGGGAGCGGGGCCGTGTCGGTGCGAGGGAGCGGGGCCGTGTCGGTGCGAGGGAGCGGGGCCGTGTCGGTGCGAGGGAGCGGGGCCGTGTCGGTGCGAGGGAGCGGGGCCGTGTCGGTGCGAGGGAGCGGGGCCGTGTCCGTGCGGGAACGGCGGAGCCGGGGTTGGCCGTACAGGAGCTCGGGGGTGTGTGGAAGGTAAGTGCAGCGGGGAGGATGTTGTGGTGGGTGCTGGCCGGGTGCGGGGTCAGAGGCGTGAGGTGGTTTCGGGGCAAGGGGACGAGAGGTTTGTGTGAGGATGTGCCGTGGTTCCGTGGGTCGGGCGAGCTCCGAGCAGGAGTCAGTGGTGCGTGGGGAGGGGCAGGGGTAGGGGAGGCCCTGGGGTGAGGGGCGGGGGGGCGGCTGCATGGGCGGTGAGGCCCGGGGGAGGTGGGGGTGTTCCATGGGGAATTGCAGGGGTTGCCCGGGGAGGGGGGGCGGAGCGGGGTTCCCGGGGTGCTGCAGGTTCCCGGAGCGCCCCTGGAGGGGTTCGCTGGGGCTGCCGCAGAGCCGCAGCGCTCCCAGCTCTGCTCTTTGGGAGGTTCAGTGTTGCTGGTGAGGGGCTTCCCGTCAAGGTTGTGACCTGAATCGAGGTTTCGGTGTGGCCTTGAAACTGGGTCAGAGCTCTTGTAATCAGAGTGGCAGCTCATGTGTACGAGCAAGGGTTGTGCTCAGCAGCAAGCCCTTGGAGGTGATTTGGCCCTTGCCACGGAGCTTTGTAGCTCGAGAGATGTGCACGTGTTGGATCTGCTGAAAATATATGCCATGAGATATGCTCTTGATCAGGACACTTCCTCTGGCAGTGCTGAGGGGTAAGGGATTGCCAAGATCGCCATCTCTCAGCTGTCACGCTTCAGCCGTTGTCTGCTTTTTGCTTCAGGCTTTTGTGCTTAACTGGAGGGGGTCTGGGGCTTGTGTTTCTGTTGACACTAGCAGCTACTTCTAAGGAGGTTTTCTTGGTGTTGGGGTGTTTGCTGGTTCACAGATGACTCAATCCAAGGTTCCAGTATTTGTGCTAAAGCCACTCTTTATTTTGAGAGGAATGCTGCTTTAATAATTAATTTGAAGGTATTTATATGTGCTTCTCCTTGAGTTGGTTTTGCACATTACGTAGGAACAGTCTGTAACAAAGTGATTTCTGTGTTCGATTCCCCAAGTTTGGACAAAAATTTCAGTCAGTTGTGAAACATATGCTGGACCATTGTCTGTTTTTATTTGTGGTGGGACTCCTAAAGTAGCAAAGGCATGACGAAAATGAGTTTGCACATGTCTAGAAGTTTTTCCTCCCAAAGCGGTCGTACAAACTGCCAGAGAAAAGATGTCCATAGAAACATGAACGTATTTTAGTTTGCCAAATTCAGGGATATGTGTGTGACATCTGTTTGCCATCCTTGAAGTGATTGAATACCTCTGGGGTTAACCGACAATGTAGGACCCTTAGTGAGTTGTTGACAATCAGGACAGGCTTGTATGATAGCTTTTGCCTCTGCCATTGACAAGTGAAACCCCCGTTTTAGGACCTTTGCTGATTGGTGAAAAAATTCATGAGAAATGTGAGCTTGTTGCCATACGTTGGGCACAGGTGACACACTGACAGGTTGACTTAAATGGTCTGCTCTAGCATTTCCTTCTGCATAGAATCCTGGCAAGTGTGTGTGACTGCGATGGTGACATATACAGTACACTTCTGTTCTTTGTTTTAACAACAACCATAACTGTTTCATATTGCTAAACAAGGTTTCAACTGCAACCTGTTTCAAATAAGCCCTTTCTAATGGTTGCACAACTCCTACTACATACGCTGAGTCTGAAATCGTGTTGATTGGACATGCGTTCCATCGCTTAAACACCTCACTCACTGCCTTCAGTTCTACAATCTGGGCTGATCCCTCAGAAAAAACTATATGTGATTTCCACTGGCCCTGTTCCTGCCATGTAGTAGCTGCTTTGCCTGATTTTCCACTCCCATCTGTAAAGACCGTGATACCATTCACAGCTTTGAGACTGTACTTGGGTTTTTCCTCTATACATTTCTGCTGAATAAAAGTCAATATTCGATGGCTAGGATGATGGACCTTGATTGCTCCATCAAATCCTGCTAGAGGTATCTGCAGTGCTACACTATTCTGCATACACCATTGCAAATACTGTTCTGTCATAGGAACAATTATGGTTTGGCGTTCTTTACGAGATAGGTCTATGATACGATCCCTTTGTTTCATATTTAACTTACTTAGCAAATGTTTCAGCTCTGGTCACGATGTTTTTTAATGTTTGATGTGACAAAAATTGGCACTCAAGAATTTTCAATTTCTCTTTATCAGATTCAACCCATTGCATGGTTAATCCTACTGGCTGGAAATCATTATTGACGATCAAAAACTCAGTAGGAACTCCATTCATCGCACGATGTGCCTGTCTCTCAATGCGGCTTCTACCATCGCTATTGCTTGTTTTGCTGCTGGTGTTAATTGTCTGGGTGCATTGAAGTCTGTGTCACCCTTCAACAATTCAAACAATGGTTCTAAACTTTTGTTGTCAATTCCCAATAATGTTCGAATCCAATTGATATTCCCTAACAAGACTTGCATATGGTTAAGTGTATGGATATTGACCTTGATGGCTAATTTCCTGAGGTTCAGTGGTATGATCTAAGATTTTCCAACCCAAATATTTCCATGGTGTGGTATCCTGAACCTTTTCAGGGGCAATTTGCAATTTATGTTGTTGCAACACTGAACACAATTCGTGTTTAACAGCTTCTAGGTTATTTTCTCAGCCACCAGTATATCATCCATATAACGATACACTAATAATTGGGGGTGTCTTCCCCGAAATGGACGCAATGCTACATCAACATAACCTTGACATATTGGTGGTGAATCTTTCATGCCTTGTGGCAATACCACCCATTGATATCTCTGCATGGGTCCTTGTTTGTTTATTCCAACGTGCTTCCAATTCTTTGAATACCAAAGACGAACGAGAGAATTTCTTCAGGCGTATTGACACGAACTGAAGACACGTGGCTGACTTTAAACTTCATCACTGATTGTGAATTATCTACATAATTTTAAACTTTCCTTATTTGACAGACTTTAAAAGTAGAAAGGTATATTGTTATTTTGAGTCATAAAAATTCAAGCGTGGTTTTCACTGTAGGTCAATTTTTTATTTCTTTCATTTTGACAATTCTGGCAGTAGCTGTTCAGAAACATTCCAAACCACAATAAGCAGTGCTGGAGGTCAGGACTGCGGTGCGTTTGCAGAGCTGTGTGTGAAGAGGAGCATCCTGACTGTGCTGTGCGTGGCCATGCGCACCGAACAGGCCGGCTACCGTGAGCCACAGTACCCGGCATGCGCTCTGCTGGCGCTGGGCACTTGGGTAAGTTCATTTGGGAAACTGTTAGCAGGGCATCTGCACTGTAATGCTGATGTTTCGAGATCTTACTTCCTAGCTTTGATTACCCATACCAGTACCATCTAGTTCTCTGGGTTTTCTGCAGAAGCAGAGAAGAGAAGGCTGCGTGGAGACCTCATAGCAGCCTTCCAGTATCTGAAGGGGGCCTATAGGGATGCTGGGAAGGGACTCTTCATTAGGGACTATAGTGACAGGACAAGGGGTAACGGGTTAAAACTGGAACAGGGGAAGTTTAGATTGGATCTAAGGAGGAAATTCTTTCCTGTTAGGGTGGTGAGGCACTGGAATGGGTTGCCCAGGGAGGCTGTGAATGCTCCATCCCTGGCAGTGTTCAAGACCAGGTTGGACGAGGCCTTGGGTGCCATGATTTAGTGTGAGGTGTTGGAACTGAATGATCTTAAGGTCCTTTCCAACCCTAATTATTCTATGATTCTATAATTATTGCCTCATACAGCCCCATTATAGCTCCATAGAGCCCCATTATAGCCCCACAGAACCCCATTATAGCATCATACAGCCCATTATAGCCCCATAGAACCCCATTATTGCCTCATAGAGCCCAATTATAGAATCATAAACCCCATTATAGCCTCATAGAGCCCCATTATTGCCTCATAATGCCCCATTATAGCCCCATAGAGCCCCATTATACTGCCATAGAGCCCCATAATTGCCCCATAGAGCCCCATTATTGCCCCATAGAGCCCCATTATTGCCTCATAGTGCCCCATTGTTGCCTCATAGAGCCCTATTATTATCTCATAGAGCCCCATTATTGCATCATAGAGCCCCATTGTTGCCTCAGAGTGCCCCATTATATCCCCATAGAGCCCCATGATTGCGTCATAGAGCCCCATGATTGCGTCATAGAGCCCCTTTATTGCCTCATAGAGCTCCATTATTGCCTCATAGAGCCCCATTATAGCCTCATACAGATCCATTATTGCCTCATAGACCCCATTATTGCCTATAGACCCCATTATTGCCTCATAGAGCCCCTTTATTGCCTCATAGTGCCCCATTATTACCTCATAGAGCCCCATGATTGCGTCATAGAGCCCCATTATTGCCTCATAGATCCCCATTATAGCCTCATACAGATCCATTATTGCCTCATAGACCCCATTATTGGCTATAGACCCCATTATTGGCCACTGGGGTTGATTGAAGATTGGGGTTGATTAAGGGATGGGGTTGATTGAAGGATGGGTTTTATTGAAGGATGGCGTTGATTTGTGACTGGGGTTGATTGATGTATGGGGTTGTAAATGACTAACTTCAAGGATGTTAGGCTTTGTTAGCAACTATTATGATGATGACTTGACTTGATCTGGGAGGGGCTTTACCCACGCTTACTACAAGCGTGCTGATAACTAAAAAGGCCAAGGAGCAGTGGGTTTTTTAGGTGAGGCACAGCATGCGCAGAACTGGCCCCGTCCTTTATGCCTGATGTTTGTCTGCCAGGGCCTAGCGAGCTTGGACGGTGACAGCAAAGTCCTCCGGTCGCAGGCTTGGTTAGAGTGTCCTTTTCTTAGATGGATGGCCTTACAGGGCCCAACGAGTTCCGTCTGCCCAGCTTTGAAGTTAGAGCTGTCCTTCTCCTAGGATGGTTGCCCAAGGCTGGTGAGCCCATCCTGCCATGGACACACTTTGTCTGCCCCTTCAGTTGAGACTGGTCTGGAATGGGAGACCCTACCGGAGGCATGAGCCACCACCAGCGTAGCTCCCAACCTCACTGGGGTATGCAGGCTCTGCCCCCATGACACGGGGGTGTCCGTGAAAGAGATAACCCCAGCATACTCCATTATACCCCATTATAACCGCATTATAATCCATTATAATCCCATTATCCCCCAATATACCCTATTATACCCCATAATAACCCCATTATAACCCATTATACCCCATTATAACACATTATACCCAATTGTAACCTTATTGCAACACAAAAGTGCTGGTTTCACCCCAAAATGATGTTGACGCAAAGGAGTGTTTTATGGGGGGGGGCTCTCAGTCCCAGTGCCCACAGCAGCCCCAAGGCGCCAGGGAGGGGCAGCAGCAGCGGAGCCGGGATGGGTCCGGATGGAGCCGGGATGGGTCCGGATGGAACCAGATTGGATCCAGATGGAGCCGGATTGGGTCTGGATGGAGCTGGATCGGATCCGGATGGGGCCGGATGGAGCCGTGTTGAGCCCAGATGGAGCTGGGTTAGGTCTGGATGGAGCTGGACCGGGCCCAGATGGGGCCAAATGGGATCGGGATGGAGCTGAATTGGGTTGGGATAGGGATGAATCATACTGGGATGGAGACAAATGCAATTGGAATGGGACCGAACTGGGTCCAAACGGAGCCGAATGGGATCAGTCTAGGGATGAATGGGATTGGGATGTGACCGAATTGGATCTGAATGGAGCCGAATGGGATTGGGATGTGGCTGAACTGGATCCAAGAGGAGTGGAACTGGATCGGGATGGGACTGAATGGGATTGGGATGGAGCTGAATAGGATTGGGATGGGAGTGAACCAGATTGGGATGGAGCCGAATTGGGTCCAAATGGAGCCAAATGGGATCGGAATGGGACTGAACTGGGTGTGAATGGAGCCGACTGGGATTGGAATGGGACCGGACTTGGTCATTCTGGAGCTGTGGATCATGCCAGAACACTGGATCCTGTTGGAACACAAATGGATCCTGATGGAGCCGAACCGGATCATGCTGGGATCATTCTGGAGCCATGGATCATTCCAGAGCTCTGGATCATTCTGGATCCCTGCATCAACCTGGGTCCCTGGATCATTCTGGAACCTTTGATCATTCCGGATCCTTGAATCATCCCGGATCCCTGGATCATTCTGGATCCCTGGATCATTCCGGAGCATTGGATCATCCCAGATCCCTGGATCACCCCAGAGGACCGGATCATGCCGGAGCCGCACCAGGCTCTCTGGGAGCATGGAATCATCCCGAAGCACCGGGTCGTGCTGCAGCTCTGCCTCATTCCAGAGCCTTGGATCATCTGGGAGCACGGGATCCCATTGGCATCCTATGGGATCTGGATCCGGATCCGGATGCCCCACACATGGACACAGATCCACGTCCGGATCTGATTGTAGGGGGGAGCGTGGAGAGGGAATTCCATGGGGCTGGAAGAGCAGAACTGGGCTCCAGGAGGGGGTCTCTGGGGTGGGGGGGAGAGACACTATTGCCCACCGTTGCCCCTCATTGTCTCCATTGACCCTATTGGCCCCCATTGCCCCTGTTACCCCATTACCCATTACCCCCATTACCCATTGCCACCCGTTACCCCCATCCCCAACTCACTTCCCGCTGCTCCGCACTGGATCCAAAGATGGGGCTGGGGATGCCCCGGTCCCGCCGCACATCCGGTTGCGGCTCCCATTGAGGCTCCAGGGACCCCGGGTTCGAGTCCCGGTGCCCCCGGAGCAGCGGCGAGAGCCGGGGGGGAAGCCCCGGTGCCCCCCCCCCCCCCCCACGGAGCAGCACCGGGGCCCGGTGCAACAGCGCCCCCAAGCGGGCGGCCAGGACGCGCGCTATGGGGTGTTGGGGGGCGAGCATTGGGACCCCCAAGTTATGGGGCGCCCACTTTGTGGCCCCCAAGGTATGGGGCAGGCTCTCGAAGGCCCCTATGGAGCCCCCTAAGTTATGGGGTGCCCCCTTTGACCCCCCAAGTTATGAAGCGGGGTCTGGGTCCCCCCTATGGAGCCCCCCTTTGTGCCCCCTAAGGTATGGGGCGGGCTCTGGGGGTCCCCCTTTGTGGCCCCCCCCCCATGTTATGAGGCGCCCCCTTCGTGCCCCCCAAGCTATGGGGCGGCATCTGGGTCCCCACTATGGAGCCCCCCTTTGTGCCCCCAAGTTATGGGGTGGGGTCTGAGGGTCCCCCTTTGTGCCCTCCCCCAAGTTATGGGGCTCCCCACCTGTGGAGGCCCCCAAGTTATGGGGCGGGGTCTGGGTCCCCCCTATGGAGCCGCCCAAGTTATGGGGCACCTCCTCTGTGCCCCCCTCAAAGTTACGGGGCACCCCTATAGTGCGGGGGGGTGCCGAGGCTCCGCCCCACGTGACCCGAGGTGACCTGGAGGGCGAAGAGCCCGCGGGGGTGGGGCAGGAGGCGGTGCTGGGTGATGACCACGTGACGCGGAGGGGGGGGAGGGGGCTGCGGGGGGGGGGGCGCGCGCAGGGGCCAGGATCGGTCCCGGGCCTCGCCCCCTCCCCGGCCCAGTTTAGTCCCGTCCAGTTCCCGCCTCGTGCGGAGGCGTCGGCGTGGGGGGGAGGGAGCGGAGTTGTGGCGGCTTCATGGGAACAGCCTGGGGGGGGGGGGGGGTGGGCGGGAGGGAGGGGGAGAATGGGGGAGAAATAGGTGGGAAATGGGGGAGAATGGGGGAAATACAGAGGGAATGGGGGAAATGAGGAGAAAAAAGGGAGGAAATGGGGGTGAGGAAATGGAGTTGTGAAGTTTGATGCCCCAAAGGGCCGCAGTTCGCCCCATGGAGACCCCAGGATCCCCATTGCCCCTCCACTTACCCCCCATTGCCCCCCACTGCCTTTATTACCCCCACATTGGCCCCATTGCCCCCCCCCCCCACCTCTCCTCGCGCCTGTGGCCGTCACAGGGGGCGGAGTCAGCTGAGGTTAGGGGAGGGTCTACTCTCCCGCCCTGCGCTCTGATTGGCTCCGAGGTGCACTGGGCGGAGCCAGGAGCTGATTGGCTGCTGTGGAAGTAGGCGGGGCGACAGGAACAGAGCGCGCTTTGGCGGGTGGGGGTGGAGAACGGAGGGAGATGGGGGGCGATGGGATCCCTATGGACCCCTATAGAACCCTATGGGGCAGGGACAGGTTCACACCCACTGCTGCTCCATGGCTTTATATGGGGGCAATGGCGGTAATGGGGCAATGGGAGCAGTTTGGGGTAATGGGGGCAATAGGGGTAGAGGGGGGGGGTCTCGGAGCTCTGACCCCGCAGCCCCCCGCGTCCTAATACTGGAGCAGCTGCTGCTCCCCCCTCCAAGGGACTCGTAAAGAGACCCCCCCTCCATGGTCAGACCCTGCAGGGACCCATAGAGACCCATAGATAGCTACAGAGACCCTATAGAGATCCATAGATACCACATAGACACCCCAGAGAGCCCGAAAGCGACCCAAAGTGAAGCATAGAGACCCACAGAGACCCATAGTAGAGACCCCATAGAGACCCATAGACTACAGGGACTACAACTCTGATCATGCAACGCTGCCCCCATAGAGCCCCGCTCTGACGCTGCTCAGCCAGGACTACAACTCCCATCATGCCCCACGCTGCCCATAGAGACCCGTTATGGCTCTGCCCAGGAGAGGACTACAACTCCCATCATGCCGCGCGGCAACCAGAGGGCCCGGTCGTGGCGTCGCCCATCCTGGACGACAACTCCCATGATGCAGTGCGACACCCATACAGCACCCTTAAGGCGCCGCCCGGCTTGGACTACAACTCCCGTCGTGCCGCGCGGCGCTCCCAGCGCGCCAATTTCGCCCATCATGGCGGAGCTGGAGCTCCCCTCCGATCCCGAGCTGCGCAGGTTGGAGCCCGCGGGACCCCCCAGTGGGGGCTTTTGGGGTCCTGGGGTGCTCCTGACCCCCTCTCTTTGTCTCCCCCCACCTCCAGGCTGTGCACGGGGCCCTGTGCCCCCATTGGGGAGTACATCATGGGCCACGTGCGGCACCCGCGGTGAGGGGGGCACCCCAACATCTGGGGGGAGGAACTGCAACATCTGGAGGGACCCCAAACCTCGGATCGGTCCCTAAAATACATGGCGGGGGGGTGTGTGTGTGTTCCTGTAGGAATGTGAAGAAGATCAAAGGGAACCTGCTGTGGTATCCGCTGCACCCCAAAGGGGGGGGACGACGACGACACCCAAGTTCATTGGGAAGCCTCCAAAACCCCTCAGGACCCCCCCAAAATTCCATTGGGATCCCAACAACCCTCCAGCACCCCCCAATTCCCCCTTGTGACCCCCCAGCCCCTTCTCCCAGATCCATGCACAAGAGCCTTTAGGACCCCTCCAAATCCCATTGGGATCCCCAGAAACCCCCCAATTCCCTCCCATGATCCTCCTCGACGCCCACCAACCCCTCCTTTAACCCCCAACCCCCCCGGGTTTCCTCCTTAACTTGGGGCTCAGGTACCAGCACCTCAAGGAGATTCAGGTTTGGGGGGCAGGGTGGGGATCGTTTGAGGGTTTTGGGGGGCTCTATGGGGTTTTGGGGGGTCCCACAGCCGACCCCCGAAAGAAAGATTTCCTGTGAAATCTTTATTTATTGGTTAAGTTTCCTTTTTATACATTCTTATGGTGCCCCCCCCCGCGCTATTTACATCGGTGTCAATAAGGCTTCGGATAGACCCCCCCCATCCCCCCCTTTATCCTCCCCTCTCCCATCCCGGGTATAAAGAGGGGGGGAGGTGCCACCCCCGACACCCCCGGGTGGGGGATGGGAGGTTGTGTCCATTGGGGACCCTCCCCCACCCACCCCCCGTTTTGGGGTGCTGGGGGGGAGGTGAGGCCCATCCCCCCCTTCCCCACAGACAGTTCATCAACAGGCACTTAATGACCCCCCCCCCACCTTCCCTGCCCACCCCACCCCCCTTTTTGGTTACACGAAGCCGTTTCTAAAGGGAACCCCCCAAAACCCACGCACGCACCCACAATGTGTTTGAGGCCAACACTAAAACAGGATTGCAAAGTCAAAGAACACCGACCTGGATGCGCAGGGCAGCCCCGGGAGATGCAGCCTCCCGA
The DNA here is from genome assembly GCF_033815535.1 of Pezoporus flaviventris. NCBI lineage: Eukaryota > Metazoa > Chordata > Aves > Psittaciformes > Psittacidae > Pezoporus > Pezoporus flaviventris. The sequence goes on along the minus strand of NW_026892727.1, from coordinate 107,150 downwards.
GGGAGGGGAGGGCTCTCCTCTGCACCGGTTACTGCAGGGCTCTCCCTCCTTAAAGAGCCCACGCTCACCGTGGGGGCCCCGTCACAATGGGCAAATCCACAGCGACCGCCACGGCTTTGGGATGGCGGCAGCATCGTGCCCATGGCCACTGGGCACCCAGGGGTGCTCCGGGAGTCGCTGCGGGGGGACCAGCCTCTGCCCAGCCGGCTCGGGGAGGTCCCTCACGGGCTGCTCTTCCTCAGTGCCTTTGGTCCGGAGGTGGAGCATGCGAGGGGTCACAGCTCAACGTGGGCCGTGGAACAGGGCGTCACGGCCACCTACGAGGAGTGGAGAGGGACCGACATTGGCACAGCAGAGAATCATGGAATCCCAGAGTGGGCTGGGCTGGGCTGGGCTGGAAGGGACCTTAAAGCTCAGCCAGCTCCAACCCCCAAAGGCACGGGCAGGGACACCTTCCACTAGAGCAGCTTGCTCCACGGCCCTGTGTCTCTGTGCACTCCCAGGGCATCCTGGGGATACCCCTAGAGAATCCCAGAGAATGCCTGCAGCACCTCCAGAGCACCCCATGGACCCAGTCAGAGCTCATGCATCACAATGACCTTGGGGACATGGAGACCACAGGGGTGGCTGATTCTGGAACTCCCCGTGTTCAGGTGTGTGAGGTCACAGAACCCCACGGAACCCTCCAGCAGAGGCACCGGGAGACGACAGCTGCCCCACGGAACACAAGCTACCGGTGGAGGAGGCAAGAGCAGCTCCTCTGGTGGTTCCCGTCTTGGTGTCTTGGAGCCGGTGCCGCCTGTGGACACAGGAGCGTGGAAGGAGGTGGGTGGCGATGGCGATCTTGGGGTGCTGTAGGAGTTGCCAGAACACCTCAAGAGACTTCCCCAGAGTGGCTGCTTTGGACTCGGTGTGTGAGTTGGGCCGGCTGAGCCGGCAGCGGAGCGCTGCGGCTTCCGAGGGATGATCCTGGGATCTGCCCTCATTTCTTGTGGGGAGAGCAAGGGCCTGTGGGGATGGGCCAAGGGGGAACGATTTTAACGTGACAGAGAGGGGAGATTGAGATGAGATCTTAGAAGTTGTTCCCTGTGAGGGTGGTGGGACAGTGGCACAGGGTGCCCAGAGAAGCTGTGGCTGCCCCATGGCTGGCAGTGTTCAAGACAGAGCTGAAAATGCCCTGACTCTTTCCTTGGTACATGATTGAGTTGCAGGTTTTACTCCATTTTTGGCTAAATCTGAACTATTTATGGAAGTTTCTAGCCTATTTTAAGCTTTTCCTAGCTATTTCTTAACTGGTTTAGGCTGTTTCGAACCCTTTTTTCCCCAATTCTAACACTTTTTGAACCATTTTGACCTTTTCCAAACATTTTTTGTCCATTTCTTACTAATTTCTTGCCATTTCTAACTCATTTTTGCTCTTTCCTGACTCGGTTTGAGCCATTTTTGGCCATTCCTAACCCAGTGTTGCCAATTTCTAACCCATTTTAAGTCTTTTTTGGCTATTTCAAAACAATTGCTGGTCATTCTTATTTTTGCCAATTTCTCACCAGTTTTATGCCATTTTTTACTAAGTCTGAAGAATTTCTTGCCATTTCTAGTTTGGTTTAAGCTTTTCGTAGCTATTTCTAAACTGGTTTAGACTATTTTTAAGGCTTTTTTTGCACAGTTCTATCTTTTTTTTAAGTCATTTTGGCCATTTCCAAACCATTTCTGTCCATTTCTTACTAATTTCCTGTCATTTCTAACCCAGTTTTGCCCTTTCCTGACTTGGTTTAAACTATTTTTGGCTTTTTCTAACCCATTTTAAGTTTTTTTTTTAAGTCTGAACAGTTTCTTGCCATTTCCAGCCTGGTTTAACTTTTTCCTAGCTATTGCTAAACTGGCTTGAGCTATTTCTAATCCTTTTTTGCGCAATACTGACTCTTTGTAAGCCATTTTTGCCATTTTCAAACCATTTTTCAACATTTCTTACAAATTTATTTGTATTTCTAACCCGTTTTTGCCCTTTTCTGACTAGGTTTAAACCATTTTTGCTTCTTTATAACCCATTTTAAACCCATTTTTTTTGGCTATTTCTAAGCAATTGCTGGTCATTCTTATCTTATTTTTGCCAATTTCTTTACCAGTTTTACGCCATTTTTGACTAAGTCTGAAGAGTTTCTTGCCATTTCTAGTTTGGTTTAAGCTTTTCGTAGCTATTTCTAAACCGGTTTAGACTAGTTCTATCTCTTTTTTGCCGTTTGTGAAAAAATATGCTCATTTGATTTTGGGTGGTTGTTTATTCATATCTTTTTTAATATTTCAAAGCCAGCCATAAGGGGCTGACAGATTACAAGCTTTATGAAATATCAAAGTAATTATTTAGACTTTCATGCTTCTTTGTGCAGATGTGAAAGAATAAATACCCATAAAGTCTCAGAAGTGACACTTACCCTGGGCTGAGTCGTGGTAGCGATGTGGTTTTCTCCCCTGACCTGTCCCAGATAACTGGAACTATAGATGCTTGTCACTCCAGGCAATGTATTGTCCCCTCTGGTTTGTGCTCTGTGGAGAGATGAGATTATTGTGCAGCCATGAAGCTCTTGGGCTTCAACCTTTGGGGTCCCAGTCAACCTCACATGAGATTCAAACAGCTTGTTTCTTAACATGCCCTGGAGAATGTTACTAAATCACAGAATCAGGCAGTGCTTTGGGTTAGAAGGGACTTTAAAGCTCACCTAGTTCCACCCCACCTACCTTCCACTAGCCCAGGCTGCTTGAAGCCGGTTGCTGTGTTAGTAGAACAAGTCCACCTGGTTCCTGGTGTGGTGTTTTATTTATTTATTTAAGTATATTTTCTGTCTTAAATCCAAAACTGAAAGGTCAGAGTCCGATGGGAAGAGGGGTAAAAAGCAGAATTACAGGAATGCAAGAATTAACATGTGGACACTTGTGTCAGTTTTAAGCTCAGCAGGTCTGTGGCTGAACTGTGCCACAGCGTTTAAACTGTGATGCTTGGATGTAAATGGTTGTAATTCCTTGTCTTGAAACAGAGAGAATGTGAGGTCGAGGAAGGAGGTGTTGGAATGAGCTTGACTCAAGAGAGCGCTGGGAGGAAGGAGGAGGGTGGGAAGTGAGAGATGATAACCCCAGCTCTGAGAGAAGCGCTCACAAATCAAGGTGAGGTTCTGCAAAGAGCAGATGGTGGCCCAGGCTTTGAAGTCTTAGTGGTGGACTTTTAGCAAGCCAAGTGAGAGACGGTGTTCTTTGTTAGAGGTACTGCTGTGGAGCCTCAGTCATGGCAGGCTCTGAGCAGGGTCAGGAGAGGGCTTAGGCAGGGGCCGTTGGTACCTGCTCATTTCAGGGAGGAACCTGCAGCTGGGTAATACACCCGAGTGTGATGCACTCTGAGTGTGGTGAGCGTATCAGAGTTGAAAGGGTTTAATGTAGCTGCTAAGCAGCTTGGGAGAGAAGATGATAGTCCCACATGCCTTTAGCTCCTTTAGGGTGTGTGTTCCTCTAAGACTACTTAAAGATCAGCTTTGCCCCTGCTTTTACTTCTGTTTCAATCTCTGAGTTTGTTACTGAAACTTTATTTGCAGAGAAGAAGGTAGTTCAAATGAACTTTACCAATCCACTGCTGATCAGATGAGTGGCCTTCCAACAAGCTGTAGAGAACTTAATGCCCTTTTCAAACCAAAGGAGGACAAGCTTGAGAAGAGCTGGCCTGAGGGCCCTGCAGTTCAGAAGCCTCAGTTCTGAGTGGCAGAGCCAGGAGAAGGGTGGTGGGAGCTTCTGTTCAGTTGGAGACTGAAGGCAGTTTAGTTTAATTTCTTTTATTTCTTAGGATGAGAATGTGTTGAATTTTTCTTGCTTGCTAAATCAATAGAATCTCTCCTGATGCTGCTGAGACCACAGTTCTGCTATTGCACTGGAGGCACCCTGCTTCAGAGCTGGGCTCTGATTTTCTAACTATGTCCTGTGTGAGTCCAGCAGCTGTGGGATCCCAACACCTTTGCTCCCCAAGATTGGTCTGAGCTTTTGTCAGTGACCGGTGATGTGTTTGCCCACGGTCATTGGGTTTTTTTGCACTGGCATTAGTACAGCTATAAAATAAAGAGCCATTCATTACATTCGTAGTGCGAAGGAACAAAGCGAAGGCTTGGCAAGGAGTGGCAGTGACTTTTGTCTCCTCTTTGTGTCCATCATGGTGCTGCTTGGACCAGTGGAGAGGTTATAGGGGGCTGGTTCAAAACATCTTTTCAGTTTCAACTCTGAAGGCTGCAGTGTGGCAGGGAGCCTGCAGTGTGCTGCAGAGCAGCCGCAGCACTGTTACAACCTTAGATTTCTTGTTTATTCCTTTATTTAGTTACTAGTGTCTGTGTTTGATCCAGAAGTCTCATTGTTCTGCCTGCCTGCAGGCCGTTGAGGGGACTGGTGGTTCTGGCAGGCGTGGAGTGGGCTGCTGGAGACAGGGCTGTCTAGAAGTGGGCAGTGGGGGGGGAAGCATTCTTGTCTGCAGCAAGTCCCCTGCTTGTTAGGTTGGAGGGGCTGCTGCCCCTATGGAAGGGTGCACCAAGTCCCCCCAGGCAGCTCAGGTGTTGCTTTGCCACAGAGGGGCCTGAGATGGGCTGGTGAGACTGCCCTGGCTGTTCTGTGGGGCAGGGCCTGTGCTGGCTCTGCGTTGTGCCGTGGCAGTCACAGGGGTGTTTCACACCGGTTCACTTTCTGACCGCATCTGTATTGGTTTGGTTTTGGGCGGTGAATGAAACTCTGCTTTTCTTACGGTCTTATTACTTATGGTAATAATTCCTTATGGTTTATTACTTTTTCAAGTTCCCTTAGGTGTTTTCATCAGCAAATGTCATCGTTTGTCATGTGGACGCCAGATTTAATTGAGGAAAGGCCAAGTCTCCATTGTGCTTGTATTATTTAGTATTTTCCTTGCGTTAATCTGATGATACATTCTGAAATTGAGTTTCCCCTATTCCCTCCCCTCCCCCCTCCCCAATATTTGTCATCCTCTCCGTGTAGTAAGTAACATTTGCGTTAGTTGGCTTTAACTCAGAGGGTTGGCAGGGTTGGAATTGTTTTGAAAGCTATAGATGAGTTTTTGTCTGCCCTATAGAAGGGCATCACCTGCTCACTGCTGTAGTGCAGTATTGGATAATTTCAATCAATGGAGCTACAGCATTTTGCAAAGTGATGGATACAGGTATTTTCAAGTCCTCATTTCAGGAGGCCACTTAGTTTTACGAAAGTCATTTGGACATATTCATAGATGTGAGGTTTTCTCCACTTCACCGATTCAGAGTGAAATTAATTGTGCTGAAACACTTGACTGAATTTAAATTTTAGAGTAATTCTTGTGCCTCTTCCTTCATTGACGCATCTGTTAAAACTGTATGGTTTTGTTCTCTTGAATTTGTTTGGGGTTCTGTGTTGTTTTTTTTTCCCTCCCAGAAAGAGGCATAAGGTCACGGTCACTCACTATTTCATTAGAATTAGCTTTTTTCAGGGACTGTGACCTTACCTTGTTGAAGCCACTTTGGCAGCTTTTTACCCGTACGGAAAACAACTTGTGTCATGACATGGCCAAGCCTGGGATTCTTCTTCCTCTTCGTCGTGCGCTTGCAGAACTCTTCCTTGTTACAGAAAACAGAGTTAGTGTAAGCAGTTCCTGTACTTGCACCCCTCCTCTATCCAGTGCCCAGAATGATACATAGTTCAGTGTTAAATTAAAAGCAGTTTTCCTTTACCTTGGCAAAGTTCATCAGAGCTTTAGAACCATTAAATGCTTCAGAAACATGACAAACTTTCTCTTGTGGAGTCTGGCAGCAAATTCTACTAGAGGGGCCATGCTGTTGCCATATCCATTGTGGAGCCTTATATAATAGTCATGACTCCTCCTTATGCACTTCAGGCAGCAAGCCCTACAGCCACTCTTTATTCTGAGAGGAATGCTGCTTTAATAATTAATTTAAAGGTATTTAAATGTGCTTTTCCTTGAGTTGGTTTTGCACACTACGTAGGAACAGCCTGTAACAAACTGATTTCTGTGTTCACAAACTGTGTTCTAGTCAGGGAGAGTCTTATGTGTAGTTCAGGTACCTTTGGTTCATGGGGACTACTGTAATGATCAGCACTTTAATGTTAATGAGTAGGATGATATCTTTACTAGAAGTGTTGGTGTTCACTGAAGGCTTTGTTGCAGGAGCTTGGATCTCTACAAGAGTGTTTGCTTGCCTTAAATACTGAAGATCAACTTCATCACTGCACAGCAGAGGTCATAATATTGCACAACCTCAGTGATGTGTGGTTTTGCAATATCTTTCTGACAGGCAGAGATAATGATTTCTGACTGCCCAGTGGAGTTGTATAAAGTAGAGATAAATGTACTTTGACTTCCCAATACCCTGAAAGGCTTCTGAAATACGTGAATGAGCTACGCACAAATGTTCTCCTTTCCTAGTCAGCTGATGTGCCCCAAAGTGGCTGTTGGGTGTCATCTGGTTTACCAAAGTGACCTCTCAAGTGCCAAAAGGTGGGAATGGGGATGGGGGCTGGTCTTTCAGTAGCTGGAAATGCAGTTGCCTTGCTGGAACTGCCTGGGTACATGACAATTGTTGCACTACTAACTTCTTAGGTTGGAGGGGCTGCTGCCCCTATGGAAGGGTGCACCAAGTCCCCCCAGGCAGCTCAGGTGTTGCTTTGCCTGGGAATCGAATTTTCTGTTGTTTTTTCCTGTTATTCTGCTGTCTGCTAAAATAACTCCTGCCTCCTGAGGTACACAGCAGGAGCAGAACACCACACAGAGGAGTGGGAAGGTTTCATCAGCACTGTGAGGTCCCTGAAGGAAAGATACTGCAGTCTGTCATTCCCGTGGAATGGGCAGACAAGGGCATTTGAACGTGTTGTTGTGGGACTGTGAGCACAGTCTAGTGGGGATGGGATGGAGCAGCCCTGAGGAGAAGGACTTGGGGTTTTGGGTGACGAGAATCTCCCCGTGACCTGGCTTGAGAGTGCGCTTGAGCCCAGAACCCCCCTGTGTGCTGGGCTGCGTCCCCCCCAGGGCGTGAGAAGCAGGTCAAGGGTGATCTCTTCCCTGTGAGGGTGGTAAGGCCTTCAGCATTGGTGTTCAGTAAACTGTGGCAATCAGCAGCTCGTGAAGATGCCAGCACATCCCTAATTTTTGTGGTGTGGCAGGGATGAGTTCCTTGTCTCTTGGCTTTGCTGCATGATTAACTTTGGTTTTGAACAGTTCTGTGAAGGGCAGTCCCAAAAGAGAGTGGCTGCAGCGAGGCTTTCCTAGTGAAATGCCTGGCGTCAAGGAACTGGTTCATCATGAGCAGTTTCGCGAGCCCACTGCTGTGTTGTTCTGAATATTTGTGGGACATCCTGAGCCCACTGATGCTTCTGCTGGTTACTCGTACAAATACTTCTCTCTTCTATCGTTTTTAGCATCAGAGAAGGCCATGAGATGTCTAAAGAAAATCTTGTCACGTTTCATCAGTGCTGTGACTAGGAGAGCAAAGCAGAGAACCCATTTTTATTAAAGAACAGGAATTTGATGCAGCACTGTAAAGCAATTTCATGAAGTAAATAGGAGCTGTGTGTGCTTAGATAGGAGCCTACTATTTTTAGCTAAAGCAGGAATTGAATGTAAAGTGCTGTAGACACTGACATTGGTTACAGGCAGTGGCTTTGACTCAGATTCACACCAATATGTGAGTATCTTCAGGAGATTTGTTTGAGGTTTGTATCGGGTGCAAGCAGGACCAGGACTGGAAGCATTAGTTTTGAGTTTCATAGTGATAGCTCAGATTAAAAAGGTTGTGTTCTGTCATATTCTGGGAAGCGGAGTAAAAGCTGCAAATTTTAGGAAAAGTGTTGATTTGCCTGTCTTACGAAATCCAGAATATCATAGAATCATAGAGTGGTTTGGGTTGGAAGGGACCCTAAGGCTCATCCAGCTGCAGCCCCCTGCTATGGGCAGGGACACCTTCCAGTAGAGCAGGTTGCTCCGAGCCCTGTCCAACCTGCCCTTGGTCTCCTAAAATCTGTGAATCTCCTGAAGTCTCTGTTGTTTGAGGAATGGGTGGAATAACCAGCATTTCCCATTTTAATTTTCCAGCTGTATAGCAAGGCTGTGCATATGGCAAGGGTCACCTGTGTGTTCTTTCCCCAGTGCTCAGTGGAAACTTCCTTTTGGATGTCCAGGACGCCTCAGGTGGAGGAGGAAGGTAGATTGAAAGGTACCATTGTCACATGGTGGCAGGGGGTTGGAACTGGATGAGCTTTAGGGTCCCTTTCAACCCAGAGCAGTCTGTGATTCCGTGATCTGTGTGCTGTGGATTTCTTACATCAGATGTGCCTGGGGATCAGATTTAAACCTCTGCACTCAGCTTAATGTTCTTGGAATTTGTTTGTGTCTTTCTCTGCTGTTAGTTGATGCTCCGAGGCTGAGGAGGCTGCTACAAGCACACAGTTTATGGATGTGGCCTCCATCGCTGCATGGAGGCCCCAACGAGCCTGGCCTGTGCCAGCAGATGTGTCTTTTGCTGGAGGTCAACTCTGATGCAGTTCTACTGTGGGACAGGGGCTCTGTTCCACTCTGTCCCTGTGCTGTTCCTGAAGCCTGGGGCAGTGTTACTTGTGTGCCCCTTTAATTTGCAAGTCGGTGGAGGATGGGTTTGAAAGGGAGCAGGTGGCTCCCCCTTCCTGCCTGGACTCCTCCTCTTCCAAGAGCTGCTGGAGCCCATGGGTGTGGGATGGTCGGATGTGAGCTGGGTGGGTGGGCTCCACATCTGGGAGACTGAGGAGGTGCCACCTTCCCTAGAGCTGAGTCCTGTGTCAGACTGGCTGGGAAGCAGTGGAAGGAGGAACTGGGGAGGCAGGAGACACACGCCTCTCTGTGTACTGCTCTGCAATTCCCACTTGGTAGAGGTTTGGTTCCCCCTGGAGATCACTGTCTGAGGCTGTGTGTGGCTCCTGGTGCTCTAGGGAACGTGGGCTGGCCCATCTTGTGCAAAGCCACCAAGGTGCAAAGCAAAATGAGTATCTTTGGTTTGAAACTGGACCGTTTTTCTTACTCCAGGTACCTTCATCGCCACCAATTCAGTTGCAATCTCAGTGAGTGAAAAGTGATGACTTGGTAACTGTTGCCTTCCTAAAGCAGGCTCTAATAGATGACTTTCCATTCTAGTCAGTAAAGTGACCCCTGTTCTTAGGGGGATGACTTTGTTAGTTCTCTAAAGGCAATGAGCTCTGCCCAGATGGGAGCGGTGAGCAGCTCCAGCGGTGCTTACTCACTGGGCTGCCAAGGGAGGGTTTTGCCAGGCTGGGAGCGCAGGATGGGGTTGGTGAGAGACACTCAGCAAAACCAAAAGCAGTGTCGTGAAAGTGCGCTGAGTGGGAGGACATGGAGGTTATTCTTTGAGCTCTTTTGTCTTGCCAGCTAATTCATACGATGGGGCTTGCGCTTCCTCTTGTATTCACGCCTTCCCCAGTGACCTGGTTGCCAGAAATACCCCTTCCATCCCGAAGCCTGAGTGTGCATGCAAACCCAGCCAAATTCCTCCTGAATCCCACTTTTTCTGTTTCATAGTCTTCAAGTTTTAACAATGGAAATACTTCATGAGGATATTGAAATGGCAGCATTAGTGCAGAAGGACAGCAGAATTTTGGAGAGTATTTTGGAGAAGCTGTGTCCCATGTTAGTGTTAGATGTAAGCATTAGACACTGGTCATCCGGTGAAGTTTGCGTTCTGAAATGTTAATTGGGGCTCTTGATGGGCTTTCATCATATCCTGGCTTGAATGAACTCAGCAAATAGCAGGTTTAGTGTGTAAGTTTTTGCTGCTTTTCTTCAGAGCAATTTAATGGCTGGGAAGGAGAATGTACTGCTTGTGTCTTTTGTCTTCCTTTTTTTCTCATGTATCAGGTAGCAGTGGTGCATTTACTTCTGCAGTGGTGACTGGACTGGTAGGGAGAGGATTGCCGTGCATTTTGTCCTTCTGTCCCTACACAGCAGATACATCATAAACAGCAAATAGAAAGCGATAGCGTTGTCGGAGCGAGGAATTTTGCTCCTGATATTGCACTGCAGACCATTTAACACTGTTCCCCTTCAAAATGACCCACTTGGTATTTCTTAGCAGTAGCAGCAGCCTGTCTCTGGAGTAGGGGGCTGAGCACGGTCCAAGTCTTAAAATGTTCATAGAAAATGCAGATTGCAGATACACTAATAATATCTACAGCTGTCACAGCATATGCTGCCTTTTTTTCTATCTAGATTTTGTCAATAATGCTGTATTCCTCTTAGAGAGAGATCAGTTCCCTGGCTGAACGTGAGGATACTGAAGTGGAAGAAAGGGAACAAGATCAAGATGTGGAGCCACCCATTGTTGGTCCTGTAGATCTAGAGCAGAACAAAGTTGATCCTCTGGAGGGTTTGGATGAAGCCACCAAAATATGCTTCTTGGTACTTAATTTTACCTCCTTTGACATTTCTTTGAATTTTCTGGTTGCATAAAATATTTGGTAGTCTCTATGGCTGTTTTTCTTGTAAGTTCACAAAGTATGGGTCTATGATTTCAGTGTATTGTTATGTAAAGGTAATAAATTATATCTGCAGTCATGAACACTACAAGATTCTTGACGCAGGAGTCACGGACAACGCAGAGACGATCAATGTGATCAAGCAATTGCCAAATTTATTACAAAGCCTTAACTCCTTGTATACTATTTCTTACATGCACTTATAGTGATTTGGCATATTATGATTGGATACCTGTCTTGAAGACCCTTAGTGACTACCATATAATTGGTTAAACACAGGTGTGAGAACTCAACCTCCAAAGCTTGCCAACAGTCCACAGTTCTCATTAGCTCAGTGAATTCCAGCTTCTTCTCTTGCTTGCTTAATCTTCTTCGGGCCTCTCATGGCCTTGCTGTATCTTTCAGGATTATTCAGAATTTATGTACTAATTATCCATTCTTCTTTGAGAACTCTGTCTCCACATCTCCCCCTTTTTGTTTTATATATGTTTTGGGTGACCCTACTTGAGCAGGGGATTTGGGCTAGATCATATCTTCAACATATGCCAACTACAGGCTGCTGGGCCTGCCCCTTTTTCCTGCTGTATGGTTCTCTGATAACAGGGGAGGCCATCCTTCACATCAAGGTCTGGCATGGCATGTGTCCCCACCGCTCCACGCCTGCTGGGTTGCAGCCAACAGCAGAGCTAAAGGTTCTTCCTGGTGGCAAACACAGAGGCCAACCCAGTCTTGCCCTTGACTGTGGTAGCAGGCATTTGGTCAGCCTCAGTCCTTGCACCTCGTTGTCAATGCAGAGTTTCACCTGCTTCATCCAGTACCAAGTCGCTACTACAGCAAGGCACACACAAATTTACATTAGCAGAGTAACTATTACAGGTGCAGCAGCATGTTGAAGATGCTGATGGCAGCGAGGGACTAGCCAAAGAAATTTCTTACCACTGGAATTCTCCCACCTCTTAATTTGTTCCATCACCTGCTTTATAACACTATCAGTGTATTAGAATCTTTCCAGCTTTTGCCTTAGCATTTTCTAGCAGCTACTTCAAATTTCCATCCTCTAACATCTCTTTCACAAGTGACAAATCTATATAATACAAGGTGTGGTTTCTTATTAGCGACTGGCTAGTAAATACAGGTGGTTTTATACACAAAATCACAGCCTCTAATAATAGCTACTTTACAAGCACACATATTCAAGCAGTTACTTTTCAGTTGCCCCCAGGTGACGTTTTGCAATCATTAGATTTTCTCTTCCTCTATCTCATTCTGCTTGGGGTATTCACGGTCAGCTCCTGTAGCTGAGGCATCAGGTTTTTCCATTCGTCTGTCCAGCTCATGGCAAGGCTTCACAAGCTTTGCAGGCAGTTGCTATGGACCTGTAGGCAGGAGACACAAATATACTCCCTCCCCCAGGTTATCCGTTCTTGAGAAGCAGACAGGTTAAACTGCACATTGTTAACTGGTGAGGAGTTTGCTGCATTATTGCCTTTGTTTTTGTTTTTTTTTAATCCAAAGTTGCTTACCCTACAAACCCCAGCCTGCCTGCTTCAGCAGCAACCATAAATACCTGCTGGCAACCGCACTTTTGCATTAACCCTTTCATGCCCGAAATGTTAAACTGCTCCCCGTTAAAAAGTTTTACATGAACCCAACACCAAAAAAACCACACAGAACATCGTCTGCCCTCAACACATGCACGCACACACACGCGTATGGGATCCCACAAGCACACGCCACACAACTACAATATTTGAAGCATAAAATCCAGACAATCATTACTCCCACTACAGTTCCACGTACAGAATGTGGCACAAGGACCCTGTGGAGACTAATAGCAAACCAGCTCCGAGAAGCATCATTGCAGTGCGAGGTGGCAGGCTCAACCTTAGCGGGCTTCCCCACAGAGGCTCTGCCTCCCCCACATCGTATGAGGCTTGGGCTTTTATACTGACCAAAATGCACACTCATTCCCACACAGGTGGCCAGGCTGTGCTGGAAGAAGTGGCCAGCAGTATCTACAAAGGTCTCCAAAGGTTGATAGAAACCTGGACATACTTATATTTACCAACTTCTAGTACATGAGTATCACAGAGAAACTGTATGGGCTCCCCCTGTCAATTGCAAGAAAAAAATCATAACATATACAGCTTGAGTATAAGAGGATTCTAACGCATATGTGGTCACTGCTTGTCAGGCCTCCTTAACTGTTTTGAGATCAAGAGCTTCCCACTCTTTAGCCCCCTGCTGTGTAGTAAACACAGGATATGCAGAGATGCCCATTGCAGAAAATTCACCAGTAATGATCACATCTTTGATTAACCATTGTTGCAGCTGAGCATCTCCAGGGCCAGCAAGTCTGAGCAGACCGACCTGGGAGACAAAGAGTCAGAGTCTGGAAGCAGAGGATATAAATCTGGCTCGGATTCAGGGGATTCGGGGTCTGATGCTGGGCTGAATTCAGGGTCTCCCTTGCTCGCAGCTATGTCTTTCTTGTCAGATATCTGTTGTTCGGTATGTAGCCATCTGCACACCTGGCTCCTCCATAACTGAGTTACAAATTTCCACTCTAGGGCATAATGGGTTGGAAAGGCTCGCAGTCACTTTAAATCTCCCGCTAGCGCATGATCTCTATTTTCTACTGCATGCTTCAAAATGGTGCCCCAATTGGTCCAGCGCTGAGGCACCGCCCTCTTTCTTTCAGATTCCTCGACATTTATCATGAGTATCCCTGTCTAATGTACTTTCTCTGTCCTTTTTAAAGTCCCTACTTTCGGAACTGGGGTGGTGGGGGAGCAGGGGGTTACACCTCCTCCGCTGCACCTTCTGATGAAGAAGGAGGGGGAGAAAAGGAAGGGGGGGCGGGAACCCTGTGCTCCCGCGAGTTGGGTAAAACGAATTGTAATCTTCCCCCGGCTTCAACCGACCGGGGACGTCTGTTCCTAGTTTCTCCGTTGCTACCGCAGCAGTTTTCTTTTCTGCCTTGTATCTTTTTGTACAGTTTATTACTTCTCTCCGTGGTTTACCGAGTTTCTTTGCCGTTTTATTATCATTGAGCATTGAGTCAAATAGTTCATCACCAAAACTTTTGCCACTCACTCTCCTCAAAAACTGTATTAGGATCTACAAAATATCCCTTAGCCTTCCCTACAGCCACTAGACCTGCTAGCTGCTTTAGAGTCTCAGGCTCAATTCCCCGCTTTTATAAAAAGCACTGTAAAAAGTTCAGGGCTCAGTTCCCCGCTTTTATAAAAAGCACTGTAATAAATCAGGGGCTACCATTTTCATGGCCGGCCTTTTCCGGATCGTCTTCTTCTGGGTCGTCCTGTAACCTCAGTCTCTGGATCGGCCTCCCTACACAGCAGTGTCTGGTTCGCCCCAGCGGCGGACTCCTTTCGGTCAGTCCAAGCACCCAGGTCCGTCACGCCACTGCAGCAGCATTGCCCACGCTCCCCGGCCGCTGCCGCCGGTGCCGCTCACTCACCATTCTGGGTCCCTGATACTCAGGGCCCTGTATTCCGGGTCCCCGCTAACCGGGGCCCTGTAATCCAGGTCCCTGTTCGGGCACCATTTGTTAGTGGCGAGGAGAAGCAAGACAGGCCAACCCAATATGGGTGATAAGCAAACTTCTACTTTATTTGTGGCGCAGTTCGCTTATATCTGCGTGGTGTTTAGCCACGCCTCCTAGTCACAACAGTATTGGTTAGTTCTACACAGCTTCCTCCACATTCTCCTCCCACATCCGGTTTCTGGTTACCTGTGAGGCCTGCACCTTGCTTTGCTCGCACAAGGCCTCTAAGGATCCATGGCCTTGCTCTTAGAGCCATTCTGCAACAATTATGTATCAGATTTGTTTCTTCCAGTTATTCACAAATAAGAAATAGATGGAGTCTAATGTTACTTTTCCTCATTGAGCCCTCAGCCCTGTGGGAGATGACTGATTTTCCTACACAATGTGTAATGAATGCAGAGGTTTGATCTTCAGGTAGAATAGTTAAGCTTGCTGAAGGCAAAGTGGTCACCGTCTAGATGTCTGCCCCCCTCATTAATTAAATTCAGAACAGCAGTATTTTCAAGTACTGCACTTTAAGGCAAAACAAAGTTATTGTCTTTCTTCTAAAGTGCTATAGTGTGAACTGCTGCAACTGAGAAGCAATTAGCAAATGTCTTAGACCTCTTCGAGCAACACATGGTCACCTGTCCATTGTCCCGGTTCCAGTGTTCTGATCCCACTGTCAGAGCTTTACAGGCTGGAACTCACTTCTGCATGGAGTAGGCTGAATTTCACAAACATTGCTGCTGCTGCAAATACTTTGTATTAGAAAAGCCCCAACAAACAAAACTGAAAACACCCCACCCAAAACCCATAGTCATTTAAACTGGTAAGAAGTGGACCCATATCTCCCAAATGCGCAACCCGAACATGAGATTGTAAAGTTATTCTCTCCTTCTGTCTGGACTAGTGAACATTTGAAAAATTTGAGTGTGTCATAGATCATTTAAGTTGAGGAACTATGCCTACTTAGAAAAATTGTCATGTATAGCTACCAATTATTGTAAAATTGACAATTGTTCCCTCACCCCATTTCAGTAGTAGTGCGCAGGGACATGGGGTACCTGTTTTTTTTTTCCCCTGATTCAACTCGTGTTAAACATGGTGCAACATGCCATAGCTATTGGCTCTTTTACAGACTATTCCCATAGTGTCTTGGGTATTTTTTTTTTTTTCTTGGAAGCTCATTTTTTAGAGTTTGTGTCCAATAGATGTTGCTTGTTTTGTTTTCCAAAATATTTCCTCAGGTACCTCACTGAACAGACTCGAGGCCATTAAATTGGAACACTTCCAGACATTGATCTCTGAAATCAAGCCAAGATTTTAACTCATTCATTTAGAAACAACTTACAAAGTAGGCTTATTGAGTCTTGAATATTAGCATGAAAATGCTTTCAAACAATCTTGTTACCTCATTGCTGTAGGTTTTTAAAGACAGTGGCTTAAAGCATAACTGATACTTATTTAAGCAGGATGACAGGTTAGATGAACAAGTAGAGACCTTCCTAGTTTCTGTTGTCTGCAAAAGCGCATAGAGGAGTTATTAGTACCTAGAGTACATATATATATGCACATAAAGTGATCATACGTAATCTCCCATGAACTGGGGAGGGATTATTCTAATAAAGTTATTTAACCACCAAAAGCAAAAGACTTATGGTTACTATTTTGTATTAAAAAATGTATGATGGTGTTACTGCCATAAAAAGGGAGATGCTTTTCTCAATAGGTTCTACATGACAAACAGTACCCTCATATATGTTAAACGTAATCTTAATACTGTCTACCCTTTGTACAAAAATTTATTACTGTTATGGATTCTCTACAAGATAAGCAGTTCCAGTAATTTAAATTGCATATGTTCGGAAACAGGTAACTAAGAAGTGCCAAATTATTTACAAAAATACATTTATTAAAATAAATGTTGAAATGTTCTTTAAGGCACAAGATCAAATAAAGACGAGTGCCTAGAGATTGTTTTCTGATCAGCAGTATCTGTTTGCATAGATCACTGCTACCCAGAAGGGAACAATTTGCATTGTGCATCTCATACCTGAGATTTCAGGTAAAGGTTGTCACCCAAGCACCCTTTAACAGATGAGGTCTTTGAGATCTTAAGAAGCTTGCCAGATTCATGTTTACCGTTCTCAAATGCCACTGAAAACAACTGTGATCTAATTATTAACCTGGCAGGCTTCTCAGGGAACTGCTAACAGGAACATTTGTGAATCATGATGACCCATGTAACACAACTTAAGGATGTTTTTTTTGGGGGGGGAGGTGTTGTTTGTTTTTCATTTAGGTCTACAGAAATACCACTGATTCTTAAAACTGAAATGTAATAAGGGATTTCAAAGTGCTCTTTCTCCTATTGGAGAATGTGGGAGAAGAATGGACATCTTTCTGCTCAAGTTGCTTAGAAAGTGTTAGCTTAAAACAGAAGGCATAATCATGAACTCTGGCTCTAGGACAAGCATTTGTTCTTGTCACATTGAAGTCTTTTGGATTAACATTTGCTGCTCTTTCTTTCACCCTCTTTTCTCTCTTTGAAGCAGTTCTAAGAATCGACATTCTGTGAAATGCCTGTTCATTCCTTGTTACAAATTTTAAATCCTGAAAATTTCAAGTTTGTTGCTTTTATACATTCTTAGTATTGGGATCTTTAATTTGGATAAGATTTCTTTGCACTTTAGAGACAGAGATGTTTACTACTAATACTACTACTGTAGCAGGAAAAAATAACACCATTTGTTCCCCATGTTGTTGTTAGGGATAATTTTTTTATGTTTACTTGCGCTGAATTTTTTTTTTTTGTCCAGAGTAGCATATTTGTATTTTTTTTTGTCATAGAGGTGTTATGTTGTATAGAGAAAGATTGTTTATAAAAATTCTTAGATTTATTCTGAAGAACAAGGTTTGCATGATTTCACTGGTGATAAATATCCTTAGTGAAGTCTATCTCTGTCTTGCTGTTAAACTTGTCAGGATTAAAGATTACAAAGATGCTGGTTTAGTGAAATTAGCAGGTTGGTGAATTAGCAGCCCCACATGGGGAAAGGTGGGTAGACTGAGCATCTTACTATTTCCAAGTCTGTATTGGTCATTTGTTGTACATTTATTGGTCAACTTGTACATTTATAGCTTGTGGTCTAGTACAGTATGTGCTACCACCTGCCTAAACAAATAGGTGACAGGTCTGTGGATGCCAGGCTAGGGAATGAGTACTAAGGAAAGCAGTGAAAATCAGACTATGGATTTTAGCTGGAAGTAGCAGGGGAAGGGAAGGGACAGGTCAGGAAATGAGTATTCAAATTCAATTCATCTCACTTCTTATATAAAATGAAAAGTAACTTTCTGCAAAAGCAGTAAGGATAACATATGGCAGACTAGAAGCTCAGCCATATTCATAATGAGGTCACAGACAGAATAAGGTTGCTTTAGCTAAATAAGGCCGGAATGAATGTTCCCATAATTTCTTTATTTTGAGATGGTACAAAGCCAACTTTCCGTTCATTGTCTCTATGCCATCTCTGGTATACTAGAACCCTTTGTAAAGGGAATAATGTAATCTCAGAGCATAGCAGTGGTCTGAGTTTATTAGTCATATAGAAATATTTGGTTTAGGTCTTGGTATGCAGCTGTATTATAGATTAGTTGCAGAAAAATAATTTTGGGGAACAGCATATACTTAAGCATTTTGGGTAGCCTTTCTTCAGGTAGAAAGTCATCTATTCTGTAAGCAGACACACTCTTTTGACTGGGGACTACAAATATTCATACAATGAATAATTTTCCTTATTAGGGCTTAAGATCTCAAATGATACAGACTCTAATTTTACCTAATGAGAAAACAGAAGCTTAAATGAGCCACTAAAATAAAAAACCTGTTTTGAGAAGAGCACTGAATGCATGCTTTTGATGCTTCTTTAAACTGCATTTTTGGTGGTTTCATCTCTGTATTTTACAGATGTGGCTTCCTGGTGGGCTGGTCATTTATGCCGTGGAACAGCTTATAAACTAACTTTTCATTTTATTGCTGTAAATAAGCTGGGTTTCAAACTCTACAAATGATTAGATGATCACTAGAAAAAGAAGTTTCTTTTCTGAGATTTTAGTCATTTTTAAGATGTGTAGTGTACACTCAGAAGTAAACATGTATCAATGTCTAAGAAGCCCAGCTGTGCTTTGTAGGCATAATACAAGAAAATAAATTCTTGAAGAGACTTTGAACCAGTGTTCCTGTTCATTTTACTCCAGTCCACCCTGGGACCAGTATTTCCTTCCAAGAGATAAGATAATTTTAGAAGGTATTTTCACAATGAGAAATCGAAAGTTGTTTAGCACAGGTGTTTCTGTGGTTTGGTTTAAAAGAGGAATATATAGCTTTGAAAACTGTACTTCCAGCTGCTTACAATGTAGTTTTGGGTTACAATATAAACCAATAAAGTTGCATGGCTCAAGCTGCTCTAAAATGCTAGGTTTCTTTTCTGATATTATTGGTGCTCCTTTGTCATGTATGTGTATATATATGCTTCTGAATCCACCAAGGAGAACTTTTTCCTACCTAAACCCTGTGAAAAAATAACTATGTCATTATTAGAAAGCTAGTGGGAAGTTTAGAAAAGCTGTCTCCCAAGATGAAACTCAGCAAAGACAAGACTCCATAAGATGAGAATGGATCAGATAGACATATTTTAAAAGTTGTGTCAGTTGTAAGATTACTTCTCATACAAATTTTCAAAAGAAAGCTGCAGTACATTTAAGAATACAAATGTAAAGCAAGAGTCCTTTTGCAGATGTATATCATCTACAGCAATATATGTTTATGTTATGAAGCTATAGAAATGCATGATACTAAACATGGACATGAACCTTTTGTTTAGTTTTTAAAAAAGGAATAAACAATTTTTATTATGTTGTTTGTTTTTTTTTTCGTAAGTACTGTAGAATTCAGTATTTCTGTGAAATTATTAAACTGACTTAATGAATTCCATGGCGTGAATTAGGTTTTTTTATTTAATGGTTACTATCAAACAGATTTGATTCCTCTCTGTCCGCATCTAGATACATAGCACACTATATCCTCTTCTGAATTCTTTTATTGGAGCAGTTCTGCCTTGAAGTCAGATTAGGTACATGTGTTATTTTACTTTGGATTTAAGATCTCAAAAAATTCAAAAGATCATTAAAGATGCAAGTTTATGTAAACTGGGAGGGTTTCTTTATGAAGTTGGTGACTTGTTCCTATCATATGGGGACATTTAAGCATGCATTTCTCTGGGTACTTGAAGGCAGTATATCAATGAAATGGTTGTCATATTGCATTTTCCAATCTTGACATTAATGGCAATTATACATGCCTATCAAAAACCTAACCTTAACTTTTAAATTCCAGTTTGAAAAATTGAGTTGTCTTTCAAACAATAGTGTACTGGTTTGGGGTTTTTTAGGGGTGTTTTGGTGGTTGTGGTTTGGGAGTTTAGGGTTTTTTGTGGTTTTGTCTTGGAGGAGGAAAAAAACCCCACAAGGTTATCAGATGAAGGATGGGACTGACAACTTGTGATGACTATCACTCCAGTCTGTCATTTTTGAAAACATATTTGTATGGCCTGTTTCAGTAGAAGTGAATTCTGGTTGCAGCTCAGTTACAGCGTATTTCCAATTTGCAAAAAGTGGATTTCCTGGTGTCAGCTAGATCATGCGCTCTGTGCTGCGGCAGGATTACGTATGTGCTGCTGCGAAATGTGAAATCAGAGCAGAGCTAGACCTCCCCTGAGAAACACAGGCTATAAATTGTAAAACTTTTAAATGAAGGGCTAGAAGAAAATGCTTGCCTTAGGTTAGGGTTAGTTGGTTTTGGTACAAAGAGTTTTATGTCCGTAACTGTCTATCTGTCCTCTTCCTGATTTCTCTAATGTTGTTTTGCATTGGGGTAAGTTTGTATTTGTTTTTCCTGACAATGATATGGTTGAAATTGAGCTGTTCTTCAGCTGTTATGAACTTGAACTTATTTACTGAATATTTATCAGATTTTTGTCTTCAATGAAGACTCTTCTTGTTTTTTTAGAAAGTTTGTTTTCTGAATTAAAGTTCTTCCCTCTTCTAAAGCTCTTTAACTTTTTTTTTTTGTTTCAAAGAATAGCAGTTTCTCCTTTTACATTAACAAGCCACAGTTTTCCATCAATTCCTTGCAAAGTTCAAATACTGCAAATCTTACTGACACAAACCTGAAAATGACAGAAAATTGCCTGAAAAATTGCAGTTCACCCAAATACTGGTTAGCACAAATAATGTTTAGGGTCAGGTCTGTTGGTAGTGTAAATCAGGACAGCCCTGCCTGCTTCAGCATGACAATACTTTAAGTGATAAGTTTGGTTAGGTTAATTCTTTCCATGAACCTGTGAAACCCCAAAGTGTTTTTCAATCTAAAACATTCAACTGGACAAAACCACACAAATCAACAATTTTTTTTTTCTTAAAACTTCTGTTGCTTTGACAAATCTCTGTGCTCTGACAGGTCCACTTAAAAGCAACTCAACAGTGCTGAAACATGAGGTCTTCCACATAAATTATCAGGCTGTCCCACAACATGTAAATTAAATGGTGCTAAAAGAGGTCAGATTTCTCTCAATGTTGCAGTGAGAGTCCAATCACTTGTTAGAAAAGCACCAAAATTTTATATTTGGGAAATGTTACTGATAAGGCAGAAATCAGGTAAGTCGTCATCACTTTGTGCTATGAACCAGAATCACCCATTATTATCCCTTGAAGTCTGTTTAATTTACACTGCCTGAAGTTGGCCCAACATATTAAAACTGCAACAAGTTAAAAATGTAAAACATTCTTGAATGCAGCTCTGTTAATGAGCTTCATTAATTACAATGAGAATATATTTATAGCTATCTTAGATCTGATATCTCACTTTTATTGCGTCTTGAGATGGTTTCTGATCTCATTCACATGTGGACATGGGAGTCACTTCTGATTAATGCAGATGAGACTGAGATAAGAAACAGACCGTAAGTGGATCAACACCAAAGTGGGAATAAAGTGCAGCAGGCTAGAGTAGACTGGTTAAGAAGGCAAGAAAGTAGATGAATAGAGTATACGAAGAAACCTGTTTTATGTTGCCCTGGAGAATATTCCTGTCAGATCATGTTCCAGACCATATTCAAAACCAAACTCATTGATTGTTCCCAGAGCTTTTATACATTCACTTTCTCTCTCATGTGAACCTTGTGGCTTGCCAGATGAGGAAAATTAAATGTGAGTTTGGGGACTGACGTAAATCTAAATACCTGGTCATACAGGCAGTTTGAAGACAATTAAATTAAAATACATGAGGTGGGGTTCTTTTTTGGCATAACTATTACTTATGCTATAGTTATAGCCAGCAGTGACACAGAATTCTACTATGATGCTAGTCAAATCAATTTATGATCATTATGTAGCGTAAGTATCTTCCCATAGGGTTTGACAGTGTGATTGAATGCTGAGTGTCATTATTGTTGCACATGGTACACTGCAAAGCCACTTGGAGGAGTAAAGCCTTAGGGCTCCCAAAGTGGGCACTTGGAATTACTGAAAACTTCTGAACTTAACTTTCTCTGCTGCGTTTTCCTATATTTAAAAGAGGTGTAACAATACTATATATGTATTTTATCCCGTCATTGTAAAAACTAAATGCATGAATGCTTAGGCAGGACTGAGAAGATAGTGGGGATGGTCATTAACATTTGTTCAGAAATTAACAGCTCACTTGTCAAGCAGGAATTACAGAGTGTATGAGAAAGAAAGCATAAATTCATATGTTGAAAGAGGAGGTAAAAAAGGACCATAGGCTAACATTTCATTCTGTCATCCTCTTCCACTAACATGTGGTGCGAGAAAACTCATTCAAACAGTAAAAACCATAGATAGGGATTAGATATTAAAGGTCTATTTTCAGCCTTCTGCGACAGTTCA
The DNA here is from genome assembly GCF_033815535.1 of Pezoporus flaviventris. Classification (NCBI taxonomy): domain Eukaryota; kingdom Metazoa; phylum Chordata; class Aves; order Psittaciformes; family Psittacidae; genus Pezoporus; species Pezoporus flaviventris. The sequence continues at coordinate 85,096 of NW_026892727.1, read as the reverse complement.
TCTATCCTGTGCATCAATTCCCTGCAGTCATTTCTAGTGGAAGCATATTCCCTCTCATTTCTATGTTCCCTGGGATCAAACATAACTTTGCTTTGAGGACTCCCAGGCTGAAGGGAGATTAGTAGCTGTGTCCACAGCTAACCGCTGCCTGTTTGTGTAGCTGGCCATGATAAAAAGAAAGCAGTTTTCACAGTCTAACACTTGGCATTCCGACCTTGGCTGCCATACTGCCAGAGCACTCCCTAAAACTAGGCAAGAAACAGGCTGCTGCCCCAGCTTTTGCCCAAGAGTTGATCTGCATCTCTGCAATAAAACTGATGCTTCTAGGAAGCATGTGGTCTACTGTCAAGTGCAGAATAAAGAGATGAGGAGTGCAGTATATCTGGACAGGAAATAAGCCACCACAGATTGTTTTGTCTTGCCATAGGCCGAAAGAACATGGCTTTCTTTTGTGTAAGGATTACCTCTGTTGGCATGATGTATTGGAAATATGGACTTTCTAATTTTTTTCATTGCTAATTTAGCTGAAATTTTTATAGGCATTAAGCTTTTATTGATATCGTAGTTGTTTGCCCATAAGAAAAGTGCAAATTGAAATTATGGAAGGAAAAAAAAAAGACTTTTGAAAACAGCAGATACTCTGATTTCCTTTGTGTTGTTATTACTGAATACTGTAATGTCTCTATTCTTTCATATTTGCTGCAGCAGATTGGATTTATAAATACTCCCACAGTCTTTGATTGCAGTTAGATTGTTGTGTTGATTACATGAATTTGGCAGGCACACAGCAATAAGCAAAGTACAAGCTGAACAATAAAATAGATAGCAGCATTTAATTTAAAAGATGTTTTTGACTTAAATCAGTAAATTAAACTTCCGAAACATACATGAATTATGTGCTGTGTAATTTGAATGATGTTGGCAATAAGCAAACTAAAAAAGGGAATTATTTGTTGTAGATAACAACTTCAGGAATTAAATTTATGTAGATGTCAGAGAGGCTTAGAACTATTTCTAGGAAAGAATTTATTATTTCAGATTACAAGTAGGGAAACTGAGGCATGAACTGCAGGATGAAATATGCTTAATGATTACTTGATGAATCCAGCAGTAGAGAAAGAAAATGAATCCTAAGGAATTTGATTTTTGCCTTTTGCTTTTAGCTTTATGTTTTAATGACCAATGCAAATGATGAAAAGTGGGGTTATTGTTGAGCATAAAGCATACAATCCTTAAGGCAGTTGCATTATTACATTTTATTGCTATGAATATTTCTCAATTCTAAGGTTTACTTTAATAAGGTTTTTTGGTAAAGGGTTTACCATCCTTATTACAGTGAAGGAGTCAAAGGGTTTACCATCCTTATTACAGTGAAGGAGTCAAATTATGACCTCAGTTTTATACTGATATTGATACTGTGAACTTCCTTTGAATCAGCCCAACCGTTTCTACAATTAACACTGTGTCTGCAACTCATGAATGATCAAATTCTCTGTCACTAAAAGCGTTAGACTTTTCATACCCACTGAGATGAGAATTAGGTTTTGTGCATGTATGAAAAGCTATAAATAGGTCATCTGTTCATCTTGGGTTAGGAAATATTTGGGGAATTGCTGCTGTCTCAGAATAACAAGTTTGTCCATTTTACAGTGTAAGTCTGTCTCCAACAACAATCTCTTGCACGAAAAAGGCTTCAGCTAACAGCTAGAAACTGCTAAATATTTAGGGCAAGTTCTTTGAATGTGATACTGTTTTTTTTTTCCTGTTTGTTTTCTGGCAAACCCTTCATAGAAAGTTGATATAACAAACCTGAGACAGAAGGAAACTCCATAACGTGAAGAAAATTCAGAAGTAAAAAGGTGTCTTCAATTTGTCATCAAAATAGATTGAACACACAGGAAGGAGGAAGGGAAGGGGGCAGGATGTCAGTCTTCCAGTCTTCATTATCAGCTAGTATTCCACATTCAGATTAGGTTCTTTTTTCTGCTACATATTAGTCCTGCATAAAGTGACCTCAAAACTAAGGAAGTGATGGGGTAGTTGATGACATCTTTATTAAATCTTGCTTTCCACTTCAGTTTTAGTATATGAAGAATCTGCAAAAGCTTGTGAAGGTCAAATTAGATTTAGAATAAGAGTAATTTTGCATCAAAATCATGTTTATTCTTCATGTGTGAAATGTTTTACAAACAACTGTTGGAAATACTAAGATGTATGATTGTTAAAGTGAACACTTAAAAAAAATCATAGCTAAAAAAAAACATACGAAACCTCAAACATTTGGCCATGGTTTCCCTTTGTAGTATTCCTGATATAGATATTAATTGCTCTGCTTGTGACTGAAGCGGTAGCTCTAAGATCTGTAAATGTCCGTATATATCTCAGTAGAGACTCAGCTTGTATCAGAGTCATGTAATTTGTGGATTTGACATACAACATGCATCAAACAGTAGGTTGAATTTGTCTGATAAAACCTCATATTTTGACAATAATAGACTTGCACAATGAAAACAAATGAAAACTCTCAAGAACTCAGGTATGGTTCAGTATCCTTCCTCATGCTGTTATTGAGGAGAAAATCAACCATCAACTCCAGCAAGCCTGAGTGCAACATTCCAGCATCAAAATACAGACTTTCAAACTGTTGATATCACATCTGCTATGAGCACTAATTCCACTTGGGAAAAAAAAAAAAAAGTATCAATATTTTCTTGCCAAGAACTGGAAACTTTATTACATAGAAATGTCCAGTTAGTTCTCCAATGTTTAGTAATTAAGTGGAATTGTGCTAACTTGGAATGTAAGTGAAACAACGCATTTCTTGGAACGTGAGCCAAAGCCTGTTAAAATAAATGGAAATGCTCCTATTTATGTAAGTGGACTTTGGAGCAGAGCCTGCACAATCACCTGAGAAGCAATTTGCTACCTGACTTTTTCTCTGTATACTGAGAAGACTGTTAAAAATGCAGTGTGTGGTGTGCTCAGCTGACCACCTGACTTCACAGAAGGGATGCTTACCAGCATTAAAGCTTTCTGTTCAGGGCCCATTATTTTAAGTCATATTTTAATTAAAAAGCAATGTGAAATAACTTTGGGGAGAAATTGACATTACTTTCAGTGTTTAAAATACCATCTGATGGGATTAGAGCTCTATGAAGTGTGCTACCATAAAAGTGATCATTATTTTCTGAGCTGATTCTTGATTACTGAGGCATTAAAGTACACATTCTTAAATCACTTTTTAAAATTGCACTTTATACATTAGAGTATCTTGATAAAAATTGCTCTAACTAGCACTTCAGAGGAGCACCAATTAGCTCATTTTCTGTGACACCTTTACATAAACTTTAATTCATACACTCATGAAGTAGCACATACTTCACAAACACTGAATGTGTATGTTCACATAACATGCAGAATTTTACTATACTCTAAGAAAGCTGTGGTTCTAAGGTCCCTTTAAGAATAGAAATTAAAAGTGGACCTGAAAATGCACATGTAGAATCTTAAGACTAAAAATTAATTTTATTAACAACTGGTTTGAAATCAAAGCAGTACCATCTAATGAGTGGGGGAGTCTACTATGGGAAAGGTATTTCACCATTTCACTTTCAAAGTTCAACTCATTTATCCAGATCAAAAATGCACAGATAAAGCTTGTGACGTAGGCAGTTTGAAAATGTTTCACATATCACTGTGTTTTCTGCCTTTCTAGTCATTCTGTAAAGCTTATTGTGACAAATTATGCTGGGATTCTCAGTATGTTCTATCCTAGAGAGCAGGAGTCCCCTCAAACCCTCTGATGTTTTCCAGGTGAAGATACTGGTGAAGATACTTCCCTCGAAGCTTTTATCATTGCTCAGTTTAGTTATTATACTACTTCCATCAAAATATAATCATACATGTAATCAGAGGATTCTCATGACAGATGAAAAGGCCAAATGAATTCTTAATTAATCCAAAGAATCTGCAAGGACAAACAATGTATTTTAACCCCGGATAGTTTCTTCTTTCTTGATACTATATTTAGCCTGTTGTTAGGCAGAGTCCTTGCTTGGGCAACTGGCCAGGTCAGAAGTACAGTCTTTTTTCATTAAAATTTGCTTTTACTGGGGAGCTTATTTTATGGGAGTGAGAGAGTAGGGGGAGTGTGAGAGGGGTGTTAATTTTGTTAATAACTTTTTTTGTACTAGCATACTAGATACTGAAATAACTATTAAGCCACATCCTACAAAATGAGAAGACTTCTAAGATTTAAGAACTTTGCCTAAGCAATATTAAAATCTAAAAAATTCATCTCATTTTGGGTTAGTAGCAATGGGGAGGGCTGTGCCAGCCATAGAAGAGTGAAGACCAAATTGTTTTGTTGTTTGTTTTTTTTTACCTGACCCCAATATTGCAATTTAAGCTCTTCAGGTCATGGCATAGATTTCTGATAGCTTTGATAGTGCGGGGTTTAGTTGTTTTACTATAGAAATTCAATTGTGTTAGTCTATTACCTTTGGTCACCTCAAGAGGTAATATTCCTGAGCACATAACTGATTCTTACCAGTTACCACTTCACAGAATTAATGATCTATAAGCATATTCAAAGATCAACAATCATGTAGTCTAATTGCGATCCAGAAAAAGCGTGTTAAAATTTCATTGCAAATCTAGATTCTGCCCTCTCTCTTCCACTCTTGCTATTGATCTAATGTATTGCTGGAGGCCATTCCAATTGTTCCCATTGTAATGTAGGGAGTCTTCTATTTAATTTATTTTTCAACTGTTGATCTCCAAAGACTGTTGTTTGCATCTGTTCATTAAATTGCAAACTCAGCTGTGAAAATGGGTTTTATGGTGTCCTTTCATTATGGTCCCATTTAGAATTGGAGCTGAGCACAAACATGATAAATTTTTCTTTGTGGAGGCACACACTGTTGGAGAGCCATTGAAATAACATGAAACTGGGATTGTTTGTTTATGAGATCAGATTCATTCATTACTTTGGTAAGGAGCTGTGAAATGTAAATCTCGCATTCCACTGGACAATAACACCACCAGCTTGAACTCATTTAGAGGTGTGATATTCCATTCAAAGGATGGCTGTTAATTTTATTGACCAAATTTTGGAATTGCGGCAGCATTGATATTAAGGAATGCTTCCGAATTGCTTTACTTCTATAAGTTTTGCTTATCTTTGGGAGGGAAAAGGGTTCAAGCTTTATATTACAGTATTGCTATTTTGAAAAATACGTAGTTTTATTGTTGTTATTCCTTAGCTTTCGTCTGTATCCCATTTTCCCATCTTTCTCAGAGAGTGTGTGTGTGTGTAGGGATATAAAGAATGGATGTAATTATATTCCTTAGAACCAATGCTCATTTTCTTACATATGTTTGCACTTTTGTACATTTTACACTGGTGGAATTTAATTTTTTTATCAAGATTTTGATCAGTTAGAGAGAAAATATTTAGTACTCATGTATAGACATTATAAAATAACTATTCAAGCTATCTGAAATAACATTTTAGAAAGTTTGTTTTTTTTTAATTTAGTAACTGAAACTTCAATGGTTGAAGGAATATTATGGAATTGAGTAAATTCTTTAGACAAGACTATTTAAAGCCCAGCCTGGCTTATAATATGCATGAATAAGAATAAAAGCAGCCAAAAACTGGAGTCTGATCTTATTAAAAATTATTACTGGTTTCATATAAGATTACTCAATTAGACTAACAACTCAGTGTGAAACATTGTGTTTTTAACAAGTGGGGATCCAGCACTTTTCTAAAATTTCATGGCTTATTCCTGTTTGTTTTGAACTGGCACCTAAAAACCAGGTACCCAGAGCCTCTAGTTACGTAAAGCCCAGATTTCTAATGCTGTCTATATAGCTGTGTGTTGTCACTTCCAAGTATTTTGCTTTATGAGGAAAGAGAATAAACTTCTCTTTATCCCTTGACCTGATTTGTCAGGTCTTAAATAGGAAACCCATCAGATTCATTTTGTGACAACTGAATTTTCTTCCTGTTTTGTCACTGTGTATGACCTGCTGGATGTGATAGTGATAGAAACAAAGTTAAAATCAAACAAAAACTATCAACAGCTACTGCCCAAGTAGCCTGGGTGTGTCAAGGGGTTTGACACAGAGCTACCCTTGATGTACTCCAACTAATATGTGTCTCAGAGATGTGTTAGTGATCTGGATCCTTGAGTATTTGGAGAGAATGACTGCAGCTGGACCTACCTTATGTGCAGATCCTTAGTATAAGTTTTTCTTTTGGCTTTCTTTGGGTTTTGTTTTCTGGTTTGGTTTTTTTTCTTTTCCTCTTGGGAAAAAAGGAATATTCACTAAGACGTTCTTGGGGAAAAGAATGAGTTTGGAGTAGTGAACAGTGCCATATAAAAATATCAGTGATGTCACAAAAGCTCTGTCATGATGACATTTTATTGTTGATGAATTGTAAAAACCATCTGGGTACTATTCTAATGATTCAGAGGCCTCTGTATGGCTCGTACAGATGCTTCTTTTGTTATTGATGTGGTCTTGTAAATAGTTAAAATATTTACCAAGGCACCTCTGAGCTGAAGCTATACCATTTTATTATTTATACCTTTTCAGGGAGACAAAAATGGAGGTGTCCCCTAAATGTGATGGATGAGGCTTATAAACAGCCATTATTGCCATCAAACCTCACATGTCAGCTCTCCCTTTTGTGTCTGTGCATTTCTAAGCTAACCAGTGATCCATGCGTAAGATAGGGTTCCATGCGTAAGAAGGTTAAGAATGTGCAGAGAGAAAGGGGGTTGACTCCAAGCAAGATGTATCTTCTGCTGATTAGAAATACAGCTGTAGACAAGGGAGAGAAAAGAGTTTTTGCAACACGACACTCCCCTTTTCATTTCACACAACTCACTGTTTAGAACCTGCAAATCACTAACTAGCAGAGCCACTTTGCTGGTTCATGTAACTTAGTGCAGCTGCCTTTTGTTTTCCCAAGATAAAAATCAGGAAATGCAAAAAATTAATCAGGACCAGAAAAAAAGGAATAGCAGAGGGAATGAGAGGAAAAAGGTTGAGCAAGTGACTTCACAACTTGTTGACAGAGCAAAGTACCCTTTTGTTATAATTAAGTGTACTTTACAAGCTAGGCAGAAGGGAAAGCCAACAGAGCTTATTTGATATCCCTGTCAGTACTTAAAGCTGAAAAAGTTATTCCTGTTCCTGATGCACATGCAAAAAGAGAAATTATTTCCAAAACTAGTAACTTATCTTTTAAAAATTATTCTTGTCTCTCTGAAATTCTAGAGGCCATCACAGCAGTTTCTCCAAACGAGAATACCTTGTCTTGTGACTTTCTCCCCTTTTCTTCATGAAAAATAATTTTTATGCTAAAAGATTTACAAATATGAAATTCTTTTTAAACTGTAAATAAAATTGAATATAGTGGGTTTGTTAATTTTTGGTCTGATACTGGGAAATAATGTGCTATATTCCAATTGTGATATATTTGTTGTTATTGTTCAAATTGTTTAATATGTCAGTGTGTAACTGCTGAGAGAAGAGAACTGATTAAAAAAAGTCATGTTTGATGTTTCGGAGACATCATATAAGCGCAACAATGATTTATTCAGGCTGGGGTTCATGTTACTGCATTGTTAATTTCTCTTTTGTCTTAACCTGAAGCTGACTGTAGCAAACTATCAGGTAATTCTTATGCACAACTGAAAGCCACGGAGTTGTATACTCATAGGCTACAGAAAAAGAAAAAAAAAAAGAAAAAAAAAGGAAAATAATGTAGGAAATGTTTGTCTTCTTTCCAATGCCATTGTTAGAGCAGCTGAAAACTTTAAGAGTGAGTTTACAAAACTGTCACTTAGGTGGCAAGGCTGGACATTATGCTTCAAACATAAAATTATGTGGAATGGTATTTTCTGACATGAAACTAAGATTTTGCTTTCATTTATAAAATACTAACAATAGCCTAGTAGTCAGATGCATTAGTGTGCTGGTGCGCTGACCATCTCGTCTCTGTAAGTACTGTGATCTGAATTGCACATCCAGTGTGGCAAAGGTCCAGATTTCAGTTGCCACTCCCACTGGGAAAGAAAAAACCAAGCTTGTACACAATTTATGTCTGCAGTTGGTTCACTGTATATGCTGAAAAAAATCTTGTCAAGAGAATGGCATTCAGCCTCATTTTGGTCAAAAGTAATCTGTACCGACAGCATTCAAAAATACTTAAAGGAAAAGAAAAAAAGTTTTTTTTTCTGAAACTTACCATTGCAGTGAAGTGGATGTACAAATGTAGATTGCATGTAATATCCAGTTCTGTTCTTCTGTCTTGCTGTTACCTAGCATCTCCCACAAGAGAAAAATAACAGTAAAATGACAAATGCCCAATAAACTTGCACCAAATGTAAAGCAACATTTTCATCTCCGAGCTTACAGCTTATATAAATTTCTACAGGCTTTGATGTAAGTTAACACTTGGAAGTGTGAAATGAAATTACTCGAGATAGTGAATATGGGAAGAATTTCAAGTCCCAATTAGTCTTAATCAGTGTTTTTATTTTCCTGGGGGTTCTGCTTCATATCCTGATTACTAAATTGGCAAAGAAGGTAAACGCTATACCCCTTGAACCAGATTTTAATTCAGGATGCAGTCAGACAGCAAGAATCACAACTATGCTGTTTAATATTTTATTACTAGTAAAGCTTTAACTTTACTCTTTACTCATTCCATCTCTTCAAAACATGTGAAGTTCTTGAATACCCTTCAGAAGGCCCTAGTCTTGTGGCTGCAGATAGTTCCATGCAGATTGTCTCCCATTAAAATCAGTGATGGGACATGGAAATTCTGCCTGCATGTATTTTTGCAGATCATGAGGGGCGATTGGATTTTTTAGCTTTTGTAGTTTCAAGTAACTGAGATACGCGTTTAGGTTCTGTGCACAATGTTTTCACTACCATCTCCCAATGTCCAGACTGTTCAATTATAAGTGAAAAGGAAAGCACAAAACAAAACAAAAATCTAGGAATGTGTTTTGTGAGTAAAGTGGGGGTTTATTTGTCAGGCAAAATGCGTACATCACTGCACTGATTTGTAGCTCAGCTCTCTGAAACCTTGAAAAATGTTAAAACAAATCCCTCCCCATTGTCTCTTTATGGCCTACAGAGGAAATGTTGGGCTTTTCAGTGTTTTAGACCTCCCATTAGTTGGGCAGAATCTGGAATTCTTCTTGGTTATGAGTCAGTGATCATACAGGCAAACGCTCGATAAACTGAAAAGAGAATTTTATATATTACTTAGCCCTGATGCTGTTAGTGATGTATCCTGAATATATGAAGAGGAAGAAGAAAACCGTATTTATAAAAGAAGCCCAAATCCAGACTTTTGTGTAATCTTGTAGGTACCAGTGACTAATATTTCATGCAGACAAAAGCTAGTTAAAACTGACTTGAGATAAGCATTCTTCAGCAATGACTCATCTTCCCTAGCAATAAGGAAAATGTAGCCCCTGTTTATGAGATATCTGAAGTGCAAACAGCAGTGTCCCTGAAGTGAGGTTAATTACAGGAAGGACTTTCATGATAATTGCTAATAAACAGCACTTGTCCTCCTTTGCATCTGTATTATCCTTTGCAGAGGAAGTTAGCTTCTGCAATTTGAATAGAATTTTGAACATTTGCTCAGGAGGTGTAGGCAGTAAGAGGCAGGGGTGAATAATAAAACTCAGCCATAAAAGGGTAGGAAGCTGACCACATATGACATTTTCTCTCTTTTAAAATGTAGAATTCTGAACGGGTTACTGAATTCCCACAGATCGTCACTGTCTCAGCACGTAACGTGGTATGACCAAAAAGAAGCAAATGCCTGTATCCGTTCCGAGATTAAAACTGAAACCTAGGCAGTCTGGGAGTGATCATGTCTTCAAAGGGACAGAAAAATATTCTTTTAAAGGCTTCTAGTTCTCAGGAGTGTCTAGAAAGCTGATTTTAGATTTAAAGAGATGTTCTGTGAGGGATTAAAATGGATTTTAAATCCACATAGAAATTGTAAAATCATAGCAATTAAGCTTGGGAGCATACCACTAGTAGTGTTGTAAACTGTGAAGAAAGCAACTATAAAAGCATTTTGAAAGGTGCATGATAGTGGTATTAATTTTATAAAAAACTTTAAATTGAACCCCCCTTCTTTGTGTATCCTCCTCTTTAAATTCCTGCAGAGCTGCTGTAAAGTCTGTTCCTTTCAGAAGAAATGCCAACAAAAGTTTGTATTGGAAAGGCACAGAAGGTGACCAGGTCTTAGTCTGTGCTCTTTACAATGCCACATAAGTATCTTTATCTTATCTATATTTGTTAAATCAATTAAAAGAACATATGGAAGTTAATCCATGGCTGACTTACTTTTGTAGTGTGACACAGTGTGAACACAGCAGATTTCTTTTCAGTGCAGAAAACACAAAATAGCTTTTTGGTATATGTCAGCAGGTCAGATTTGTGGCTGTGTTGAAAACAAGCTGCTGTTATCTTTGATAAAATTATTCGGCATTTATTTTAGATGGTTAATGATTTAAATTCCTTTTTACCACAAATATTGCAACACTAAAACAGGAATGGTATGCAGCCTTTTTGAGAGATGCAGAGTTCAACTGGCTTAGTGACAGAGCTGCTGGAACTTTGTTGAATGTTGCAGTAACTGAAAAACAGATTTGGTGATCCAAAATGATTCTGACATAATGCTTCTATCTTATCAGTTAGCGTGTACCTGCATCCTCTTGAAAATTCACATTGCTCTTGTTTAGGTGGATTTGAACCTGCACTTTTTACCTCCAAGGTGTTGCCTTGGGCTGGAGACATGGGACCTTCTTCTACTTGATCAAAATAAACATTTATTTGAGTAGGTACCAGAATATGCAAGAGGTGGAGCTGTACACCAGAACCAGATAATTAGGGTTTTCTCTGGAAATAGGAGATTTAGGCATGTGTGCTCCAAGGGAGAAGGGAAAAAGAAACAAGGAAAGATTACTACTTTATTTTTGCCACCTTTATGGATGTAGTTTGTCACGTCTCTTATAGTATCCCTTTGAGAAGCATCTCAAAATATTTTTCTTGATCTTAAATATGGAATTTGATATAAATTTCTTCTTTTGCAATTGAGAAAATGCAATTGGATCCAACATTTCAGGAGGAGTTCAGTGTATCTTCTAGGTTTTGGGGTCTTTTGTTTTATGGCCTGACCTTTTACAGTAATGGTAAAGCAGTAAGTGAAGACTTTAAGAAAGTATTAGATGAGGCAAGACACCTCATCAGTAGACAATGAGATTGGTGAGTGCTTTGAAGTCTAACATGCTCCTAAAATGCATCTACAGACAAAAGGTTTGCTGCAAGCTAGAAATCTAGTTGCATAAAGATCATAAACATAAATCATAGGTGTATGTAAGACAGGAGCTGTGATAACGGGTGGGGAAAAGCAGGGCTATATATGCACAGAAGTACACGGGATACAGTGCTGTTTAGGCTCCTTTGTGAGGATGGATGCTCAGTGGATGGAGAAAAAGGAGGCTAACTTTACCTACATTAAGTTAAAGAAAGGGCAGAAGTTTTGGAAGCTGCTCCAGAGAGATGGAAGATTTGGAAGGTTCCACAGAGATGCTTGCCGGAGAGCAGATCACTGAATACAAGTCAACTGAAGAGAAGGAGAGGGTTTTCTGCCCTTGCCTCCAGCTGGCCCTGAGCTGGAAGTGCTTTGCTTGGGTGTATCAGACACCCCATGTTACAGGGGTTGCGCAAAGCGCATGCACACGGGGCTATACTATTACCAAGGCATGGAGGCAGAGAGACTCCTAAGAATATTAGATAATCGCTTTTATAATTGTAAATTAGCTTCCAACAGTCTTTCAGTTTTCAAATCACAGATAAATCTTTTAATTTAGTGAAGGCATCCTTCTGATGTTAAGCACCAATAACACACTGTACCCTTGATTACTTCAGATTTTGTAATAATATTTCGTAGTTCAGAAGTGATCACATAATTGGCTTCTAATATGTGAAATTTTGACTTCTTAAACTATCAAAAAGTTTCAATGTGTTCTGTCTAAATACATATTAAAAGTGATACACAAATTTACATTTACACAATTGTCCAGAGCTGCAGTCTTCTAGAACAAAAAAAAAACCCAAAGGAGATTGTGAATAATGTACAAGTATTTATATTTATAAAAGGTTCCTTAACAGTGTTCTATTTCAACTAATTTCTTAGGTTTTTAAGATGAAAATAGGTGTCTCATTACATTTACATTAAATGGAGATTTTAATGAAATAATTCCTGTTTCATAGAAATAAAACGAACTGCATGCAGTTCTGTAAAAGATGTAAGTGTAAGCTTCAGCACAAAGTTTGGAAAACCAGATGTTTGTGAAGCTGTTGCTGCTGATACCTGGATTTTTGAGAGAGACCTGCAGAGCATGTCAGCGTCCTGAGCAGGCAGTTCTAAAAGCGTCTGGGACAATAGAATATTTTTACTCCTTGAAATGGGTATATAATCATCTTGTTAATGTGGTTTCATTGAAGATAAATGGAGAGTGGGTTGAACAGAAGGGTTATTAATAATGACCTTGGAAATAAAGCTTCATTTTGTCTTTGCCCCAGCGCCGTACTGGACCCGTCTCCCACAGCCAGGCCAAAACTCCAGGTGGCACAAAACCAGCTTCATAAAAACCTACATGACTGAAATATTAATGCACTATTTTACATTTTTTTCCTAAATCACATTTGAAAAATCTGACTTTCTTAGAATGTAAATCTAGATAGAATCTGACTGTAAAATTTCCTGGTATGTTCTATGTTACAAACACAGAATTGTCTGCTTCAATAATGCAGATTTCCATCTTTTTCTATCTTGTTTGGATGCATTGAATTTGGCATCATGTTTAGCATCTGAATAATGCAGCAGCAGGACCAAATTGACTCCTGTTTCACTAGAAAACTTGTTGCTAAGAAGTTGTCATGTCTCATTTGTAAAAAAAATTATTTTGGGAACTTCTCTTTCCTTTTACGTTTATAACATGCATTGTTATGCAAAGGAAAAGATTGTCAGACCCATAGGCTTGAGAAAACCCAGTTCCCACTAATTCTATAATAATTGGATTCCATTGCCATTGATTTTAATAGGGGCAGTATACCTGGCCTGCATCTCTTAGTTTAAAAAGCTTGAGAAACTGTTTGGAAGATGAGTTAGAATTCAAAGTGTAGTGGAACCATTAACTTAACCATTAAGTTATAATTTAAGCAAATTGGTTTAAACCAATTGGTTTAATGTAAACCAAATTGGTTTAATGTAAAAATACAAGATAGTTTGAGCTTCAACACTTGAAAATAATTGGAAATCTTTTCAGAGGTGTCAATTTTATTTTGCAAAACATCAACAGTTTTATTAGAATTAGATAGAATGATTAGGTTTGGAAAGAACCTTAAGATAGTTCCAATCCCCCTGCCATGGGCAGGGGTGCCTCACACTAGACCATGTTACCCAAGGCTCTATCCAACCTGGCCTTGAACACTGCCAAGATGGAGCAGGAGCATTTACCACTCCTTTGGGCAACCTGTTCCTCACCACTCTCACAATAAAGAACTTCTTCCTTATATCCAGTCTAAACTTCCCTTCTTTAAGTCTAAACCCATTACCCCTTGTCCTCTCGCTACATCCCCTGATGAAGAGTGCCACTATGGCTTCCTTAGAGGCCCCCTTCAGATACTGGAAGGCTGCTATGAGGTCTCCACGCAGCTTCTCTTCTCTAGGCTGAACAGTCCCAACTTTCTCAGCCTGTCTTCATACAGGAGGTCTTCCAGGGCCTGGATCATCTTCATGGCCCTCTTCTGGACTCAGAGTTGAGTGCTCTAACCATAGGTGGCCCTGGGTTATTGCTTTTGTAATGATACTTTTTGGGAGGCTCTACATAATTTTGTGCTTTAAGGTCTCTCATTCTTACAGTTTTCCCCTTGTAAGCTGGTCATCTTATGTCATAAGTGATTTTCTTTCTTTATAGATTAATTGAGGCTGAATTAAAATATACTTTTCCATTTTCAATGTTAACTTTGTAGTCTTGCAACTTTCTGTAATACATTTTCTCAAGTGTTCTTGCTCTGTAAGATGGCAGATTTGTAGTATGTGGATTTCCCATCTCGGTTGTATTTGCGTTAAAGTCTCCTTCTAAGCAGACAGCAAGTAAACTTACGAGTGAAGAAAACAAGTTTTTCTATTAGAATTATCAGAAGTCTGTTCTGTGTAACAAGCAAATCAAAGTATGTGCACAGAACACGATGTTTGCTAGGTAAAAGAAAAAAATTGCTTAAGTTTTTATATTGTTGCAGACTATTTTTACAGATTTTTTTTTAAAGTAATTTAATAGTCCCATAAAAGGAAGCGAGGTGTTCATTGGAAAGATGTTTAAGTACAAATTTATGGTTTAACAAAAATCAGATACTCAGATTTGAAGATATGTCATGAGTAAAATTAGATTGAGGCTTGCACATAGATACCAGAATCTCAAGGGCTATTCTGATAAAATTTCAGCCTATATAGCAAAATCTCAAAATATTCAGCGCATTCTTGAATATTTTCTTCCTGGTCTTGGAATATTTTCTTCCTACTTGGAAATGCAAGCTGTATGGGTAGGTTTGGTTATTTGATTCAGTTAGAAATCACCCCTCCAAAAGAAGAGAGAAAATATCAAAAGTCTTCAGGACTGTGGAATGATTTTGTGATTTCCCACTGATGTATTTTGTCCCCCACAGGGTTTGTTTCTGTAGAAATGTCCTCTATAAAGTATTAAGGTTTAGAATGGTATTAGCAGGTATTTGAGGTTTGGCATGGTCAAGAAAAGTAGCTATAGGGGATTTTGTTACCTTTTCTATTCCTTTCACTTGTAATTTTAGTCCGACCTGGGAATCTTATGGTTGAAATGAAGAGAAAAACAAAACTGAAACAAAATGCAAGTCCTTCAGAGATTCCATTACTCTACAAAACTTCCATCATATTAGCCATATTTCTTTAAAACTTTATTTAAAAACCTATATTTCTTTTAAGGCTTGCTTCTTTAGGATCTAGGAAATATTCAGCCTGGTACATTTTGCTAGTGTTTTGCTCATGCAAACTGTGACAGTGACTATTGCAGGGAGCTAACTCCAAGCTATCATGTTCTGTTCAGGAGACAGCCAGGGAGCAACTGTCACAGTATCACAGTATGCTGGAGATTGGAAGGGACCTCGAAAGATCATCTAGTCCAATCCCCCTGCCGGAGCAGGAACACCTAGATAAGGTTACACAGGAATGTGTCCAGGCGGGTTTTGAATGTCTCCAGGGAAGGAGACTCCACAACCTCCCTGGGCAGCCTGTTCCAGTGTTCCGTCACCCTCACTGAGAAGAAGTTTCTTCTCAAGTTTAAGTGGAACCTCTTGTGTTCCTGTTTGTACCCATTACCCCTTGTCCTATCATTGTTTGCCACTGAGTAGAGCCTGGCTCCATCCTCGTGACACTCCCCCTTTATATATTTATAGACACCAATAAGGTCACCCCTCAGTCTCCTCTTCTCCAAACTATAGAGACCCAGCTCCCTCAGTCTTTCCTCATAAGGGAGATGCTCCACTCCCTTAATCATCTTCGTTGCCCTTCGCTGGACTCTCTCCAGCAGGTCCCTGTCCTTCTTGAACTGAGGGGCCCAGAACTGGACACAATATTCCAGATGGGGTCTCACCAGGGCAGAGGAGAGGGGAAGGAGGACCTCTCTCGACCTACTAACCACCCCCCTTCTAGTACACCCCAGGATGCCATTGGCCTTCTTGGCCACAAGGGCACAGTGTTGGCTCATGGTCATCCTGTCGTCCACTAGGACCCCCAGGTCCCTCTCCCCTACACTGCTCTCTAACAGGTCGTTCCCCAACCTAGACTGGAACCTGGGGTTGTTCCTGCCCAGATGCAGGACTCTACACTTTCCCTTGTTATATTTCATCAAGTTATTCCCTGCCCAACTCTCCAGCCTGTCCAGGTCTCGCTGGATGGCAGCACAGCCTTCTGGCGTGGGAGGTGGGCCTGGCATGTCCCCCTGTTGGGGGGGGGTCCCAGACCCACATGTGGGGGTCCCAGCCCCACATACAAGGGGGACATGGGGGGGGGTCTCCATATACGAGGGGTCCCTTTACCTGATGGGGGGGGCGCCCCCCCGTGGCCTCTCTGGGGGTAGGGGGGGGTTGGGTTGGGGCTCAGCACCAGCTCTGTGAGGGAGAACAGGGACACGGCCCTTTGCACTGGGGGGTGGCACGTCAGCACCCCCAAACCAGCCCTAAACAGCCAAAATACCCTAAAACCAGCCCCAAACAGCCAAAATACACCCAAACCGGCCCAAAATACACCAAAACCAGCCCAAAACATTCCAAAACACACCTACAACACCCCAAACCAGCCCAAAATATCCCAAAACAGCCAAAACCACCCCAAAAGATTCAAAACACCCACAAAGCAGTCTCAAACACCCCAAAACACCCCAAAACCACCCCACAACACCCCTGAAACAGCTCAAAACACCTCAAAACTAGTGCAAACCACCTCCACAACAGTTTAACACCCCCAAAACACCTTGAAACACCCCCAAACCACCAGAAAACACCCCAAAACACCCCAAAAGAGCCCAAAATACCCAAAGTAGCCCAAACCACCCTGAAAAACAGGCCAAAACAGCCCCAAAACTCATAGAGGAACCACACAGGCGTCATAGAGCAGTCATAGAGGTGTCAGAGTGTCATAGAGGAGTTACAGAGGAGTCATAGGGGAGTCAGAGAGGGGGCAGAGAGGACTCAAATAGGGGTCAATGAATGGTCATAGATGGGCAGAGAGGAGTCAGAGATGCCAGGGATGGGGCAGCCACAGCTTCTCTGGGCAAGAGTCTGCGACTCCCTCCCTAGCCTGGATATGAGGAATATTTTCCTAGCGTGATATGAAACAAAAAAAAAATAATAACTGAAATGAAATTAAATCTTTTTCCACTTGGAACCATTGTGAGTCCTTAAAAATTATTATCGATCTGAAAAAACCTCTGACATTTCAGGCAAATAACAGGCTCATCATTATTTGAATAATGCTCAGTGCACAGATTAAAAGGGAACAGCACAGCACCTCAGATTGCCTCACAGCTTAGCACAGCACAGCATGGCACGGCACAGAACAGCACAGCACAGCAAAGCACAGCACAGCTCTGGAGATCCTCCTGCTCTGATATCCCAGTATCTGGAGGTGAACTCACCCCCAGCCCGCAGTGCGGATCATCGGGCCCACGTTCTGGGGAGATGCTGTCTCAGGCAGTCGGCTGTGTCCCCTCTGCCTTGACAAACTGCCACCACAATCCACAAGTGGCCCGTGCCCACTGCGCCCAGAGCCTGGGATGCAGAGAATTACAAGGGTGTCCCAGTCACACGGGGAACCCCAAATGTGGTTTTACACAGGGTTCTCACGCCCTTCAAACGCTCACGTACCACACATTTGGACAAAGACCAGCGCCCTCACTGCCAATGACCAGTCCTGGTCAAACTCTGCCAGGCGCTCACGCTACTTCTGCTGCACTCCTGCTCTTGTCTATTGATGCAGATGCCCCTGGAGCCAGTCCTGCAAGAGACACTGATGAATGGTGTGCGGGACAGTGGGAGGGTTTCAAAGACATGCTGGAGGGGCTGGGATTCTGACATTATTTCTGCTGTGCTGCAATACCCCTTCTCCTTCACAGACAGCTCTAAGATACCCCAAAGAAAAGTCCTAGTTCCAGGCCTGGGCTGAAGCTTCAAGGACAAATCCACTGCCTCATCACATTACAGTGTACATAGAAATATATAGAGACACATGTATAAATAAAAGACCTATGGATACTCTAAAGACTGGTTGATGCAGGAGTTAGCTGGAAGAGAATTTTCATAACATGCCTTGTGGATCCCACTAAACAGGGTCCCAAATGCCAGTGACAGGGTGAGGAGAGGCAGCAAAGATGCCATCCCAGGGGGATCACTCTCCTGGGAAGGGGGAGGAAAAAGCAACCCGAAAGTGAAACAGCCCGAAGCAAACCCTGATGTTCCCTCCCTCAGCTGGCAGACACACTGCCTTCCTGCAGTGCCATTTCTCTGATGAGAGGCAGAGTTAAGGCAAAAAATCAACTTTCCTCAGCATCACAGAATCATTTCATTTGAAAAGAGGCTTGAGAACATCGAGTCCAGCCATTAACCTGTCCCTAACAACCTGACAATATCAACATCTCTGTGGGATACCCTGTCTGGATGGTCACCAACAGCAACTTTAAGTCCAATTTTACAACTTACCGTAATTTCACTCATTTCCATTCTATTCTGTTTGTTCTTAAACAGTCGGCTCTATGGTAGAGCATGGAAATCAGCTGGACAAGTTACGGTACTGCAGAAACCTCTTGGCATAAATCATGGGACTTAAACACCTGAAACAAACTCTTAACCACTGAGTAAACCAACCCAACTTTTCCCTCAGTTTATAACTGGAATTCAGCACTAGTCTCTTTGGAGGCAAAGACGCAAGAGGTGACCACACCGCTCTGTGAGAAGGATGGATTGAGGGGGACCCTTGCACCCTGTGCCACTGTCCCACCACCCTCACAGGGAACAACTTCTAAGATCTCATCTCAATCTCCCCTCTCTGTCACGTTAAAATCGTTCCCCCTTGGCCCATCCCCACAGGCCCTTGCTCTCCCCACAAGAAATGAGGGCAGATCCCAGGATCATCCCTCGGCAGCCGCAGCGCTCCGCTGCCGGCTCAGCCGGCCCAACTCACACACCGAGTCCAAAGCAGCCACTCTGGGGAAGTCTCTTGAGGTGTTCTGGCAACTCCTACAGCACCCCAAGATCGCCATCGCCACCCACCTCCTTCCACGCTCCTGTGTCCACAGGCGGCACCGCCTCCGAGACACCAAGACGGGAACCACCAGAGGAGCTGCTCTTGCCTCCTCCACCAGTAGCTTGTGTTCCGTGGGGCAGCTGTCGTCTCCCGGTGCCTCTGCTGGAGGGTTCCGTGGGGTTCTGTGACCTCACACACCTGAACACGGAGAGTTCCAGAATCAGCCACCCCTGTGGTCTCCATGTCCCCAAGGTCATTGTGATGCAGGAGCTCTGCCTGGGTCCATGGGGTGCTCTGGAGGTGCTGCAGGCATTCTCTGGGATTCTCTAGGGGTATCCCCAGGATGCCCTGGGAGTGCACAGAGACACAGGGCCGTGGAGCAAGCTGCTCTAGTGGAAGGTGTCCCTGCCCGTGCCTTTGGGGGTTGGAGCTGGGTGAGCTTTAAGGTCCCTTCCAGCCCACTCTGGGATTCCATGATTCTCTGCTGCGCCAATGTCGGTCCCTCTCCACTCCTCGTAGGTGGCCGTGACGCCCTGTTCCACGGCCCACGTTGAGCTGTGACCCCTCGCATGCTCCACCTCCGGACCAAAGGCACTGAGGAAGAGCAGCCCGTGAGGGACCTCCCCGAGCCGGCTGGGCAGAGGCTGGTCCCCCCGCAGCGACTCCCGGAGCACCCCTGGGTGCCCAGTGGCCATGGGCACGATGCTGCCGCCATCCCAAAGCCGTGGCGGTCGCTGTGGATTTGCCCATTGTGACGGGGCCCCCACGGTGAGCGTGGGCTCTTTAAGGAGGGAGAGCCCTGCAGTAACCGGTGCAGAGGAGAGCCCTCCCCTCCCTCGGGAGGCTGCATCTCCCGGGGCTGCCCTGCGCATCCAGGTCCGTGTTCTTTGACTTTGCAATCCTGTTTTAGTGTTGGCCTCAAACACATTGTGGGTGCGTGCGTGGGGTTTGGGGGGTTCCCTTTAGAAACGGCTTCATGTAACCAAAAACGGGGGTGGGGTGGGCAGGGAAGGTGGGGGGGGGGGTCATTAAGTGCCTGTTGATGAACTGTCTGTGGGGAAGGGGGGGATGGGCCTCACCTCCCCCCCAGCACCCCAAAACGGGGGGTGGTTGGGGGAGGGTCCCCAATGGACACAACCTCCCATCCCCCACCCGGGGGTGTCGGGGGTGGCACCTCCCCCCCTCTTTATACCCGGGATGGGAGAAGGGAGGATAAAGGGGGGAATGGGGGGGGGTCTATCCGAAGCCTTATTGACACCGATGTAAATAGCGCGGGGGGGGGGCACCATAAGAATGTATAAAAAGGAAACTTAACCAATAAATAAAGATTTCACAGGAAATCTTTCTTTCGGGGGTCGGCTGTGGGACCCCCCAAAACCCCACAGAGCCCCCCAAAACCCTCAAACGATCCCCACCCTGCCCCCCAAACCTGAATCTCCTTGAGGTGCTGGTACCTGAGCCCCAAGTTAAGGAGGAAACCCGGGGGGGTTGGGGGTTAAAGGAGGGGTTGGGGGGCGTCGGGGAGGATCATGGGAGGGAACTGGGGGGTTTCTGGGGATCCCAATGGGATTTGGAGGGGTCCTAAAGGAATATGGGCTCTTGTGCATGGATCTGGGAGAAGGGGCTGGGGGGGGTCACAAGGGGGAATTGGGGGGTGCTGGGGGGTTGTTGGGATCCCAATGGAATTTTGGGGGGGTCCTAACAGGCAAAGGGGTTTGGGGGGGTCATGAGGGGTTTTGGAGGCTTCCCAATGAACTTGGGTGTCGTCCCCCCCCCCCCTTTGGGGTGCAGCAGATACCACAGCAGGTTCCCTTTGATCTTCTTCACATTCCTACAGGAACACACACACACACCCCCGCCATGTATTTTAGGGACCGATCCGAGGTTTGGGGTCCCTCCAGATGTTGCAGTTCCTCCCCCCCAGATGTTGGGGTGCCCCCCTCACCGCGGGGGAGAGACAAAGAGAGGGGGTCAGGAGCACCCGAACCCCCCCCCAGGACCCCAAAAGCCCCCACTGGGGGGTGCCGCGGGCTCCAACCTGCGCAGCTCGGGATCGGAGGGGAGCTCCAGCTCCGCCATGATGGGCGAAATTGGCGCGCTGGGAGCGCCGCGCGGCACGACGGGAGTTGTAGTCCAAGCCGGGCGGCGCCTTAATGGCGCTGTATGGGTGTCGCATTGCATCATGGGAGTTGTAGTCCAGGATGGGCGACGCCACGACAGGCCTCTCTGGTTGCCGCGCGGCATGATGGGAGTTGTAGTCCTCCCCTGGGCACAGCCATAACGGGTCTCTATGGGCAGCGTGGGGCATGATGGGAGTTGTAGTCCTGGCTGAGCAGCGTCATAGCGGGGCTCTATGGGGGCAGCGTTGCATGATCAGGGTTGTAGTCCCTGTAGTCTATGGGTCTCTATGGGGTCTCTACTATGGGTCTCTGTGGGTCTCTATGCTTCACTTTGGGTCGCTTTCGGGCTCTCTGGGGTGTCTATGTGGTATCTATGGATCTCTATAGGGTCTCTGTAGCTATCTATGGGTCTCTATGGGTCCCTGCAGGGTCTGACCATGGAGGGGGGGGTCTCTTCACGAGTCCCTTGGAGGGGGGAGCAGCAGCTGCTCCAGTACCAGGACGCGGGGGGCTGCGGGGTCAGAGCTCCGAGACCCCCCCCTCTACCCCTATTGCCCCCATTACCCCAAACTGCTCCCATTGCCCCATTACCGCCATTGCCCCCATATAAAGCCATGGAGCAGCAGTGGGTGTGAACCTGTCCCTGCCCCATAGGGTTCTATAGGGGTCCATAGGGATCCCATCGCCCCCCATCTCCCTCCGTTCTCCACCCCCACCCGCCAAAGCGCGCCCTGTTCCTGTCGCCCCGCCTACTTCCACAGCAGCCAATCAGCTCCTGGCTCCGCCCACTGCACCTCGGAGCCAATCAGAGCGCAGGGCGGGAGAGTAGACCCTCCCCTCCCCTCAGCTGACTCCGCCCCCTGTGACGGCCACAGGCGCGAGGAGAGGTGGGGAGGGGGAATGGGGCCAATGTGGGGGTAATAAAGGCAATGGGGGGCAATGGGGGGTAAGTGGAGGGGCAATGGGGATCCTGGGGTCTCCATGGGGCGAACTGCGGCCCTTTGGGGCATCAAACTTCACAACTCCATTTCCTCACCCCCATTTCCTCCCTTTTTTCTCCTCATTCCCCCCCATTTCCCACCTATTTCTCCCCCATTCTCCCCCTCCCCCCCCCCCCAGGCTGTTCCCATGAAGCCGCCACAACTCCGCTCCCTCCCCCCCGCGCCGACGCCTCCGCACGAGGCGGGAACTGGACGGGACTAAACTGGGCCGGGGAGGGGGCGAGGCCCGGGACCGATCCTGGCCCCTGCGCGCCCCCCGCAGCCCCCTCCCCCCCTCCGCGTCACGTGGTCATCACCCAGCACCGCCTCCTGCCCCACCCCCGCGGGCTCTTCGCCCTCCAGATCACCTCGGGTCACGTGGGGCGGGGCCTCGGCACCCCCCCGCACTATAGGGGTGCCCCGTAACTTTGAGGGGGGCACAGAGGAGGTGCCCCATAACTTGGGCGGCTCCATAGGGGGGACCCAGACCCCGCCCCATAACTTGGGGGCCTCCACAGGTGGGGAGCCCCATACCTTGGGAGAGGGCACAAAGGGGGACCCTCAGACCCCACCCCATAACTTGGGGGCACAAAGGGGGGGGGGGGGGGGGCACCGGGATTCGAACCCGGGACCTCGGTACCCGAACCCGGGAGCTCGGGGCTCGAACCCGGGCTCCCTGGAGCCTCAATGGGAGCCGCAACCGGATGTGCGGCGGGACCGGGGCATCCCCAGCCCCATCTTTGGATCCAGTGCGGAGCAGTGGGAAGTGAGTTGGGGATGGGGGTAACGGGTGGCAATGGGTAATGGGGGTAATGGGTAATGGGGTAACAGGGCAATGGGGGTAATGGGGGCCAATAGGGTCAATGGAGACAATGAGGGGCAACGGTGGGCAATAGTGTCTCTCCCCCCCACCCCAGAGCCCCCCCTCCTGGAGCCCAGTTCTGCTCTTCCAGCCCCATGGAATTCCCTGTCCACGCTCCCCCCTACAATCGGATCCGGACGTGGATCTGTGTCCATGTGTGGGGCATCCGGATCCGGATCCAGATCCCATAGGATCTGCTCCCCAGCACCAGGAGCTGTGATGCCAATGGGATCCCGTGCTCCCAGATGATCCAAGGCTCTGGAATGAGGCAGAGCTGCAGCACGACCCGGTGCTTCGGGATGATTCCATGCTCCCAGAGAGCCTGGTGCGGCTCCGGCACAATCCGGTCCTCTGGGGTGATCCAGGGATCTGGGATGATCCAATGCTCCGGAATGATCCAGGGATCCAGGGTGATCCAGGGATCTGGGATGATCCAATGCTCCGGAATGATCCAGGGATCCAGAATGATCCAGGGATCTGGGATGATTCAAGGATCCGGAATGATCAAAGGTTCCAGAATGATCCAGGGACCCAGGTTGATGCAGGGATCCAGAATGATCCAGAGCTCTGGAATGATCCATGGCTCCAGAATGATCCCAGCATGATCCGGTTCGGCTCCATCAGGATCCATTTGTGTTCCAACAGGATCCAGTGTTCTGGCATGATCCACAGCTCCAGAATGACCAAGTCTGGTCCCATTCCAATCCCAGTCGGCTCCATTCACACCCAGTTCAGTCCCATTCCGATCCCATTTGGCTCCATTTGGACCCAATTCGGCTCCATCCCAATCTGGTTCACTCCCATCCCAATCCTATTCAGCTCCATCCCAATCCCATTCAGTCCCATCCCGATCCAGTTCCACTCCTTTTGGACCCAGTTCAGCCACATCCCAATCCCATTCGGCTCCATTCAGATCCAATTCGGTCACATCCCAATCCCATTCATCCCTAGACTGATCCCATTCGGCTCCATTTGGACCCAGTTCGGTCCCATTCCAATTGCATTTGTCTCCATCCCAGTATGATTCATCCCTATCCCAACCCAATTCAGCTCCATCCCGATCCCATTTGGCCCCATCCGGGCCCGGTCCAGCTCCATCCAGACCTAACCCAGCTCCATCTGGGCTCAACACGGCTCCATCCGGCCCCATCCAGATCCGATCCAGCTCCATCCAGACCCAATCCGGCTCCATCTGCATCCAATCTGGTTCCATCCGGACCCATCCCAGCTCCGCTGCTGCTGCCCCTCCCTGGCGCCTTGGGGCTGCTGTGGGCACTGGGACTGAGAGCCCCCCCCCCATAAAACACTCCTTTGCGTCAACATCATTTTGGGGTGAAACCAGCACTTTTAGGGTCATTTTCTGGGTTATAATGGGGTATAATGGCAGTATAAGGGGTTGTAATGGGGTTATAATTAAGTATAATGTTATAATGGGGTTACAATGGGGTATAATAGGCTATAATGGGGTTATAATAGGGTATAATGGGGTATAACGGTGGTATAATAAAGTATAATAGATTATAATGTGTTGCAATAAGGTTACAATTGGGTATAATGTGTTATAATGGGGTATAATGGGTTATAATGGGGTTATTATGGGGTATAATAGGGTATATTGGGGGATAATGGGGTTATAATGGATTATAATGCGGTTATAATGGGGTATAATGGGGTATGCTGGGGTTATCTCTTTCACGGACACCCCCCTGTCATGGGGGCAGAGCCTGCATACCCCAGTGAGGTTGGGAGCTACGCTGGTGGTGGCTCATGCCTCCGGTAGGGTCTCCCATTCCAGACCAGTCTCAACTGAAGGGGCAGACAAAGTGTGTCCATGGCAGGATGGGCTCACCAGCCTTGGTGCAACCATCCTAGGAGAAGGACAGCTCTAACTTCAAACCTGGGCAGACGGAGCTCGTTGGGCCCTGTAAGGCCATCCATCTAAGAAAAGGACACTCTAACCAAGCCTGCGACCGGAGGACTTTGCTGTCACCGTCCAAGCTCGCTAGGCCCTGGCAGACAAACATCAGGCATAAAGGACGGGGCCAGTTCTGCGCATGCTGTGCCTCACCTAAAAAACCCACTGCTCCTTGGCCTTTTTAGTTATCAGCACTATTGTAGTAAGCGTGGGTAAAGCCCCTCCCAAATCAAGTCAAGCCATCAATAGTTGCTAACAAAGCCTAACATCCTTGAAGTTAGTCATTTACAACCCCATACATCAATCAACCCCAGTCACAAATCAACGCCATCCTTCAATAAAACCCATCCTTCAATCAACCCCATCCCTTAATCAACCCCAATCTTCAATCAACCCCAGTGGCCAATAATGGGGTCTATAGCCAATAATGGGGTCTATGAGGCAATAATGGATCTGTATGAGGCTATAATGGGGATCTATGAGGCAATAATGGGGCTCTATGACGCAATCATGGGGCTCTATGAGGTAATAATGGGGCACTATGAGGCAATAATGGGGCTCTATGAGGCAATAATGGGGCTCTATGAGGCAATAATGGGATCTATGAGGCAATAATGGATCTGTATGAGGCTATAATGGGGCTCTATGAGGCAATAATGGAGCTCTATGAGGCAATAAAGGGGCTCTATGACGCAATCATGGGGCTCTATGACGCAATCATGGGGCTCTATGGGGTTATAATGGGGCACTATGAGGCAACAATGGGGCTCTATGATGCAATAATGGGGCTCTATGAGATAATAATAGGGCTCTATGAGGCAACAATGGGGCACTATGAGGCAATAATGGGGCTCTATGAGGCAATTATGGGGCTCTATGGGGCAATTATGGGGCTCTATGGCAGTATAATGGGGCTCTATGGCAGTATAATGGGGCATTATGAGGCAATAATGGGGCTCTATGAGGCTATAATGGGGTTTATGATTCTATAATTGGGCTCTATGAGGCAATAATGGGGTTCTATGGGGCTATAATGGGCTGTATGATGCTATAATGGGGTTCTGTGGGGCTATAATGGGGCTCTATGGAGCTATAATGGGGCTGTATGAGGCAATAATTATAGAATCATAGAATAATTAGGGTTGGAAAGGACCTTAAGATCATTCAGTTCCAACACCTCACACTAAATCATGGCACCCAAGGCCTCGTCCAACCTGGTCTTGAACACTGCCAGGGATGGAGCATTCACAAACTCCCTGGGCAACCCATTCCAGTGCCTCACCACCCTAACAGGAAAGAATTTCCTCCTTAGATAAAATCTAAACTTCCGCTGTTTCAGTTTTAACCCGTTACCCCTTGTCCTGTCACTACAGTCCCTAATGAAGAGTCCCTTCCCAGCATCCCTATAGGCCCCCTTCAGATACTGGAAGGCTGCTATGAGGTCTCCACGCAGCCTTCTCTTCTCTGCTTCTGCAGAAAACCCAGAGAACTAGATGGTACTGGTATGGGTAATCAAAGCTAGGAAGTAAGATCCCGAAACATCAGCATTACAGTGCAGATGCCCTGCTAACAGTTTCCCAAATGAACTTACCCAAGTGCCCAGCGCCAGCAGAGCGCATGCCGGGTACTGTGGCTCACGGTAGCCGGCCTGTTCGGTGCGCATGGCCACGCACAGCACAGTCAGGATGCTCCTCTTCACACACAGCTCTGCAAACGCACCGCAGTCCTGACCTCCAGCACTGCTTATTGTGGTTTGGAATGTTTCTGAACAGCTACTGCCAGAATTGTCAAAATGAAAGAAATAAAAAATTGACCTACAGTGAAAACCACGCTTGAATTTTTATGACTCAAAATAACAATATACCTTTCTACTTTTAAAGTCTGTCAAATAAGGAAAGTTTAAAATTATGTAGATAATTCACAATCAGTGATGAAGTTTAAAGTCAGCCACGTGTCTTCAGTTCGTGTCAATACATCTGAAGAAATTCTCTCGTTCGTCTTTGGTATTCAAAGAGTTGGAAGCACGTTGGAATAAACAAACAAGGACCCATGCAGAGATATCAATGGGTGGTATTGCCACAAGGCATGAAAGATTCACCACCAATATGTCAAGGTTATGTTGATGTAGCATTGCGTCCATTTCGGGGAAGACACCCCCAATTATTAGTGTATCGTTATATGGATGATATACTGGTGGCTGAGAAAATAACCTAGAAGCTGTTAAACACGAATTGTGTTCAGTGTTGCAACAACATAAATTGCAAATTGCCCCTGAAAAGGTTCAGGATACCACACCATGGAAATATTTGGGTTGGAAAATCTTAGATCATACCATTGAACCTCAGGAAATTAGCCACCAAGGTCAATATCCATACACTTAACGATATGCAAGTCTTGTTAGGGAATATCAATTGGATTCGAACATTATTGGGAATTGACAACAAAAGTTTAGAACCATTGTTTGAATTGTTGAAGGGTGACACAGACTTCAATGCACCCAGACAATTAACACCAGCAGCAAAACAAGCAATAGCGATGGTAGAAGCCGCATTGAGAGACAGGCACATCGTGCGATGAATGGAGTTCCTACTGAGTTTTTGACTGTCAGTAATGATTTCCAGCCAGTAGGATTAACCATGCAATGGGTTGAATCTGATAAGGAGAAATTGAAAATTCTTGAGTGCCAATTTTTGTCACATCAAACATTAAAAAACATCGTGACCAGAGCTGAAACATTTGCTAGTAAGTTAAATATGAAACGAAGGGATCGTATCATAGACCTATCTGGTAAAGAACGCCAAACCATAATTGTTCCTATGACAGAACAGTATTTGCAATGGTGTATGCAGAATAGTGTAGCACTGCAGATACCTCTAGCAGGATTTGATGGAGCAATCAAGGTCCATCATCCTAGCCATCGAATATTGACTTTTATTCAGCAGAAATGTATAGAGGAAAAACCCAAGTACAGTCTCAAAGCTGTGAATGGTATCACAGTCTTTACAGATGGGAGTGGAAAATCAGGCAAAGCAGATACTACATGGCAGGAACAGGGCCAGTGGAAATCACATATAGTTTTTTCTGAGGGATCACCCCAGATTGTAGAACTGAAGGCAGTGAGTGAGGTGTTTAAGCGATGGAACACATGTCCAATCAATACGATTTCAGACTCAGCGTATGTCGTAGGAGTTGTGCAACCATTAGAAAGGGCTTATTTGAAACAGGTTGCAGTTGAAACCTTGTTTAGCAATATGAAACAGTTATGGTTGTTGTTAAAACAAAGAACAGAAGTGTACTGTATATGTCACCATCGCAGTCACACACACTTGCCAGGATTCTATGCAGAAGGAAATGCTAGAGCAGACCATTTAACTCAACCTGTCAGTGTGTCACCTGTGCCCAACGTATGGCAACAAGCTCACATTTCTCATGAATTTTTTCACCAATCAGCAAAGGTCCTAAAACGGGGGTTTCACTTGTCAATGGCAGAGGCAAAAGCTATCATACAAGCCTGTCCTGATTGTCAACAACTCACTAAGGGTCCTACATTGTCGGTTAACCCCAGAGGTATTCAATCACTTCAAGGATGGCAAACAGATGTCACACACATATCCCTGAATTTGGCAAACTAAAATACGTTCATGTTTCTATGGACATCTTTTCTCTGGCAGTTTGTACGACCGCTTTGGGAGGAAAAACTTCTAGACATGTGCAAACTCATTTTCGTCATGCCTTTGCTACTTTAGGAGTCCCACCACAAATAAAAACAGACAATGGTCCAGCATATGTTTCACAACTGACTGAAATTTTTGTCCAAACTTGGGGAATCGAACACAGAAATCACTTTGTTACAGACTGTTCCTACGTAATGTGCAAAACCAACTCAAGGAGAAGCACATATAAATACCTTCAAATTAATTATTAAAGCAGCATTCCTCTCAAAATAAAGAGTGGCTTTAGCACAAATACTGGAACCTTGGATTGAGTCATCTGTGAACCAGCAAACACCCCAACACCAAGAAAACCTCCTTAGAAGTAGCTGCTAGTGTCAACAGAAACACAAGCCCCAGACCCCCTCCAGTTAAGCACAAAAGCCTGAAGCAAAAAGCAGACAACGGTTGAAGCGTGACAGCTGAGAGATGGCGATCTTGGCAATCCCTTACCCCTCGGGACTGCCAGAGGAAGTGTCCTGATCAAGAGCATATCTCATGGCATATATTTTCAGCAAGTGTCCCTGAAATGGGGAAGGCCCCCGAGAAGCTCTCTCGGAAGCCAGGCTTTTACTCCTGGGACAGAAACCTCTGTGACTATGCCATAACCAGCTGGAAGGAAGTCTCCATCCACACACCTCTCCCCACGCAGCAGAGTAACAGAAGGTCCCTCACGTTAGGCTCAGGCAGCAGGTACTAGCTGCCAGCCAAAGGAAGGATGCTATTCAAGCAGACCTGCAGCTCAGCCTCCACAGGGGGAATCCTGCACTTTCTTTCCTGTCAAAAGTCAGTGCTGAGGGTTTTGGACATACACAACAGCATTTGAAAACCCAAATTCATGCAGACACACAATAAGAGAAGTCTTCGGCTGGTATCCAACTACCTCACTCTGCGAGGGTACTGCACATCTGGGAAATACAAGTGGCTAAAAGATCCTACCAACATCCCATTTTCCTGTAGTTCAACATCAGCCAGAATCCTCATGGATAAAACAATTCCCACATCACAACTCTAAAAATACATCTGCAGGGCTCCAGAGGGCTTGAAGGTTGCTTCTCCTAGCTAGAACATCCCTGCTGGGCTGGAGGGAAAGCTTTACAGCAGCTCATTAAACCACAACTCCATCTGCTGCACACTTCTGCCAAGGTTTGTTTGATTTGGGGAACTTCCTTCCACACACCATACAGATTGATTCCCAAAGGAAACAAAAGAGAACTAAGGATGTGCCTGTCTCCGCCCAAAAGGCACTCCCTCACAGTTGAACATTGGGCCATACAGTCACACTTTTACTGCTTTCTTCCCTGCTAGGGTAATCACAACTAAAATCCAGGTAAATGCAATTTTAGCAGCGACCCAAAGCCCCACTTGCCAAAAGCACAGGCCAGAAAGGATGGAGGAATTCCGCACTTCACCCTCTGAAGGGGGACACAGCCCAGTTCCATGCACACAACCACACCAACTGCTTTGCCAGCAAAGCCTTGTGCTTCACACCTAGGCTTCTCCTGCATGTTCGTTCACAGCAGATGAGACATAACAGCTCTCTTCCCTTAAAACCTACCAACCCATCCTTGTTTGGCCACTGCTGATGGCTCACAGGGACCAGCCCAACTGAGCTGGGGCACACTGAGCCCTACACAGGGAGCACAGATCCAGCCCCACGCTGCCACCAGACACTGGCAAAGGCTCTGCCAGTGGCAAAGAGGAACATCATTTCCTTGGGCAAAAGCTTCACTGCATTATTACAAGAAAATGGTTTTCACAATTACATTGAAAAAAATCCAGATGGTTGGGAACACATGTTAGCACTCCATGCAACACAGAAACAGTTTCATGACATGTTATAGCATCCAGCTCTTTCTGTAGAGCTGAGAGAATGCTACTTCTGTTCTCTTAGTGCCACTCTCTTCTGTTGAGAGAGCTTTTTGGAAAGATTGCATCTCATCTGCACATCCACAGCACCTACCAAAATGCAGTCCCTATCTCATGCCAAGCCTCTGCAACCCAACAGCAAGAGAGGGACGTCAGAAGAGCACCTCTGACACACAAACAAGGACAGGTGAAGACTGGACCTGCTTTGGCAACACAAGTAGCAGCAAAGGAAGCAAAACTGTGGCTCACCTTGTAACAAGAAAGAAAAAGCAGCTCCCACTCTCCAAGGCTGCTCTTCACACAGAGCAGGGGGACACTGGACAAGGTGAGCATGTGCTGGCACATGGGAGCCACCTACAAACTGCACTGACCACTGCAAGCAAGAACCTGGAGAGCTGCTGCAGCTGCAGGCCCAGCCTGCGGGGCTTGTCCCACAGAACACCAGTGCAGCCAAACACAAGGTCCAGCCTGAGCTTACCTTTAAAGTAACTTTGCTTTCTTCCGCCCTTATTTAGCAGGGACTCCCAAGTCCTACCCAGAAAAGGCAAGCCTCAAGAGCTCTTGTAATGTTATTTATGAATTATAATCCTTTTCAATAGACAAGATTTAGAGAAGAAAGAATTGAAGGAAAGGGACAAGTGTCCCTCTGACAAATCCACATTTAATGAAGTTTTTCTTCCGAGCCACAGCAGCAGAGGTCAAAGCCCAGCCCAGCCCAGCCAAATGAGCTGCTGCAGATGAAAGCACAGTGCTCCTACAGGAATCTTCCACACCTTAAAAGTTCCAGGAAGATTTTGGAGAGCTCTAAACCCCTGTATCAATTTTAGTTGGTTTTAAATCTGACAGTTAAGTACCCCAGCCTCATGCAGGTAGCTTAAAATACAGCTAACAATTCTTGGGGACTCCAACAAGTTTCTGCCTGCAACTCAAAATTGCAGACAACCCTTTTTCTGTAAGCCTTATACCTTAAGCACCTTGTATCTTAACACTCACTGCCTCATTTCAAATAGGACTTCACCAGAAGTTTCTTCATCCAGCGTCAGCATGGTTTGGTCTTCCACAGCCCTCACATGCTCACAAAGGAGGTGATGGACACTCCCAGGGCCATTGAATGCCTTTTCAGGGGAGAGCGCCAAAGGGGATGAGGAAACATCCCCCCTGGCAAATGCACACAGAAGAAAACAAACTTCTTGACCATATATTGTTTCCTGTAAACCCCATCTCAGTCTTGCTCTCTGTCTCTCTCACACACACACCCCTTTTTCTTTACATTGCAAATGTGACTCTCAGCATCATTACATTTTCCTTTGGGAAACCAAGGACATTAATCTCAAAACTGTGTCCAGAGAATATGCCCATTTGATTGCTTCCCAGCTGTCCTGGGTTCAGCAGTAGCAGTCATGTTTTTTCCTTTGTGTTAGCTGGTGCAGTGCTGTGTTTTGACTTCTAGTTTTGAGAACAGCGTTGGTGAAGCCGATGTTTTCGGTTGTTGCTAAGTGATGTTTACCCTGACCAAGGACTCTGTGAGGCTCATGCTCTGCCAGGGAGGAGAGGAAGCTGTGAGGAAGCAGAGACGGGGCGCCTGACCCGGGCTAGCCGGGGAGGTATTCCATACCACAGCACGTCATGCCCGGGGTGGGGGGTAACTGGGAGTGACCCGGAAGGACAGGAGCTTCCGGGTGGAACTCGTTTTCTTGGCCGGTGGTATCGTATTCTCTTCCCTTGTTATTTTCCCTTATCATTGTTTTAGCTGATAGTAGCGGTGGTGATTTGTTGCTGGACTGTTCTTGTCTCAACCCGTAGGAGTTGCACTCTCTCGATCCTCCTCCCCGTTCCTCCAGGAGCGGGGAAGGGGAGAGCCCCGGTGCAGGGAGGGGGGGGGAGACGAACACGGACCTTGATTGTTGTCAGCTTGGCACCACTCACTGGGAGTGAGTGAACAAGTTACCTGACTGGGTTTAAACCACGACAGTTCTTTTTGGCGCCCAACGTGGGGCACGAGGGGTTGAGATAAGAACAGATCTGACTGGATTGATAGTCACTCATCACAATGCTGATTTATTGTCTCTCAAGGTTTTTCCTCTTGATCTCACAGTTTCAGTATACCATATCTTACGTCCATCCGGTATTGGCTGTATTAGTGTTTTTCAAGTGTGGGGCTTGGGCTAAGGTTTTTATCCCATTGTACTTTATGGTAATGACTTGTAATACAATAGAATCATTGATCATGAAACTGATCTGGTTTATGTTCCCAGTGTGGTCACCACCTTTATACTTTGGGAGGTATATGATGGAGGTGCTTAGCAATTACACATCTTTTTTCTCCTTCTCAGGTGCTCAACCTGTGAAGGAGACATCCTTTTACCCTCCTAGTCGTCCCCCCAGACCATTTACATTTGAGAGTTTTGAATTTTTTAAATGGCCTTTTAATGCTCTTGAGACTTGTTTGCTGATGGTGATGGGAATCACCATGCTAACACGCATACAGAGTGTGTTTTGCCCA
Organism: Pezoporus flaviventris; assembly: GCF_033815535.1. Classification (NCBI taxonomy): domain Eukaryota; kingdom Metazoa; phylum Chordata; class Aves; order Psittaciformes; family Psittacidae; genus Pezoporus; species Pezoporus flaviventris. The sequence continues at coordinate 52,248 of NW_026892727.1, read as the reverse complement.
CTACTGATTTCAAGAGTTAAGCAGATTCAGGTTTGGGTCTTGTCTGGGGTCAAACGACGATGTAGGAGGACCGAGAGATTTTCCCAGAGGCTGGACAGCCATGAGTGGCAGGGTGTGTGGGATAGTATGGGCAAGTATCTAGGTCAGTGGGCCCCTCCAGTATTTTGGAATTTCACTACCGAACAACTGCAAAATCCAGAAGAATTAGTAAAACACTTAAATGAGGTGTGTGGTCATTCTGGCCATACCAGAGATGGACAAATCACGGCAACGTGCTGGGGCTTGGCCTATGCTTACAGGGCCTTGTTCAACACTATCCAGCACCTTCAAAAGGAAAAGAATGTCGGCGGATTTGAGGGCAAAGTGACAGTCGCTACTCAAACTTTGGCTGCAATGAACTGCGCAGCTACCCCAGTGGCAAGTACAGCAGCTGCTCGAACTTCAACTGCAACAGACAGCGCGGTTACCCCAGCTCCAAGCACGGTAGCTACACCACCCCCAGCAACAAGTACAGTCGCTACTCAAACCACAGTGATAATCACTGCAGCCAAACCAGAGGACCAATTCGTACCAATATCAGTTGCCCCTGTACGCAAGAGAACAAGCAAAAAGGAGGCAAAAAGGGTGAAGCGAGATGAAGAACCAATGAATTCACCACCCGGTCCAGAATCTGATCAGGAGTCATCCTCACATGACGAAGAAGAAGAAGAAGAGGTAACTTCTCGACCTCGGACCTCAACCGAGCTGCGGAATATGCGAAAAGATTTTACCCGTCAACCAGGGGAGCACATCATCACCTGGTTACTCCGATGCTGGGACAATGGGGCCGATGGTCACGAACTAGAAGGTACAGAAGCCAAGCAGCTGGGATCACTTGCTAGAGAAGGGGGAATTGACAAAGCAATTGCAAGAGAGAAAAAGTCCCTCAGCCTTTGGAGGAGGCTCTTGGCAGCTGTGAAAGAAAGGTTTCCGTACAAGGACGATGTTACGAGTCGTTCGGCCAAGTGGACTACTATAGACAAAGGCATCCAGTCTCTGAGGGAATCGGCCATCGTAGAGATGATCTATCACATCAAGCCGAATAACGGAGATACACCTATAGATCCAGATGAAGTTGAATGTACACGACCCATGTGGCGAAAACTTACACGGAATGCACCGTCATCATATGCCCATTCATTGGCAACAGTGACCTGGAATGACATAGTACCACTAACAGTGGATGAAATGGTTCATAAACTCCGAGAGTTCGAAGACAATCTCACTCCTTCCATCATCTCAGCTGTGAAAAAACTGTCCCAGGACCTCGAAAAATTGAGGGACGATGTATCTGATTTATCCAGCTCCTCACGTGTACCAACACGCGTCTCAGCTATTAATAAAAGACGTCCTATTGTTCAAGAGAGGAGATACAGAAGGTATACGCCACGGGGTACCCTATGGTTTTACCTGCTGGATCACGGAGAAGACATGACAAAGTGGGATGGAAAACCTACTTCAGCTTTGGAGGAACGGGTGAGTGAACTGAAGAGGGGAGCAAGGGCCAAGACTGATCGTCCCATGAGAGCTACGGCTTCAGTTTCTGGTGAGCAGTTTCCCAGATGGAGTGGAAGAGCTGATTTTACTCCAGCTCCTGTGATAACGAAGAATAATCCCTTTCAACACGACTTAAGTGTCCAATGCTGTGACGACCATTAGAGGGGCCCTGCCTCCAGCCAGGTGGAGGTAGGGGACAATCGGATTTACTGGACTGTGTGGATCAGATGGCCTGGCACATCAGTCCCACTGCAGTATAAGGCTCTAGTAGATACCGGTGCACAGTGTACCCTGATGCCATCAAGCTGTCAAGGGGTGGAACCCATCTATATTTCTGGAGTAACAGGAGGATCCCAAGAGTTGACTGTGCTGGAGGCTGAAATCAGCCTGACTGGGAGGGAGTGGCAAAAGCACCCTATTGTGACTGGTCCAGAGGCTCCATGCATCCTCGGCATAGACTACCTCAAGAGAGGGTACTTCAAAGACCCAAAAGGGTACCGGTGGGCTTTTGGTATTGCTGCTTTGGAGACTGAGGAAATTGAGCAGCTGTCCACCTTGCCTGGTCTCTCAGAAGATCCCTCTGCTGTGGGGTTGCTGAAAGTTGAAGAACAACAAGTGCCAATTGCGACCACAACAGTGCACCGGCGGCAATATCGCACCAACCGAGACTCCCTGATTCCCATCCATCAGCTGATCCGTAGACTGGAGAGTCAGGGGGTGATCAGCAGGACCCGCTCACCCTTCAATAGCCCCATATGGCCAGTGCGAAAGTCTAATGTAGAATGGAGACTAACAGTAGACTATCGTGGCCTGAATGAAGTCACACCACCATTGAGTGCTGCCGTACCGGACATGCTAGAACTTCAGTATGAACTAGAGTCAAAAGCAGCCAAGTGGTATGCCACGATTGATATTGCCAATGCATTTTTCTCCATTCCTTTGGCAGCAGAGTGCAGGCCCCAGTTTGCTTTTACTTGGAGGGGTGTCCAGTTCACTTGGAACCGACTGCCCCAGGGGTGGAAACACAGCCCTACCATTTGCCATGGACTGATCCAGACTGCACTGGAACAGGGGCAAGCTCCAGAACACCTGCAATACATTGATGACATTATTGTGTGGGGCGATACAGCGGAAGAAGTCTTTGAGAAAGGGAGGAAAATAATCCAAATCCTGCTGAAAGCCGGTTTTGCCATAAAACGGAGTAAGGTCAAGGGACCTGCACAGGAGATTCAATTTTTGGGAATAAAATGGCAAGATGGACGTAGACAGATCCCCACAGATGTGATCAACAAGATAACAGCAATGTCTCCACCAACTAATAAGAAAGAAACGCAAGCTTTCTTGGGTGCAGTGGGGTTCTGGAGAATGCACATCCCAAATTACAGTTCGATTGTAAGCCCTCTCTATCATGTGACCCGGAAGAAGAATGATTTTAAATGGGGCCCTGAGCAGCAACAAGCCTTTGAGCAAATTAAACGCGAGATAGTTCATGCAGTAGCCCTTGGACCAGTCCGAACCGGACCAGATGTAAAAAATGTGCTGTACACTGCAGCTGGGGAGAACGGTCCTACCTGGAGCCTCTGGCAGAAAGCTCCAGGGGAGACTCGAGGTCGACCCCTCGGCTTTTGGAGTCGGGGATACAAAGGATCTGAGGCCAGCTATACCCCAACTGAGAAAGAGATACTGGCAGCCTATGAAGGGGTTCGAGCTGCTTCGGAAGTGATTGGCACTGAAGCACAGCTCCTCCTGGCACCCCGGCTGCCCGTGCTGGGCTGGATGTTCAAAGGCAGGGTCTCCTCTACACATCATGCAACTGATGCTACATGGAGTAAATGGGCTGCACTAATTACACAACGAACTCGAATAGGAAATCCCAGTCGTCCAGGCATTCTAGAAGTCATCATGGACTGGCCAGAGGGCAAAGATTTCGGAATGTCACCAGAGGAGGAGGTGGTGCGTGCTGAAGAGGCCCCACCATATAATAAACTGTCAGAAAGTGAAAAGCAGTATGCCTTGTTTACTGATGGCTCTTGCCGTATTGTGGGAAAGCATCGGAGATGGAAGGCAGCTGTATGGAGTCCTGGACGACAAGTTGCAGAAACTGCTGAAGGAGAGGGTGAATCGAGTCAATTTGCCGAGGTGAAAGCCATCCAGCTGGCCCTGGACATTGCTGAACGAGAAAAGTGGCCAGTACTTTATCTCTATACTGACTCATGGATGGTGGCAAATGCCCTGTGGGGGTGGTTGAAGCAATGGAAGCAGAGCAACTGGCAACGCAGAGGTAAACCCATCTGGGCTGCTGCACTGTGGAAAGATATTGCTGCCCGGGTGCAGAACCTGGTGGTGAAGGTACGTCATGTAGATGCCCATGTACCCAAGAGTCGGGCCACTGAGGAACACCAGAACAACCAACAAGTGGATAAAGCGGCTAAGATTGAAGTGGCTCAGATGGACTTAGATTGGCAACATAAAGGTGAATTATTTTTGGCCCGGTGGGCCCATGACACTTCAGGCCATCAGGGCAGAGATGCAACATATAGATGGGCCCGTGACCGAGGGGTGGACTTAACAATGGACACTATTGCCCAGGTTATTCATGAGTGTGAAACATGTGCTGCAATTAAACAAGCCAAGCGGTTAAAGCCTCTTTGGTATGGAGGACGATGGTTGAAGTATAAATATGGGGAGGCCTGGCAGATTGACTATATCACACTGCCACCAACCCGCCAAGGCAAGCGCCATGTGCTTACCATGGTGGAAGCAACCACCGGGTGGCTGGAAACATACGCTGTGCCCCATGCCACTGCCCGGAACACCATCCTGGGCCTTGAGAAACAGATTTTGTGGCGACACGGCACCCCAGAGAGAATTGAGTCAGACAATGGGACTCATTTCCGGAATAACCTTATAGATATTTGGGCCAAAGAGCATGGCATTGAGTGGGTATATCACATCCCCTACCATGCACCAGCCTCTGGGAAAATCGAACGGTACAATGGGCTGTTAAAAACTACACTGAGAGCGATGGGTGGGGGAACTTTCAAGCATTGGGATACACATTTACCAAAGGCCACCTGGTTGGTCAACACCAGAGGATCTGCCAACAGGGCTGGCCCAGCCCAGTCAGAACTTTTACATATTGTAGAGGGGGACAAAGTTCCCGTGGTGCATATGAAGAATTTGCTGGGGAAGACAGTCTGGGTTATTCCTGCTTCAGGTAAAGGCAAACCCACTCGTGGGATTGCTTTTGCTCAGGGACCTGGATATACTTGGTGGGTAATGCGGGAAGATGGGGAAGTCCGATGTATACCTCAAGGGGATTTGATTTTAGGGGAAAACAGCCAGTGAACTCAATTGTATGCTGTTGCCTGCTGTGTAATGCTTTTATAGCCCATCAACTAGATGTCTCCAGGTCACCAGCGACTGGCCCTGACTTCCCTCCAGCCATCATCCCAACAGAGAATGAACTTGGAACATCATGGACCGAATGGACTCGGCAGCATTATAGGGATTGGTCCATGCACTAAGAAAATGATTTTTTTTTCCTCTTGGTCTGTATGTATATGGATGTATATATGTGGGAGAGCGATGGTGTATTGAAAATGTGGGATCTGAGCACGACGTGAATGGTATGGAATAAGGGGTGGATAATGTCCTGGGTTCAGCAGTAGCAGTCATGTTTTTTCCTTTGTGTTAGCTGGTGCAGTGCTGTGTTTTGACTTCTAGTTTTGAGAACAGCGTTGGTGAAGCCGATGTTTTCGGTTGTTGCTAAGTGATGTTTACCCTGACCAAGGACTCTGTGAGGCTCATGCTCTGCCAGGGAGGAGAGGAAGCTGTGAGGAAGCAGAGACGGGGCGCCTGACCCGGGCTAGCCGGGGAGGTATTCCATACCACAGCACGTCATGCCCGGGGTGGGGGGTAACTGGGAGTGACCCGGAAGGACAGGAGCTTCCGGGTGGAACTCGTTTTCTTGGCCGGTGGTATCGTATTCTCTTCCCTTGTTATTTTCCCTTATCATTGTTTTAGCTGATAGTAGCGGTGGTGATTTGTTGCTGGACTGTTCTTGTCTCAACCCGTAGGAGTTGCACTCTCTCGATCCTCCTCCCCGTTCCTCCGGGAGCGGGGAAGGGGAGAGCCCCGGTGCAGGGAGGGGGGGGGAGACGAACACGGACCTTGATTGTTGTCAGCTTGGCACCACTCACTGGGAGTGAGTGAACAAGTTACCTGACTGGGTTTAAACCACGACACCAGCCCAGCAACAGAAAATTAGAGTATTATCATCACTATTACTCATGCCTGCAGTTTAGAAATACAAAGGTTAATAAAGCCATTTCATTCCCTGGAAACAAGTCTAGATTGAGCTGTCTTTCCAGTCGACAAGGGGGCCTCCAGTCTCTAGGGGGCCTACAAGGATGCTGGAGGGGGACTCTTCACTAGGGACTGAAGTGATAGGACAAGGGGTAACCGCTTAAAACTTAAACAGGGGAAGTTGAGATTGGACAGAAAGAAGAAGTTCCTTACTTTTGCACAGATCCAACACGTGCACATCTCTCGAGCTACAAAGCTCCGTGGCAAGGGCCAAATCACCTCCAAGGGCTTGCTGCTGAGCACAACCCTTGCTCGTACACATGAGCTGCCACTCTGCTTACAAGAGCTCTGACCCAGTTTCAAGGCCACACCGAAACCTCGATTCAGGTCACAACCTTGACGGGAAGCCCCTCACCAGCAACACTGAACCTCCCAAAGAGCAGAGCTGGGAGCGCTGCGGCTCTGCGGCAGCCCCAGCGAGCCCCTCCAGGGGCGCTCCGGGAACCTGCAGCACCCCGGGAACCCCGCTCCGCCCCCCCTCCCCGGGCAAGCCCCGCAATTGCCCATGGAACACCCCCACCTCCCCCGGGCCTCACCGCCCACGCAGCCGCCCCCCCCGCCCCTCACCCCAGGGCCTCCCCTACCCCTGCCCCTCCCCACGCACCACTGACTCCTGCTCGGAGCTCGCCCGACCCACGGAACCACGGCACATCCTCACACAAACCTCTCGTCCCCTTGCCCCGAAACCACCTCACGCCTCTGACCCCGCACCCGGCCAGCACCCACCACAACATCCTCCCCGCTGCACTTACCTTCCACACACCCCCGAGCTCCTGCACGGCCAACCCCGGCTCCGCCGTTCCCGCACCGACACGGCCCCGCTCCCTCGCACCGACACGGCCCCGCTCTGGCGGTTTGTGTGGTCTGTGGTTCGGGTGGGCAGCGGGCAAGGAGCGTCTGTGGAGGTGGGACGGGGCCGCTGGCCCGTGGAGCCCCAGCAGGCTCTTGTGACAGCTTCCCCGTGGATCTCTTGTGGCCAGCTGCTGCCCCAGGGCATCGCAGCCTTGTCCGCGGCTGAAGGCCGTGTCCCTGCCTCTGCCCTCCAAGACGGGGATCCAGAGAGGAGTGAGAAGGGACAACCCCCTTGGTATAGGCCAAACGCCCCTGCTGGGAGCTGCTCTTGACTTGTCTCCCCCTGTAGCTGTCGAGAGGGCTGAGGAGAAGCGGCAGCAGACCCCGAGCCCACCACCATCGCAGGGAAACGGAAGGCCACGCAGGAGGAGCATCTGCCTGCTGGTGCCCTGGGGTAATGAACCACTGGTGCTGGTACGTCGCTGTCTCGCAGCCTCTTTTGCCGTCGTCTGGGGACGGAATGTGCCCGGTGCAATCCCTGCAGGGCTGGGGGCAGGCTGACCTGCCTGCCTTGGGGCAGGAGGTCTCATCCTCAGCTGAGTGGGAAGTGACGCTCTCCCCTGGCCCAGTGTGTGGTGGGCTGTGTGTGACTGTGCTGCCCGCTGCCAGAGCAGGTACTGGCTGGGCGAGGGTGCTGTGCCCTCAGTGCCAAGCTGGGGACCAAAACGAATGGTGACCAGAGCTCTGCGGTGGCTGTGGCAGAACCACGGCATCCCGGCTCTGGCGCCAGCCTGCTTCGACACCTCCTTTAGAGCTGCTCTGCCGGCTTCCCTGAGAAGGAACTAAGCTACTGCTCTCTTGGCAGCCCCCTGGGCCTGATCCCGGCTACCCCATCATGGCAGAGATCATAGAGGAGGAGAGGAAGGCAGCGCAGCAGCGGTTGCATTGACTCCCAGGGCATAAGGCAGGTAAGGGCAGAGTGGGAATGTGAAGGGCACGGCAGGGAGGAGACGGCCATGGCACGGGCTGGCAGGGCAGTGGGGTGTCCGTGCAGCGCAGGCTGAGGAACCTCCTGGGCCAGTGCTGCCTGGTCCTCGGGTCTGAAACTCCTAGGACCCTAGGATCCAGGACCCAGGGAACGCACAAGGGGCTAAAGGCACGGATCCATCTTTTCCATGATAAGTAACGGCCAGTGCTGCTGGCCCCCCCACCTGCGGGGCTCTGGTCCAGAGCAGCCCCGAGGCAGGACCAGAGTGATGGGGTCAGCCTCCTTCTCTGCTGCCAGCAAGAAACCGTGCTGGGTGGCAGCACCCAGGGTGGCATGGGGTGAACCAAACTCTTCCTACTGGAAGAGTTCCACCCCCAAGGCTGGATGGACGTCTCTGCATCTCTGCAGCCTCTCCTTCCTGGCTTTATTTTGCTGTTTTTCCTAAGGTTCAAACCTTTGTTCCAGCCCTGGCACTCCCTCCGCTCCCTTCTCTTCCCCTCTCTGCTGGTGCCCCTCCCCATGTTTGAGTGCTCTGGAGCCAGCTGGGGAGTCCAGAGGGGATGGGGATCCTCCCCAAATCCAAATTGTTTTCCATCTGTGGCCCATCCCCACCCGTTTGGGGTTTACCAACTCCCAGGAGCTGCGGTGCTGTATCCCCTGGGGCCGTTCAGTGGGAGAGGGGCAGAGGCTGCCAGAGCCAGAGGTCATATGGGAGCTGCCCCCCCCCACCCGCAGGGTCCCCACCACCCGCAGGAGGGCTTTGCTGCCGGCTCCTTTACTCTCTGAGCTGTGTGAGTGTGTGTGTCTGTGGAGTCTAAATTACAGAAACCCCACAAACATTTAAATGTTCTTTAATGGAATACCACTTTGGTTTTCTATCTGAGCTCTTACAGCAGCTCCCTGCTCCTGAATTGTGATGCATGTGGATGTGACTAAACCTGTCCTGTTTGGTTTTTGTTCTTCCCCAGGGAGGAGGTCCACGCCAACGCCAAGTGGCTTTTTGGGCCATCAGCGGCAAAACGTCACTGGCTGTGATGCTCGAAGGTGACACCAGCAGTGGCCAAAGGAGCCGGGCCAGCAGCAGGGCCACTCGCTGACCCTGCTGGATCAGAAGGCTCCACTTACCACCCAGAAACCTTCCCCTAGCTCTTATTAAACACTTGAACATCCCAGGAAGCGTCTGGCGTTGTTGCCCAAGTTTCCAGGTGAGGACGAAGCAGTGGCAAATACGGTGCAGAGCCCATGGCGACGTCCCCCCCCAGCCACGCCCTGTGACGTCCCCCCCAGCCACGCCCTGTGACGTCCCCCGCAGCCACGCCCTGTGACGTTGCTGCTGGCACTGCTTCTATTCCACCCAGTGACTTCCACAGGGCACTTGCTGTGGGAGACGACTCTGAGGAGGTCTCAGAGGAGCCCGTGCAGCAGCATCACTCAGCGCCCGAGAGGAAGGTCTTTCTGGACTGCCAGTGCCAGCAGCACCCGGGGTGCACCAGCCCTGTGCTATGGAGCCACAGTATGTGGGGGGCTTCCCGGCCTCTGCCTGGGCGTCCATTTTCCAGAAGCACCCTCAGCTGCTGCTCTTGCTGAACGCCTGGGTGTCTCGGGAGATGAAGCAGTTCTTTGGCGTGCAGAGCTTTAAGGCGTTCATGCTGACACGCATGATCCTGGAGGTGCTGCCCGTCTACGGCCTGGACGAAGGCATCCTGGTTGCGGTGCTGCGCCCCGAGCTGCAGAGCCACGCGTCCAGGTTTGTGCGAAGGCTCCTTGAGGCCACAGAGAAGGAGTGCGTGGACAAAGCGATGAAACTCATGATCCGCCAGGAGAAGGGGCACGGGGCCAGCGACTGCTGGTCTGAGTTCAGCTGGTGGCAGGAGGGCAGCCCTGTGGCCAGCACCAGCTGGACGGCCTGCCAGGAGCTATGCAAGGGAGAGCTCGTGGTGAGAAGCAGCTCCTCTGGCAGCCAGCACAGAGGCGAGTGGATCAGCACGACCAGAGTGACCCGCTCTGACCGCCCCGGGGGCTGGGAGCAGAACCCCGAGCCCAGCCCCAGCCCCGCTGCCTGCACGCTGGGGACCCCTGTGCCCGGAGCAGCCCCCTCCAGCAGCGCGGACGCAGACGCGCTCCCGAGCACCTCGACCGCTGCCGTGCAGGGGGGTCCTGCCTGCGTCCCCGCTCCCACCCCAGCGCAGCAGGAAGATGCGCAGCAGGAGCCAGGGCAGGCTGTGCCCGGGGCCTCTGCTCCCCTCCGGGGCAGGGCCCGCTCCAAGCGCAGGCGCCACCGCACTCGCAAGAGGAAGACCAGCAGCTCTCAAGACTCCGCTGCACCCGCCAAGAAGCTGCCCCGCCAGTGATGCTCGGAGCCGACACCAGCAGTGGCCGAAGGAGCCGGGCCAGCAGCAGGGCCACTCGCTGACCCTGCGCGACCAGGGGGCTCCATTTTTCACCCGCAAACCTTCCTCGAGCTCTTATTAAACACTTGAACATCCCAGAAAGCGTCTGGCGTTGCTGTCCAAGTTTCCAGCTGAGGATGAAGCATCCTCCTACCCTACACACACCCCCCCCCCCCCCCCCATACTTCATCCTTCCTGAGGGTGCTTCAACACAGGGCCTTCCCTTGGAGCCATTTCTGATGGTTTGGGGGCAGCAGAGTCCGGAGGAAGGCGGGATGCTCACTGCCCTGTAAAGCGCAGCTGCAGGCTGCACAAGGGGTTTAATTTCCCATCCTAGTGAACCATGTCCATAGTCCTCTCCTCGGGGTGTGCTGGCCACGGTGGGATTGGTACAGCTGAAGAGCTGACGATGCCATGTCCCAGTTCCTTCCTTCACTGGGAGGAGGGCGTCTCGCTGGCCGGTGCACGGCGCCTGGCGCCCACAAAGCTTTTCATTTTCATTCTTTATTTTAAATTCTCATTTTGTTTATTTATTCATTTATTTTTCCTTACGAAGCTCAGCTGCTGTCTGAGACAAGGGCAAGGGCTCAGCAGCATGGCCTCGGTGGCCTGCAGGGGGAGATGGTGCAGGGCGGGGGACCGCATCCAGTCCCGCGTTCGTCATCACTCAGCACAGGCAGCCAATCTCCTAGGAAACCATGGCAAGGACTCGGTGCAATTACAAACCCCCAGTTTTCCCCATTTTCCACCCTCCCCCCAGACCTGGGAATCAGCCTTAAAAAGAAATCGCACTGTAAAAACCCAGCTTTGGTGAATTGGTTGGAGGGGAGCAGTTCCTGGCCCTGTGATTTTGTGTGATTCCTGCTTGGGAGGGGAAAGAAAAGGCGAAGCAGGTGTGAAGGAAAGAGGCAAATCCCCAGTGCTGCTGGTTCAGCCCCTGCCCTTCCCGTGGTGACCAGTGCATCTCTATGGAGAGCTGGAATGGCACATTCTGCCTAGTTGAAACCAGACATTTTTCCATTGTTGGTTTGTGGAGGGAAATGTGGAGTGAAATTTTGCCCATAGTGAGAGGGCTGAAGGAACCACCTCAAACATCAGCCCAGCCCCAGGTATGTGCAGGCCTCCCAGCTTGCTCAGCACTGCCTTGGAGCCTCTGCTTGTGTTATTTGCTTTCACTGTCTCCCGACCTCCAGTAAAAACCCCAGGAATGACATGCCACAAAGGCAGGATGTTTTCCAGGAGGTATTTCGTATCAGGGAAAAACCCATTGGAGTGTCAGAGCGGGTGTCACGGTGTTCCCCCTTCAGTGGATATTAACATCTTGTCCTGCCTTTGAAAGGGATTGGAATATAGTTTTAACAAAATTAATAATTGCCCAGTATAGGTCTGGATTCATATACAGAGGCTCCTAAGTGTGCTGCTGCTGGCTGGGGGAAGGATGCCAGGGAGTGTGGAAATGTCATGGAATTCTTGCTCAAATCCAGCCGGCAATCACTCCAGAAATTTCCCAGTTGGGGCAGTGCATTTAGGAAACCCCATTCCCAGCTTAATTATAGACAGAGCCATGGAAGGAAGGGCGATCTCATCACACAGGCTTTACAGCTGCCACTGTAACTATTGCCTGACACTGGGAATCCTATTCCTCGTAGCCATCTGTAGTGGGAGCAGAGCTGGGAAACAGGGCAAGTGCCCTGTGCCTCCATCGCCTCCCAACAGAAAAGCCTTGTCTGTATGGACCATTCCTCTTTGTATCCCCTAGCCATAACCTCTGCCTTCCTCAGAATCCTGTGCTGGTCAGGAATGTCCAGGATGTCTGCATCCACGGCACCAGCTGGGCTCTGCAGAGCCAGGACTGCTGTGACTCTGTGTAAATCCACGTCATCCCCTGCATCCCAGTGGGATGTATGGCATGGCTGGTGCTTCCCTGACACCTTCAGTGGCTGCGTGTATGCTCTGAGAAGCCAAACTCTGGTGGTAACCACGCTCCTTACGCCACCTCATGGTGCACAGGGCAGCGCGTACAGGAGACACAGCCGAGGGTGCATCGTTGCAGCAAGGGTGGAAACCCTGGAGCTCCGTCCCTGACTGTTGCAGACATGAAGATTGATGTTTCAGTGCTTTTTGGATCCAGCCCTTGGGGAGCAGGATTGGCCTGCAGCTGCTGCGAGTCCTGGCCTAATAAACCCCTAAGCCTGGCCTCTGAAAGGTCGCCCGGCGTGTAACATTTAGAAGAACCTCAAAATGTTATTTCAAGGAGTATTTTTATTTTTTTCTCCACGGGAAAAGCAAATATCTAAGCTACCATGACAAAAAATGCCCCCTTCCTGACTCTCCCCTGTGCATGGGGATTCATGAACGGTGGGGATGCAGTGGGAGGAAGCACGGGAGCAGAATGGCAATGGCAATGGCACTGTCGCCTTTCGCTCATTAATGTCCCAGAGCCAGGGAGGATGCTGGAGCCACACGTGGGGCAGCTGCACATAACCTTGGCACGCTTTATGAAGGTGAGAGCTGTTGACAGAAGAGATTCACACCTCCTTGTGTGGCATTACCCTCTCCATTTAGGGTGGTTAACCCTGAATTCTCTCTCCTTAGACTCACGGTTCCTCTCTTGGGAGCAACCCAAGGGGCACAGAGTGTGAAGCTGCAGGTGAGCTCAAGGGGTCACAATAAGATTCCCAAAATAGTGTTAAATGCACATGCCAAGGGCTGGCTCCTGCATCCGTCACCACTCATAACTCACTTCTGAGATAAGAGGTGCTTGACCTGAGTGACGATGGAACAGTCGACTGCAAGCCCTGCGCATTTTCCTCCATCCTTCAAGCTAGAATTGCCACTGACAATGCTTGCACCCGTGGTTAGCCTGCCCTCGGGCTCCACTAGCATGCGTTATCCATCGCCAGAGCTGGAGCCTCTAGGCCAGTCACCAGCATGCAGGCTGCTCTCTGTCTTTCCAGCAAAGAGATTTTTTTCCCCAACTCTAAAGAGCAAAGTGGAGACAAAAGAAATGGGTAACTCCTGCTTCTCTGTTAATACTCCTGCTTCCCTTCTCTTGCATCTCCTTCTCGACAGGCTGGAGAAACAGGCTGACAAGAACTGCAAAGGTTCAAGAAGAGCAAGTGCAAGGAGCCTAACCTGCGAACAAAAAGCTTCACGAACCGGGAAATGTTGGGTAATAACTGTTTGGAAAGCAGCTTTGCAGAATAGGGTGTGAGGGTCCTGGTGGACACAAAATTGAAAGGAAGATGGCAATATGGCCTTGCTACCAAGAAGTGAAATGGTATACTGGGTTGAATATACCAAACCCAGTGCCCTCACAAGAGGAAGCCCAGGAGATCCAAGAACTCCTCTGCACCCGCCAAGAAGCTGCTCTGCCAGTGATGCTCGAAAGCGACACCAGCAGTGGCCAAAGGAGCCGGGCCAGCAGCAGGGCCACTCGCTGACCCTGTGGGATCAGAAGGCTCCACTTATCACCCAGAAACCTTCCTCTAGCTCTTATTAAACACTTGAACATCCCAGGAAGCGTCTGGCGTTGTTGTCCAAGTTTCCAGGTGAGTGCGAAGCAGTGGCAAATACGGTGCAGAGCCCATGGCGACAGCCCCCAGCCACGCCCTGTGACGTCCCCCAGCCACGCCCTGTGACGTTGCTGCTGGCAGTGCTTCTATTCCACCCAGTGACTTCCACAGGGCACTTGCTGTGGGAGACGACTCTGAGGAGGTCTCAGAGGAGCCCGTGCAGCAGCATCACTCAGCGCCCGAGAGGAAGGTCTTTCTGGACTGCCAGTGCCAGCAGCACCCGGGGTGCACCAGCCCTGTGCTATGGAGCCACAGTATGTGGGGGGCTTCCCAGCCTCTGCCTGGGCGTCCATTTTCCAGAAGCACCCTCAGCTGCTGCTCTTGCTGAACGCCTGGGTGTCTCGGGAGATGAAGCAGTTCTTTGGCGTGCAGAGCTTTAAGGCGTTCATGCTGACACGCATGATCCTGGAGGCGCTGCCCGTCTACGGCCTGGACGAAGGCATCCTGGTTGCGGTGCTGCGCCCCGAGCTGCAGAGCCACGCTTCCAGGTTTGTGCGAAGGCTCCTTGAGGCCACAGAGAAGGAGTGCGTGGACAAAGCGATGAAACTCATGATCCGCCAGGAGAAGGGGCACGGGGCCAGCGACTGCTGGTCTGAGTTCAGCTGGTGGCAGGAGGGCAGCCCTGTGGCCAGCACCAGCTGGACAGCCTGCCAGGAGCAATGCAAGGGCAAGCTCGTGGTGAGAAGCAGCTCCTCTGGCAGCCAGCACAGAGGCGAGTGGATCAGCACGACCAGAGTGACCCGCTCTGACCGCCCCGGGGGCTGGGAGCAGAGCCCCGAGCCCAGCCCCAGCCCCACTGCCTGCACGCTGGGGACCCCTGTGCCCGGAGCAGCCCCCTCCAGCAGCGCGGACGCAGACGCGCTCCCAAGCACCTCGACCGCTGCCGTGCAGGGGGGTCCTGCCTGCGTCCCCGCTCCCACCCCAGCGCAGCAGGAAGATGCGCAGCAGGAGCCAGGGCAGGCTGTGCCCGGGGCCTCTGCTCCCCTCCAGGGCAGGGCCCGCTCCAAGCGCAGGCCCCATCGCGCTCGCAAGAGGAAGACCTGCAGCTCTCAAGACTCCGCTGCACCCGCCAAGAAGCTGCCCCGCCAGTGATGCTCGGAGCCGACACCAGCAGTGGCCGAAGGAGCCGGGCCAGCAGCAGGGCCACTCGCTGACCCTGCGCGACCAGGGGGCTCCATTTTTCACCCGCAAACCTTCCTCGAGCTCTTATTAAACACTTGAACATCACAGAAAGCGTCTGGCATTGCTGTGGGGTGCAGGGACCACTGAGAGCAGGGCTGCAGCCGAGCTGCCACAGCAAAGCCTTGGGAGAGGGCTGCCCTTCAGTAGGACTGAAACTCCTCTGTCCTGCAGTGGCCTTGCCCTGCCCCACCAGAGCTCACCCCCTGCTGGGTGCGTACTTCACAGCCACCATGGAAAGACCCCCGGTGTCAGACACAGCGCTTTGCATAGAGCTCTTTGCTGATCAGACGGAAGCACGGCCGGTAACAGCCTGGCTGGCCGGCGCTGCTGCTGCTGCCTGTGCTCCTGGAGGAGGCTTTTGCTGGACATCGATCTTGGGAGCCTCTGTGCCTCAGAGGCTTTCCTGGATCCCGCCGTTGGGCACCGGATCTGCTCCCCAGAGCTGAGGAACTGAATAGAAAGCTCTGTAGCCCTGCGTGCAGAGAGAGGTGCAGAGCAACACTACAGGCCTGCTCGGGACACACGTGCTGAGATCTGCTTCTGGCTGGAGAGATCAGATCCATGGTGCCTGGGATGCGACCCCAGCCTGCAGCGCTCCACACCATGAGAGCTGTCAGGAGAAGCCCCCCTTGGCCCAGGTGTTGGAGGAAGTCAAAGCAAGAAAGGGCAGTGCTGGGCAAGGGCTATGCTTGGAGATCCTTACACGAGGGACTCCTCCTCACCACCCCAGAAACGGGCTGTTCCGCTACTTTCCTGAGGAGGCGGGTCGCTGCTCCTCGCAAAGCCCACTGGGTCCCTGGGGAAAGTCTCCTACCACAATGAGGAGAAAGTCCCACATCTTGACCGAGACCTTCCTGCCTCTCCCCTCTCCCAGTCATGCTCACCCTATGGTCCCACTCAACCCCACAGTGCTGACTGTGCCTGGGGCTGCAGAGAGGCACCAGGCAGTGGGGACTGAGCCGGGACATGAGAAAGGAAAGGATGCTACCCTTGTCCAGGCCCATGGCTCTGGGATTTGCTTCCCCCACCCCCGGCTGGGCCATCAGCCCCCAGCTGGCCCAGGTCTGTCCTGAAGCTGGTCCACACTCACCTTTGCACATATGAGTACTGCGAAGGGCAAAGCCTCAGCTTGTGCTCTGGGCTCTCCTCATCCTCTCCTGGTGTCTCGCCACCACGTGGGAATGCCACGAATGCAGGACCCTGCACGCAGAGGTAAGAACAGGAGATGTCGCTGGGCAATGGGAAGGTGCCTCGAGCTGGTACAGTCCCGCAGAGGACAGTCAGCACCCACGCTCCTCTGCCTTAGGGACCTTCCCACCTTGGCTCCCTGGAGGACAGGAATGCTCTTTTCCTGTTTTCCAGCATCTTCTGCTTGTGGGTACTGGCTTCCCCTGTTCAAACACAGCTGTGCGGTCGAACAACAGTTATTATTATTATTGCTCTTTATTATTTCACTGGTTTTCCTCCACTTTGCTTCTGCTTCGAGCAGTGGCAATTTCAGTGCAGGACTGCAAAAACGTGCTGGGAAGGACAGCAGAGAGACAGAAACTCTGCGCTGGGTCATCCCTACAGTAATACTAAAAGCATGGTACCTCTGGGGCTGTTTGGATTCTGCTCTGTCTATGGCCAAGTAGCTGCTTCTTACGTACAACCACCAAACACTTTGGTCACGGAGGTGAATTCCATGATCACAATTGTACTGTATTAAAACTGCTTTACAGAAGTGCCTTGCTGGAAACCGCTTAACTGGCATGGTTCTTCCTGCTTCTCCATTCCCCATCTATGGATGTGAGAAATGAAACAGAGCTTGTAGATCCTGCTGCCAGGGCCGGGTTAGTTCAGTGACACCAACCTGTGAGTGGGTGCGATGCACTGCTTGGTGTTTCCACCAGCTGTGCCACACTTACTAGGTGTCAAGAAGCTTACTTTGAGAGCAAAAGCTCGAGGAGGAGCAATGACCCATCCGATAACCAAGCTGAGTTGATGGAGTTTGAGAGCTGATTCATGTTTTGGCTTCCAAGTGCAGGACCTGAGTTTGAGAGCTGGAGCCCTTCCGGTGGCTGTCACATGGACACACTGGGCTTTGTATGGAGTCGGTGTTTGCCGTGAGGAGTCTCCAGGCCCGCCCAGCCCAGGACCAGGCAGCAGGGAACCCCTGGGGGTGCTCTGGGGACACCTCTGAGATCAGATGACAGCCAACAGCCAGGGCCAGGTTGGCTGCCCCACCACCGAGTGCCACCATGGGGGTGAAAACTGGGTGCAATGGAGCAGCCAAACTTTTAAACCTCACTGCTAAACCTAACCCAAACCTGTAATCCTAAACCTAACTCTACACCTAACCCTAAAACTCAACCTAACCGAAAACCTAATCCCTAAGTCTAACCTTTACCCAACCCCCTAAACCTATCCCTAGCTCCTAAACTTAATCCTAACCAGAACACTAAACATAACCCTAACCCCCAAGTCTAAACCTAACACTAACCCAATCCCTGCCCTTAACCCGAACACTAAACGTGACCCCTAAGCCTAATGCTAAAGCTCCCCCTAACCATAGCCCTACCCTCTAACCCAAACCCTAAGCCTAAACCTAACACTAAACCCCCTAACCTTAACTCTAACACTAACCCTAAACTTAACTCCTAACCCTAATGCTGACCCTAACCCAAAATTGCTCATGTACTGGGACGAGCAGTTTGTAATCCACCTCTATCAGCTGCTGCAGCTGTCTGAGGAGTGGCCACTCAGTCAAGTCCCAGAGAAACTCTTCCTTTAGGCACTGGGACCTGCCTGAAAGGTCAGCAGCCGATACACTAGCCCTGGAGAACATCGTGGCCTCACCATCCTTGGTCACCAGCCTCAGCTTTTCACGGTCCTTTGCCCTTACCCGTTTTCAACGCGCACCTCTTTTGCTTGGGACATGACTGCTCCTCAAACCCCACCAACCACTGCTCCTCCGTTGCAGGACTCCTGCTGCTGCTCCCCGCCTGCAGCACGTTTGGAATCACAGCTCACATCGGCCGCAAGGGGACACTGAGAAAGAGACAGGTAGAAAATTTCACACAAAGATCATCTCAATGAGAACCACTCTAGAAAGGATAAAACCTGCTCCTCAGAGCAGTGGACAAAGAGGAGGTTTCTTGCTGCTTACTGCAGAGAGAAATAGCACAAAAATTGTTATCTTTTATTCCTGAACTTCCTTTGAAAATGCTGCAGCAACTCATCACCGATGTGCCACGTGATGCTGTCAAATCACACTGGGAACCATTCAGTATTAAATTCACTCCTTTACTAAAGGCTCAAGAACTTTGGGCAGAACTTCAGTTAAAAGCCTGAAATCCATTCTCAGTTTAACTGCTTCACTAAGGCAAGAGATTTGAACCCTATCTCTTTGCCTAGGTCCTTCCATTTCTATTCCCAAAAAAGAATCAACCTGCTTTTGGGTGGCAGGAAGATGTCCAAGGAGGACATCCTTATTCTTTTCTCACCTAAGAGTGTGTCCTCTCCTCTTCTTTTCTCCCACTTGTCTGTCTCTATTATCAGCATTCTGCAGCACAGCCTGTCTTTAACCACCCATCCCTGCAGCACTGAGCGTGAAGCCCCAGGAGACACACAGGCAAGCAGGGTGCAGGACCAGCACTTCCCAACCACCACAAAGGCAAGCCCAGCAAAGTACAACTTCTGCTTTTAAAACCTCTCTCCATTTTTATCTGTTGGATGTGCAGAGATCAAACCTCTCCATAACTCTTACCACCAGTGACTCGTATCAGCTGCAGTGCCAGCTTGTTTCCGTCTCAGGACAGCTGAATACACCTGGATGGTTTGTCAGGCAGGGTGAAAATATGGGACTTGTTTTGTTTCCGGATCCATTGGCATCACTTTCCCAACACAATGCATCAGCACTTGCCCACTTATTCTGAAGCAGGAGCTGCATTTCTCAAGAAGCGCCAGCTTTTACCACCTTTCATTTATCACAGCCCTAGTGAGCAGTGATTAACATCTCATGTGAGCACCAAGCAACGTGCTCTGGAGGAAAACAGAAAGATGCTTCTGCCAGGAAGCAGTTCAAGATCATTTCTGGGTACCAGAATCTTGCATAACATTAAGAGAAAAGCCTAACACGCAGCAGCTTCTTGCTGTCCCCTATGTGTGATGATGAAATATGCAGCTGAGCAGAGCAAACCAACTGGAGCAACTAGTAATGGGCTCTTGTTTCCAGTGTTCCATCAGTGTTTCCAGGACCCTTCCAAGTGCAGTTGCTCTGAGGAGAAGAGGCACCCTCTACCGGAATTCCTCTTTCCCCTTCCCTTCACCTCGACCAGAGTATTTTAAGCTGTATGGACAGACTTGCCAACACTTTCACCTTCAATTCTTTGCAAGGGAATTTCTGACAACACACAGCAATGAATGAACCGTATAAACCCGAGCCGTTTCCCTCCCAGCTCGTTGCTCACGCAGCTCCGGAGCCCTCGCCAGGCAGCCAAGCACCGGGAACAGCGAGTCCCGTCGTGGGGACCAGGAAGTGCCTGTTCTTGGTACAGCCACAAGGGGGGCATCCGGGGCTGCCCGGCCCTGGAGCGGCTGCGGCCCCGCGGCGCTGGGCACACGCTGCATTCCCGGCTCCGGCCACACTGCAGGGAGCGGGCGTCTGCCGGGCTCCTGGGCTCTGAGCGTGCTCAGCCGGAGAGCAGCCAGCTCCAGGGCTGCGCCAGAGGAGGTTTACATTGGATGTTAGGAACGATTGCGACGCCAAAAGGGTGCTCAGGCATTGGAAGAGGCTGCCCAGGGCAGTGCTGGAGTCACCGGCCCTGCAAGTGTTCACACACCGTGTAGACGAGGTCCTCAGTGACATGGGTTAGTGGTGACCTTGGCAGTGCTGGGGGATGACTGGACTTGATGATCTTAAAGGTCTCTTCCAACCTGCTTGATTCTTTGATTCTAAAAGCAGCTCCGCACCTCCTCCGAGTTGCAGCCCCCTTGTGTGTCATTGCTGGGACTGCTCTGCCCTTTGCTATACGTGTCTTATTCCTGGGCTCCTGAGCAAGAGGAGCTTTCTTTCCCTGCTTTTGAATCGCCCTAGAAAGCAGCGGGCTACTCCTCACCAGTGCAGTGCTGAGCGGCAGTGCTGGCTTTACCTGGCTCTGTGTCCAGCTCCTTCCCAGTCTTAGGATGCGGCTCTGTCCTGGGTTCAGCAGTAGCAGTCATGTTTTTCCTTTGTGTTAACTGGTGCAGTGCTGTGTTTTGACTTCTAGTTTGAGAACAGTGTTGGTGAAGCCGATGTTGTTGGTTGTTGCTAAGTGATGTTTACCTTGACCAAGGACTCTGTGAGGCTCATGCTCTGCCAGGGAGGAGGGGAAGCTGTGAGGAAGCAGAGACGGGGCGCCTGACCTGGGCTAGCCGGGGAGGTATTCCATACCACAGCACGTCATGCCCGGGGTGGGGGGTAACTGGGAGTTACCCGGAAGGACAGGGGCTTCCGGGTGGAACTCGCTTTCTTGGCCGGTGGTATCATATTCTCTTCCCTTGTTATTTTCCCTTATCATTGTTTTAGCTGATAGTAGCGGTGGTGATTTGTTGCTGGACTGTTCTTGTCTCAACCCGTAGGAGTTGCACTCTCTCGATCCTCCTCCCCGTTCCTCCGGGAGCGGGGAAGGGGAGAGCCCCGGTGCAGGGGGGGGGGGGGAGACGGACACGGACCTCGATTGTTGTCAGCTCGGCACCACTCACTGGGAGTGAGTGAACAAGTTACCTGACTGGGTTTAAACCACGACAGTTCTTTTTGGCGCCCAACGTGGGGCACGAGGGGTTGAGATAAGAACAGATCTGACTGGATTGATAGTCACTCGTCACAATGCTGATTTATTGGCTCTCAAGGTTTTTCCTCTTGATCACACAGTTTCAGTATATCATATCTTACGTCCATCCGGTATTGGCTGTATTAGTGTTTTTCAAGTGTGGGGCTTGGGCTAAGGTTTTTATCCCATTGTACTTTATGGTAATGACTTGTAATACAATAGAATCATTGATCATGAAACTGATCTGGCTTATGTTCCCAGTGTGGTCACCACCTTTATACTTTGGGAGGTATATGATGGAGGTGCTTAGCAATTACACATCTTTTTTCTCCTCCTCAGGTGCTCAACCTGTGAAGGAGACATCCTTTTACCCTCCTAGTCGTCCCCCCAGACCATTTACATTTGAGAGTTTTGAATTTTTTGAATGGCCTTTTAATGCTGTTGAGACTTGTTTGCTGATGGTGATGGGAATCACCATGCTAACACGCATACAGAGTGTGTTTTGCCCACTACTGATTTCAAGAGTTAAGCAGATTCAGGTTTGGGTCTTGTCTGGGGTCAAACGACGATGTAGGAGGACCGAGAGATTTTCCCAGAGGCTGGACAGCCATGAGTGGCAGGGTGTGTGGGATAGTATGGGCAAGTATCTAGGTCAGTGGGCCCCTCCAGTACTTTGGAATTTCACTACCGAACAACTGCAAAATCCAGAAGAATTAGTAAAACACTTAAATGAGGTGTGTGGTCATTCTGGCCATACCAGAGATGGACAAATCACGGCAACGTGCTGGGGCTTGGCCTATGCTGACAGGGCCTTGTTCAACACTATCCAGCACCTTCAAAAGGAAAAGAATGTCGGCGGATTTGAGGGCAAAGTGACAGTCGCTACTCAAACTTTGGCTGCAATAAACAGCACAGCTACCCCAGCGGCAAGTACAGCAGCTGCTCAAACTTCAACTGCAACAGACAGCGCGGTTACCCCAGCTCAAAGCACAGTAGCTACACCACCCCCAGCAACAAGTACAGTCGCTACTCAAACCACAGTGATAATCACTGCAGCCAAACCAGAGGACCAATTCGTACCAATATCAGTTGCCCCTGTACGCAAGAGAACAAGCAAAAAGGAGGCAAAAAGGGTGAAGCGAGATGAAGAACCAATGAATTCACCACCCGGTCCAGAATCTGATCAGGAGTCATCATCACATGACGAAGAAGAAGAAGAAGAGGTAACTTCTCGACCTCGGACCTCAACCGAGCTGCGGAATATGCGAAAAGATTTTACCCGTCAACCAGGGGAGCACATCATCACCTGGTTACTCCGATGCTGGGACAATGGGGCCGATGGTCACGAACTAGAAGGTACAGAAGCCAAGCAGCTGGGATCACTTGCTAGAGAAGGGGGAATTGACAAAGCAATTGCAAGAGAGAAAAAGTCCCTCAGCCTTTGGAGGAGGCTCTTGGCAGCTGTGAAAGAAGGGTTTCCATACAAGGACGATGTTACGAGTCGTTCGGCCAAGTGGACTACTATAGACAAAGGCATCCAGTCTCTGAGGGAATCGGCCATCGTAGAGATGATCTATCACATCAAGCCGAATAACGGGGATACACCTATAGATCCAGATGAAGTTGAATGTACACGACCCATGTGGCGAAAACTTACACGGAATGCACCGTCATCATATGCCCATTCATTGGCAACAGTGACCTGGAATGACATAGTACCACTAACAGTGGATGAAATGGTTCATAAACTCCGAGAGTTCGAAGACAATCTCACCCCTTCCATCATCTCAGCTGTGAAAAACCTGTCCCAGGACCTCGAAAAATTGAGGGACGATGTATCTGATTTATCCAGCTCCTCACGTGTACCAACACACGTCTCAGCTATTAACAAAAGGCGTCCTATTGTTCAAGAGAGGAGATACAGAAGGTATACGCCACGGGGTACCCTATGGTTTTACCTGCTGGATCACGGAGAAGACATGACAAAGTGGGATGGAAAACCTACTTCAGCTTTGGAGGAATGGGTGAGTGAACTGAAGAGGGGAGCAAGGGCCAAGACTGATCGTCCCATGAGAGCTACGGCTTCAGTCTCTGGTGAGCAGTTTCCCAGATGGAGTGGAAGAGCTGATTTTACTCCAGCTCCTGTGATAATGAAGAATAATCCCTTTCAACACGACTTAAGTGTCCAATGCTGTGACGACCATTAGAGGGGCCCTGCCTCCAGCCAGGTGGAGGTAGGGGACAATCGGATTTATTGGACTGTGTGGATCAGATGGCCTGGCACATCAGTCCCACTGCAGTATAAGGCTCTAGTAGATACCGGTGCACAGTGTACCCTGATGCCATCAAGCTGTCAAGGGGTGGAACCCATCTATATTTCTGGAGTAACAGGAGGATCCCAAGAGTTGACTGTGCTGGAGGCTGAAATCAGCCTGACTGGGAGGGAGTGGCAAAAGCACCCTATTGTGACTGGTCCAGAGGCTCCATGCATCCTCGGCATAGACTACCTCAAGAGAGGGTACTTCAAAGACCCAAAAGGGTACCGGTGGGCTTTTGGTATTGCTGCTTTGGAGACTGAGGAAATTGAGCAGCTGTCCACCTTGCCTGGTCTCTCAGAAGATCCCTCTGCTGTGGGGTTGCTGAAAGTTGAAGAACAACAAGTGCCAATTGCGACCACAACAGTGCACCGGCGGCAATATCGCACCAACCGAGACTCCCTGATTCCCATCCATCAGTTGATCCGTAGACTGGAGAGTCAGGGGGTGATCAGCAGGACCCACTCACCCTTCAATAGCCCCATATGGCCAGTGCGAAAGTCTAATGGAGAATGGAGACTAACAGTAGACTATCGTGGCCTGAATGAAGTCACACCACCATTGAGTGCTGCCGTACCGGACATGCTAGAACTTCAGTATGAACTAGAGTCAAAGGCAGCCAAGTGGTATGCCACGATTGATATTGCCAATGCATTTTTCTCCATTCCTTTGGCAGCAGAGTGCAGGCCACAGTTTGCTTTTACTTGGAGGGGTGTCCAGTTCACTTGGAACCGACTGCCCCAGGGGTGGAAACACAGCCCTACCATTTGCCACGGACTGATCCAGACTGCACTGGAACAGGGGCAAGCTCCAGAACACCTGCAATACATTGATGACATTATTGTGTGGGGCGATACAGCGGAAGAAGTCTTTGAGAAAGGGAGGAAAATAATCCAAATCCTGCTGAAAGCCGGTTTTGCCATAAAACGGAGTAAGGTCAAGGGACCTGCACAGGAGATTCAATTTTTGGGAATAAAATGGCAAGATGGACGTAGACAGATCCCCACAGATGTGATCAACAAGATAACAGCAATGTCTCCACCAACTAATAAGAAAGAAATGCAAGCTTTCTTGGGTGCAGTGGGGTTCTGGAGAATGCACATCCCAAATTACAGTTCGATTGTAAGCCCTCTCTATCATGTGACCCGGAAGAAGAATGATTTTAAATGGGGCCCTGAGCAACAACCAGCCTTTGAGCAAATTAAACGCGAGATAGTTCACGCAGTAGCCCTTGGACCAGTCCGGACCAGACCAGATGTAAAAAATGTACTGTACACTGCAGCTGGGGAGAACGGTCCTACCTGGAGCCTCTGGCAGAAAGCTTCAGGGGAGACTCGAGGTCAACCATACCACAGCACGTCATGCCTGGGGTGGGGGTAACTGGGAGTTACCCGGAAGGACAGGGGCTTCCGGGTGGAACTCGTCTTCTTGGCCAGTGGTATCGTATTCTCTTCCCTTGTTATTTTCCCTTATCATTGTTTTAGCTGATAGTAGCGGTGGTGATTTGTTGCTGGACTGTTCTTGTCTCAACCCGTAGGAGTTGCACTCTCTCGATCCTCCTCCCCATTCCTCCGGGAGCGGGGAAGGGGAGAGCCCCGGTGCAGGGGGGGGGGGAGACGGACACGGACCTCGATTGTTGTCAGCTCGGCACCACTCACTGGGAGTGAGTGAACAAGTTACCTGACTGGGTTTAAACCACGACAGGCTCCCAGCAGATGGGTGCCCCAGCAGCCATTTACTGCCCTGAAGGACGCAGCCGTGACAGCAGCACGGGCTGCCCAAGGCAGCCTTTGGCTCTTCTGCTTTTAAGGCTTTTCCTCCTGTGATTTCTGAGAACTGCACAGTCTGACCTGGCTTAGCAAGACTTCAGCCTGGCTTGAGCTAAAGGAGACCAGGGTAGCTATTGCTTCTCTCGCAGAAGCGTAAACTACAAGTGATTGTCTTAACATTGCTTCTGAGTTTTACATTGCCCTTTCCATGAGGCTGCTGGGGAAGCAGATCCCTGCTGCACCCATAAGGTGCCTGTGCTCTCCTGTTTTGGTTTCTGCAGCTTTCTTATAGTTGCCCATGTAGCACCTCATAGTGTTGGGAAGCACCATGCTCTGGTCAGCACTCTGGCTGCCAGATCCAGAGGGGAGAGGCGTCACCACTTGCTTGTTCTCCCAAATACCCCTTAAGGTCCCAGGCTAGCCCTAAACAGATTTGCTTGCTTGTGAGGTTTGGGCTCCTCTTGTCCACAGTCAGCTGCGGGCGTGTTCATGTGGTGTGAGGTGGCTGCATGCAGAGTCATGCTGTTGTCAGTGCTGATCCATGGCTTTAATTACAAACTAATCTTTTCTTAGTCTTGGATAAGTTAAAAGAGATGACTGCAGCTCAGCCCCAGCTTGGGAGTGCTTCAGTTCAGTCCTGGGGAGCCCTCATCTGCAGCAAAACTCAACTGGAGTGTGAATGTCTCTGGGCAGAAGCTGTTTTTTGTGTCCCACCACCAGTCCCCCGGCATCGAGCTGCTGGCTCCCCCAGCCTTGCTCTGCCCTCGCCACCGTGCAGCTTGTCCCTCTGATCAACTCCGGTGGCTCAGCCGAGCTTCTGGCTCACATACACCTCCTGTGTTGGGTTGGATGTCCCAGGAGGTTTTGCTGAGCCAGACCCCACTTTCTGCAGGGGACACAGGAGGAGGAAGGCAAGACAGGGACCTGTGGCTCTTGGGGGATGCTGCACCCCTAGATGCAGTGTAATGGTCAGGTCTTGGTCAACACCTGTTATTCATGGTCTTGCTTTGGGCACTGCCTTCAGGGCTTTCTGAGTGGCTGCAAAACCCTCCAGCAGCATTTTGCCTCTCCCTTTGCAGATGCCTGGGATGGGAGCGAGGAAGGCTTGAGGGTGGCATCCAGCTCAGGCAGCATTCAAGCCTTTGGACACCTCTATAAGCTAGCAAGCATTAGCCCCAGGCTGCAAGTGCAAATGGTGACACCAGAAACACAACATCCTGGTAAGCAGAGCTGGGGGGGATCCCCAAAATAAACCATCCCTTTGGGGACCCTCCCATGCCCTGGGGAGCAGCCTCTGTATGACACCCCATTTCCATGGGCCTCCCAGAAACGCACTGCAGCTCCGGCCCCAGGGGATGCTGCAGGCACCAGGTTAGCGTGAGGTGTCCGTGCCCATAGCAGGAGGTCATCTGCTGGGAGGGAGCAGGAAATCAGGACCCACAACTTGCTGTATGGGACTACCCCTTAACAGAGCCTCCCAGCATGAAGAGCTCACAGCTCTGGCCCTGGGGACCCTTGCCCATCACCCTGGCGACTGCAGGGCATGAGCTCTCCCACCAGAGTCTTCACCGGGCTCTAGGAGTTTCAGACCCGAGGACCAGGCAGCACTGGCCCAGGAGGTTCCTCAGCCTGCGCTGCACGGACACCCCACTGCCCTGCCAGCCCGTGCCATGGCTGTCTCCTCCTTGCCGTGCCCTTCACATTCCCACTCTGCCCTTACCTGCCTTATGCCCCGGGAGTCGACGCAACCGCTGCTGCGCTGCCTTCCTCTCCTCCTCTATGATCTCTGCCATGATGGGGTAGCCGGGATCAGGCCCAGGGGGCTGCCAAGAGAGCAGTAGCTTAGTTCCTTCTCAGGGAAGCCGGCAGAGCCGCTCTAAAGGAGGTGTCGAAGCAGGCTGGCGCCAGAGCCGGGATGCCGTGGTTCTGCCACAGCCACCGCAGAGCTCTGGTCACCATTCGTTTTGGTCCCCAGCTTGGCACTGAGGGCACAGCACCCTCGCCCAGCCAGTACCTGCTCTGGCAGCGGGCAGCACAGTCACACACAGCCCACCACACACTGGGCCAGGGGAGAGCGTCACTTCCCACTCAGCTGAGGATGAGACCTCCTGCCCCAAGGCAGGCAGGTCAGCCTGCCCCCAGCCCTGCAGGGATTGCACCGGGCACATTCCGTCCCCAGAAGACGGCAAAAGAGGCTGCGAGACAGCGACGTACCAGCACCAGTGGTTCATTACCCCAGGGCACCAGCAGGCAGATGCTCCTCCTGCGTGGCCTTCCATTTCCCTGCGATGGTGGTGGGCTCGGGGTCTGCTGCCGCTTCTCCTCAGCCCTCTCGACAGCTACAGGAGGAGACAAGTCAAGAGCAGCTCCCAGCAGGGGTGTTTGGCCTATACCAAGGGGGTTGTCCCTTCTCACTCCTCTCTGGATCCCCATCTTGGAGGGCAGAGGCAGAGACACGGCCTTCAGCCGCGGACAAGGCTGCGATGCCCTGGGGCAGCAGCTGGCCACAAGAGATCCACGGGGAAGCTGTCACAAGAGCCTGCTGGGGCTCCACGGGCCAGCGGCCCCGTCCCACCTCCACAGACGCTCCTTGCCCGCTGCCCACCCGAACCACAGACCACACAAACCGCCAGACGTGGCCACATCTCGCACTGTGCCACAGGACCCTAGCCACAATGGGCACACGGGAGAAAACGCCACTGCCTCAGCACCAGCACGTTCCTAGTTTCCAGGGGACACCTCAAGCTCATCCCACCTGCAGACCTGAGCTACCTCGTGTCCCGCAGCTGGCCCGCACCAGTGGCCCACCCAACCCTGGCAGAGAGCTGGGCCCCACCTGCACTCACCTTCCTCCATCTGTACAGCCCTGGTCGCTGTCACTGCCGCACAGCTCCATCGTCGCACCTCCCGTTCCCTGTGCAAGCAGGAGAGAGCCAGTTAGGGTCGGCCCCCTGCCCTGGGAGCAGGACGAGACACAACATGCCAAGGACTCCCACAAGCATCCCTGCTGTGTTTCTTTGCCGCCTTTGCCAAACAGCAGAGCTCAGGGCAACAGCCTTGAGTCACCGCAGCAGCCTGAGCGTGGCTCCAGGCAGAGGAGCTGCTCCGCTCCGCTCCCCTCCCCAGGGCCCGGGCTCGGGCAGCTCAGGGCAGCAGCCGGGGATCCCGGGCGGGAGCCGCTGCTCTTCACAGGGCCCTGGTCGCACCCACCCTGTCCTGCTGTTCCACAGCACCGCAGGGGAACAAGGCTGCACCCTGCGCTCTGGCCCAGGAACTAAACACGGGGAAGGCAGATGTGAACACAGACTGTTTATTTGACGTGGGGGACATAAAAAGTGGGAAGGTGAGCGAGGGAAGATTGCACCTTCGCAGCAAAGCGATACTAAAACGGTAGTAAAAACCCCAAGATGACAACTGCGGTAGAAGAAGAGAGCAGCTCCCCTCCAACCAATTCACCAAAGCTGGGTTTTTACAGTGCGATTTCTTTTTAAGGCAGATTCCCAGGTCTGGGGGGAGGGTGGAAAATGGGGAAAACTGGGGGTTTGTAATTGCACCGAGTCCTTGCCATGGTTTCCTAGGAGATTGGCTGCCTGTGCTGAGTGATGACGAACGCGGGACTGGATGCGGTCCCCCGCCCTGCACCATCTCCCCCTGCAGGCCACCGAGGCCATGCTGCTGAGCCCTTGCCCTTGTCTCAGACAGCAGCTGAGCTTCGTAAGGAAAAATAAATGAATAAATAAACAAAATGAGAATTTAAAATAAAGAATGAAAATGAAAAGCTTTGTGGGCGCCAGGCGCCGTGCACCGGCCAGCGAGACGCCCTCCTCCCAGTGAAGGAAGGAACTGGGACATGGCATCGTCAGCTCTTCAGCTGTACCAATCCCACCGTGGCCAGCACACCCCGAGGAGAGGACTATGGACATGGTTCACTAGGATGGGAAATTAAACCCCTTGTGCAGCCTGCAGCTGCGCTTTACAGGGCAGTGAGCATCCCGCCTTCCTCCGGACTCTGCTGCCCCCAAACCATCAGAAATGGCTCCAAGGGAAGGCCCTGTGTTGAAGCACCCTCAGGAAGGATGAAGTATGGGGGGGGGGGGTGTGTGTGTAGGGTAGGAGGATGCTTCATCCTCAGCTGGAAACTTGGACAGCAACGCCAGACGCTTTCTGGGATGTTCAAGTGTTTAATAAGAGCTCGAGGAAGGTTTGCGGGTGAAAAATGGAGCCCCCTGGTCGCGCAGGGTCAGCGAGTGGCCCTGCTGCTGGCCCGGCTCCTTCGGCCACTGCTGGTGTCGGCTCCGAGCATCACTGGTGGGGCAGCTTCTTGGCGGGTGCAGCGGAGTCTTGAGAGCTGCTGGTCTTCCTCTTGCGAGTGCGGTGGCGCCTGCGCTTGGAGCGGGCCCTGCCCCGGAGGGGAGCAGAGGCCCCGGGCACAGCCTGCCCTGGCTCCTGCTGCGCATCTTCCTGCTGCGCTGGGGTGGGAGCGGGGACGCAGGCAGGACCCCCCTGCACGGCAGCGGTCGAGGTGCTCGGGAGTGCATCTGCGTCCGCGCTGCTGGAGGGGGCTGCTCCGGGCACAGGGGTCCCCAGCGTGCAGGCAGCGGGGCTGGGGCTGGGCTCGGGGCTCTGCTCCCAGCCCCCGGGGCGGTCAGAGCGGGTCACTCTGGTCGTGCTGATCCACTCGCCTCTGTGCTGGCTGCCAGAGGAGCTGCTTCTCACCACGAGCTCTCCCTTGCATAGCTCCTGGCAGGCCGTCCAGCTGGTGCTGGCCACAGGGCTGCCCTCCTGCCACCAGCTGAACTCAGACCAGCAGTCGCTGGCCCCGTGCCCCTTCTCCTGGCGGATCATGAGTTTCATCGCTTTGTCCACGCACTCCTTCTCTGTGGCCTCAAGGAGCCTTCGCACAAACCTGGACGCGTGGCTCTGCAGCTCGGGGCGCAGCACCGCAACCAGGATGCCTTCGTCCAGGCCGTAGACGGGCAGCACCTCCAGGATCATGCGTGTCAGCATGAACGCCTTAAAGCTCTGCACGCCAAAGAACTGCTTCATCTCCCGAGACACCCAGGCGTTCAGCAAGAGCAGCAGCTGAGGGTGCTTCTGGAAAATGGACGCCCAGGCAGAGGCCGGGAAGCCCCCCACATACTGTGGCTCCATAGCACAGGGCTGGTGCACCCCGGGTGCTGCTGGCACTGGCAGTCCAGAAAGACCTTCCTCTCGGGCGCTGAGTGATGCTGCTGCACGGGCTCCTCTGAGACCTCCTCAGAGTCGTCTCCCACAGCAAGTGCCCTGTGGAAGTCACTGGGTGGAATAGAAGCAGTGCCAGCAGCAACGTCACAGGGCGTGGCTGCGGGGGACGTCACAGGGCGTGGCTGGGGGGGACGTCACAGGGCGTGGCTGTGGGGGGACGTCACAGGGCGTGGCTGGGGGGGGACGTCGCCATGGGCTCTGCACCGTATTTGCCACTGCTTCGTCCTCACCTGGAAACTTGGGCAACAACGCCAGACGCTTCCTGGGATGTTCAAGTGTTTAATAAGAGCTAGGGGAAGGTTTCTGGGTGGTAAGTGGAGCCTTCTGATCCAGCAGGGTCAGCGAGTGGCCCTGCTGCTGGCCCGGCTCCTTTGGCCACTGCTGGTGTCACCTTCGAGCATCACAGCCAGTGACGTTTTGCCGCTGATGGCCCAAAAAGCCACTTGGCGTTGGCGTGGACCTCCTCCCTGGGGAAGAACAAAAACCAAACAGGACAGGTTTAGTCACATCCACATGCATCACAATTCAGGAGCAGGGAGCTGCTGTAAGAGCTCAGATAGAAAACCAAAGTGGTATTCCATTAAAGAACATTTAAATGTTTGTGGGGTTTCTGTAATTTAGACTCCACAGACACACACACTCACACAGCTCAAAGAGTAAAGGAGCCGGCAGCAAAGCCCTCCTGCGGGTGGTGGGGACCCTGCGGGCGGGGGGGGGCAGCTCCCATATGACCTCTGGCTCTGGCAGCCTCTGCCCCTCTCCCACTGAACGGTCCCAGGGGATACAGCACCGCAGCTCCTGGGAGTTGGTAAACCCCAAACGGGTGGGGATGGGCCACAGATGGAAAACAATTTGGATTTGGGGAGGATCCCCATCCCCTCTGGACTCCCCAGCTGGCTCCAGAGCACTCAAACATGGGGAGGGGCACCAGCAGAGAGGGGAAGAGAAGGGAGCGGAGGGAGTGCCAGGGCTGGAACAAAGGTTTGAACCTTAGGAAAAACAGCAAAATAAAGCCAGGAAGGAGAGGCTGCAGAGATGCAGAGACGTCCATCCAGCCTTGGGGGTGGAACTCTTCCAGTAGGAAGAGTTTGGTTCACCCCATGCCACCCTGGGTGCTGCCACCCAGCACGGTTTCTTGCTGGCAGCAGAGAAGGAGGCTGACCCCATCACTCTGGTCCTGCCTCGGGGCTGCTCTGGACCAGAGCCCCGCAGGTGGGGGGGCCAGCAGCACTGGCCGTTACTTATCATGGGAAAGATGGATCCGTGCCTTTAGCCCCTTGTGCGTTCCCTGGGTCCTGGATCCTAGGGTCCTAGGAGTTTCAGACCTGAGGACCAGGCAGCACTGGCCCAGGAGGTTCCTCAGCCTGCGCTGCACGGACACCCCACTGCCCTGCCAGCCCGTGCCATGGCCGTCTCCTCCCTGCCGTGCCCTTCACATTCCCACTCTGCCCTTACCTGCCTTATGCCCTGGGAGTCAATGCAACCGCTGCTGCGCTGCCTTCCTCTCCTCCTCTATGATCTCTGCCATGATGGGGTAGCCGGGATCAGGCCCAGGGGGCTGCCAAGAGAGCAGTAGCTTAGTTCCTTCTCAGGGAAGCCGGCAGAGCAGCTCTAAAGGAGGTGTCGAAGCAGGCTGGCGCCAGAGCCGGGATGCCGTGGTTCTGCCACAGCCACCGCAGAGCTCTGGTCACCATTCGTTTTGGTCCCCAGCTTGGCACTGAGGGCACAGCACCCTCGCCCAGCCAGTACCTGCCCTGGCAGCAGGCAGCACAGTCACACACAGCCCACCACACACTGGGCCAGGGGAGAGCGTCACTTCCCACTCAGCTGAGGATGAGACCTCCTGCCCCAAGGCAGGCAGGTCAGCCTGCCCCCAGCCCTGCAGGGATTGCACCGGGCACATTCCGTCCCCAGACGACGGCAAAAGAGGCTGCGAGACAGCGACGTACCAGCACCAGTGGTTCATTACCCCAGGGCACCAGCAGGCAGATGCTCCTCCTGCGTGGCCTTCCGTTTCCCTGCGATGGTGGTGGGCTCGGGGTCTGCTGCCGCTTCTCCTCAGCCCTCTCGACAGCTACAGGGGGAGACAAGTCAAGAGCAGCTCCCAGCAGGGGCGTTTGGCCTATACCAAGGGGGTTGTCCCTTCTCACTCCTCTCTGGATCCCCGTCTTGGAGGGCAGAGGCAGGGACACGGCCTTCAGCCGCGGACAAGGCTGCGATGCCCTGGGGCAGCAGCTGGCCACAAGAGATCCACGGGGAAGCTGTCACAAGAGCCTGCTGGGGCTCCACGGGCCAGCGGCCCCGTCCCACCTCCACAGACGCTCCTTGCCCGCTGCCCACCCGAACCACAGACCACACAAACCGCCAGAGCGGGGCCGTGTCGGTGCGAGGGAGCGGGGCCGTGTCGGTGCGGGAACGGCGGAGCCGGGGTTGGCCGTGCAGGAGCTCGGGGGTGTGTGGAAGGTAAGTGCAGAGGGGAGGATGTTGTGGTGGGTGCTGGCCGGGTGCGGGGTCAGAGGCGTGAGGTGGTTTCGGGGCAAGGGGACGAGAGGTTTGTGTGAGGATGTGCCGTGGTTCCGTGGGTCGGGCGAGCTCCGAGCAGGACTCAGTGGTGCGTGGGGAGGGGCAGGGGTAGGGCAGGCCCTGGGGTGAGGGGCGGGGGGGCGGCTGCATGGGCGGTGAGGCCCGGGGGAGGTGGGGGTGTTCCATGGGGAATTGCAGGGGTTGACTGTGTGACTGTATGGCCCAATGTTCAGCTGTGAGGGAGTGCCTTTTGGGTGGAGACAGGCACATCCTTAGTTCTCTTTTGTTTCTTTTGGGAATCAATCTGTATGGTGTTTGGAAGGAAGTTCCCCAAATCAAACAAACCTTGGCAGAAGTGTGCAGCAGATGGAGTTGTGGTTTAATGAGCTGCTGTAAAGCTTTCCCTCCAGCCCAGCAGGGATGTTCTAGCTAGGAGAAGCAACCTTCAAGCCCTCTGGAGCCCTGCAGATGTATTTTTAGAGTTGTGATGTGGGAATTGTTTTATCCATGAGGATTCTGGCTGATGTTGAACTACAGGAAAATGGGATGTTGGTAGGATCTTTTAGCCACTTGTATTTCCCAGATGTGCAGTACCCTCGCAGAGTGAGGTAGTTGGATACCAGCCGAAGACTTCTCTTATTGTGTGTCTGCATGAATTTGGGTTTTCAAATGCTGTTGTGTATGTCCAAAACCCTCAGCACTGACTTTTGACAGGAAAGAAAGTGCAGGATTCCCCCTGTGGAGGCTGAGCTGCAGGTCTGCTTGAATAGCATCCTTCCTTTGGCTGGCAGCTAGTACCTGCTGCCTGAGCATAACGTGAGGGACCTTCTGTTACTCTGCTGCGTGGGGAGAGGTGTGTGGATGGAGACTTCCTTCCAGCTGGTTATGGCATAGTCACAGAGGTTTCTGTCCCAGGAGTAAAAGCCTGGCTTCCGAGAGAGCTTCTCAGGGGCCTTCCCCATTTCAGGGACACTTGCTGAAAATATATGCCATGAGATTTGCTCTTGATCAGGACGCTTCCTCTGGCAGTCCTGAGGGGTAAGGGATTGCCAAGATCGCCATCTCTCAGCTGTCACGCTTCAACCGTTGTCTGCTTTTTGCTTCAGGCTTTTGTGCTTAACTGGAGGGGGTCTGGGGCTTGTGTTTCTGTTGACACTAGCAGCTACTTCTAAGGAGGTTTTCTTGGTGTTGGGGTGTTTGCTGGTTCACAGATGACTCAATCCAAGGTTCCAGTATTTGTGCTAAAGCCACTCTTTATTTTGAGAGGAATGCTGCTTTAATAATTAATTTGAAGGTATTTATACGTGCTTCTCCTTGAGTTGGTTTTGCACATTACGTAGGAACAGTCTGTAACAAAGTGATTTCTGTGTTCGATTCCCCAAGTTTGGACAAAAATTCCAGTCAGTTGTGAAACATATGCTGGACCATTGTCTGTTTTTATTTGTGGTGGGACTCCTAAAGTAGCAAAGGCATGACGAAAATGAGTTTGCACATGTCTAGAAGTTTTTCCTCCCAAAGCGGTCGTACAAACTGCAAGAGAAAAGATGTCCATAGAAACATGAACGTATTTTAGTTTGCCAAATTCAGGGATATGTGTGTGACATCTGTTTGCCATCCTTGAAGTGATTGAATACCTCTGGGGTTAACCGACAATGTAGGACCCTTAGTGAGTTGTTGACAATCAGGACAGGCTTGTATGATAGCTTTTGCCTCTGCCATTGACAAGTGAAACCCCCGTTTTAGGACCTTTGCTGATTGGTGAAAAAATTCTTGAGAAATGTGAGCTTGTTGCCATACGCTGGGCACAGGTGACACACTGACAGGTTGAGTTAAATGGTCCGCTCTAGCATTTCCTTCTGCATAGAATCCTGGCAAGTGTGTGTGACTGCGATGGTGACATATACAGTACACTTCTGTTCTTTGTTTTAACAACAACCATAACTGTTTCATATTGCTAAACAAGGTTTCAACTGCAACCTGTTTCAAATAAGCCCTTTCTAATGGTTGCACAACTCCTACTACATACGCTGAGTCTGAAATCGTATTGATTGGACATGCGTTCCATCGCTTAAACACCTCACTCACTGCCTTCAGTTCTACAATCTGGGGTGATCCCTCAGAAAAAACTATATGTGATTTCCACTGGCCCTGTTCCTGCCATGTAGTAGCTGCTTTGCCTGATTTTCCACTCCCATCTGTAAAGACCGTGATACCATTCACAGCTTTGAGACTGTACTTGGGTTTTTCCTCTATACATTTCTGCTGAATAAAAGTCAATATTCGATGGCTAGGATGATGGACCTTGATTGCTCCATCAAATCCTGCTAGAGGTATCTGCAGTGCTACACTATTCTGCATACACCATTGCAAATACTGTTCTGTCATAGGAACAATTATGGTTTGGCGTTCTTTACCAGATAGGTCTATGATACGATCCCTTCGTTTCATATTTAACTTACTAGCAAATGTTTCAGCTCTGGTCACGATGTTTTTTAATGTTTGATGTGACAAAAATTGGCACTCAAGAATTTTCAATTTCTCCTTATCAGATTCAACCCATTGCATGGTTAATCCTACTGGCTGGAAATCATTACTGACAGTCAAAAACTCAGTAGGAACTCCATTCATCGCACGATGTGCCTGTCTCTCAATGCGGCTTCTACCATCGCTATTGCTTGTTTTGCTGCTGGTGTTAATTGTCTGGGTGCATTGAAGTCTGTGTCACCCTTCAACAATTCAAACAATGGTTCTAAACTTTTGTTGTCAATTCCCAATAATGTTCGAATCCAATTGATATTCCCTAACAAGACTTGCATATCGTTAAGTGTATGGATATTGACCTTGGTGGCTAATTTCCTGAGGTTCAATGGTATGATCTAAGATTTTCCAACCCAAATATTTCCATGGTGTGGTATCCTGAACCTTTTCAGGGGCAATTTGCAATTTATGTTGTTGCAACACTGAACACAATTCGTGTTTAACAGCTTCTAGGTTATTTTCTCAGCCACCAGTATATCATCCATATAACGATACACTAATAATTGGGGGTGTCTTCCCCGAAATGGACGCAATGCTACATCAACATAACCTTGACATATTGGTGGTGAATCTTTCATGCCTTGTGGCAATACCACCCATTGATATCTCTGCATGGGTCCTTGTTTGTTTATTCCAACGTGCTTCCAACTCTTTGAATACCAAAGACGAACGAGAGAATTTCTTCAGACGTATTGACACGAACTGAAGACACGTGGCTGACTTTAAACTTCATCACTGATTGTGAATTATCTACATAATTTTAAACTTTCCTTATTTGACAGACTTTAAAAGTAGAAAGGTATATTCTTATTTTGAGTCATAAAAATTCAAGCGTGGTTTTCACTGTAGGTCAATTTTTTATTTCTTTCATTTTGACAATTCTGGCAGTAGCTGTTCAGAAACATTCCAAACCACAATAAGCAGTGCTGGAGGTCAGGACTGCGGTGCGTTTGCAGAGCTGTGTGTGAAGAGGAGCATCCTGACTGTGCTGTGCGTGGCCATGCGCACCGAACAGGCCGGCTACCGTGAGCCACAGTACCCGGCATGCGCTCTGCTGGCGCTGGGCACTTGGGTAAGTTCATTTGGGAAACTGTTAGCAGGGCATCTGCACTGTAATGCTGATGTTTCGGGATTTTACTTCCTAGCTTTGATTACCCATACCAGTACCATCTAGTTCTCTGGGTTTTCTGCAGAAGCAGAGAAGAGAAGGCTGCGTGGAGACCTCATAGCAGCCTTCAGTATCTGAAGGGGGCCTATAGGGATGCTGGGAAGGGACTCTTCATTAGGGACTGTAGTGACAGGACAAGGGGTAACGGGTTAAAACTGAAACAGCGGAAGTTTAGATTTTATCTAAGGAGGAAATTCTTTCCTGTTAGGGTGGTGAGGCACTGGAATGGGTTGCCCAGGGAGTTTGTGAATGCTCCATCCCTGGCAGTGTTCAAGACCAGGTTGGACGAGGCCTTGGGTGCCATGATTTAGTGTGAGGTGTTGGAACTGAATGATCTTAAGGTCCTTTCCAACCCTAATTATTCTATGATTCTATAATTATTGCCTCATACAGCCCCATTATAGCTCCATAGAGCCCCATTATAGCCCCACAGAACCCCATTATAGCATCATACAGCCCATTATAGCCCCATAGAACCCCATTATTGCCTCATAGAGCCCAATTATAGAATCATAAACCCCATTATAGCCTCATAGAGCCCCATTATTGCCTCATAATGCCCCATTATAGCCCCATAGAGCCCCATTATACTGCCATAGAGCCCCATAATTGCCCCATAGAGCCCCATAATTGCCCCATAGAGCCCCATTATTGCCCCATAGAGCCCCATTATTGCCTCATAGTGCCCCATTGTTGCCTCATAGAGCCCTATTATTATCTCATAGAGCCCCATTATTGCATCATAGAGCCCCATTGTTGCCTCATAGTGCCCCATTATATCCCCATAGAGCCCCATGATTGCGTCATAGAGCCCCATGATTGCGTCATAGAGCCCCTTTATTGCCTCATAGAGCTCCATTATTGCCTCATAGAGCCCCATTATAGCCTCATACAGATCCATTATTGCCTCATAGACCCCATTATTGCCTATAGACCCCATTATTGCCTCATAGAGCCCCATTATTGCCTCATAGTGCCCCATTATTGCCTCATAGAGCCCCATGATTGCGTCATAGAGCCCCATTATTGCCTCATAGATCCCCATTATAGCCTCATACAGATCCATTATTGCCTCATAGACCTCATTATTGGCTATAGACCCCATTATTGGCCACTGGGGTTGATTGAAGATTGGGGTTGATTAAGGGATGGGGTTGATTGAAGGATGGGTTTTATTGAAGGATGGCGTTGATTTGTGACTGGGGTTGATTGATGTATGGGGTTGTAAATGACTAACTTCAAGGATGTTAGGCTTTGTTAGCAACTATTGATGGCTTGACTTGATTTGGGAGGGGCTTTACCCACGCTTACTACAATAGTGCTGATAACTAAAAAGGCCAAGGAGCAGTGGGTTTTTTAGGTGAGGCACAGCATGCGCAGAACTGGCCCCGTCCTTTACGCCTGATGTTTGCCTGCCAGGGCCTAGCGAGCTTGGCCCCCTCCCCGGCCCAGTTTAGTCCCGTCCAGTTCCCGCCTCGTGTGGAGGCGTCGGCGCGGGGGGGAGGGAGCGGAGTTGTGGCGGCTTCATGGGAACAGCCTGGGGGGGGGGGAGGGGGAGAATGGGGGAGAAATAGGTGGGAAATGGGGGGGAATGGGGGAAATACAGAGGGAATGGGGGAAATGAGGAGAAAAAGGGAGGAAATGGGGGTGAGGAAATGGAGTTGTGAAGTTTGATGCCCCAAAGGGCCGCAGTTCGCCCCATGGAGACCCCAGGATCCCCATTGCCCCTCCACTTACCCCCCATTGCCCCCCATGCCGCCATTACCCCCCATTGCCCCCCATTGCCTTTATTACCCCCACATTGGCCCCATTCCCCCCCCCCACCTCTCCTCGCGCCTGTGGCCGTCACAGGGGGCGGAGTCAGCTGAGGGGAGGGGAGGGTCTACTCTCCCGCCCTGCGCTCTGATTGGCTCCGAGGTGCAGTGGGCGGAGCCAGGAGCTGATTGGCTGCTGTGGAAGTAGGCGGGGCGACAGGAACAGGGCGCGCTTTGGCGGGTGGGGGTGGAGAACGGAGGGAGATGGGGGGCGATGGGATCCCTATGGACCCCTATAGAACCCTATGGGGCAGGGACAGGTTCACACCCACTGCTGCTCCATGGCTTTATATGGGGGCAATGGCGGTAATGGGGCAATGGGAGCAGTTTGGGGTAATGGGGGCAATAGGGGTAGAGGGGGGGGTCTCGGAGCTCTGACCCCGCAGCCCCCCGCGTCCTGGTACTGGAGCAGCTGCTGCTCCCCCCTCCAAGGGACTCGTAAAGAGACCCCCCTCCTCCATGGTCAGACCCTGCAGGGACCCATAGATAGCTACAGAGACCCTATAGAGATCCATAGATACCACATAGACACCCCAGAGAGCCCGAAAGCGACCCAAAGTGAAGCATAGAGACCCACAGAGACCCATAGTAGAGACCCCATAGAGACCCATAGACTACAGGGACTACAACCCTGATCATGCAACGCTGCCCCCATAGAGCCCCGCTCTGACGCTGCTCAGCCAGGACTACAACTCCCATCATGCCCCACGCTGCCCATAGAGACCCGTTATGGCTGTGCCCAGGGGAGGACTACAACTCCCATCATGCCGCGCGGCAACCAGAGAGGCCTGTCATGGCGTCGCCCATCCTGGACTACAACTCCCATGATGCAGTGCGACACCCATACAGCACCATTAAGGCGCCGCCCGGCTTGGACTACAACTCCCGTCGTGCCGCGCGGCGCTCCCAGCGCGCCAATTTCGCCCATCATGGCGGAGCTGGAGCTCCCCTCCGATCCCGAGCTGCGCAGGTTGGAGCCCGCGGCACCCCCCAGTGGGGGCTTTTGGGGTCCTGGGGTGCTCCTGACCCCCTCTCTTTGTCTCTCCCCCACCTCCAGGCTGTGCACGGGGCCCTGTGCCCCCATCCGGGAGTACGTCATGGGCCACGTGCGGCACCCGCGGTGAGGGGGGCACCCCAACATCTGGAGGGATCCCAAACCTCGGATCGGTCCCTAAAATACATGGCGGGGGTGTGTGTGTGTGTTCCTGTAGGAATGTGAAGAAGATCAAAGGGAACCTGCTGTGGTATCTGCTGCACCCCAAAGGAGGGGGGGGGACACCCAAGTTCATTGGGGAGCCTCCAAAACCCCTCAGGACCCCCCCAACCCCTTTGCCTGTTAGGATCCTCCCAAAATTCCATTGGGATCCCAAGAACCCCCCAGCACCCCCCAATTCCCCCTTGTGACCGCCCCCCCCAGCCCCTTCTCCCAGATCCATGCACAAGAGCCCATATTCCTTTAGGACCCCTCCAAATCCCATTGGGATCCCCAGAAACCCCCCAATTCCCTCCCATGATCCTCCCCGACGCCCCCCAACCCCTCCTTTAACCCCCAACCCCCCCCCAGGTTTCCTCCTTAACTTGGGGCTCAGGTACCAGCACCTCAAGGAGATTCAGGTTTGGGGGCAGAGTGGGGATCGTTTGAGGGTTTTGGGGGGCTCTATGGGGTTTTGGGGGGTCCCACAGCCGAACCCCGAAAGAAAGATTTCCTGTGAAATCTTTATTTATTGGTTAAGTTTCTTTTTTATAAATTCTTATGGTGCCCCCCCCTGCGCTATTTACATCGGTGTCGATAAGGCTTCGGATAGACCCCCCCCATCCCCCCCTTTATCCTCCCCTCTCCCATCCGGTATAAAGAGGGGGGGAGGTGCCACCCCCGACACCCCCGGGTGGGGGATGGGAGGTTGTGTCCATTGGGGACCCTCCCCCACCCACCCCCCGTTTTGGGGTGCTGGGGGGGAGGTGAGGCCCATCCCCCCCTTCCCCACAGACAGTTCATCAACAGGCACTTAATGACCCCCCCCCCCACCTTCCCCGCCCACCCCACCCCCGTTTTTGGTTACATGAAGCCGTTTCTACAGGGAACCCCCCAAACCCCACGCACGCACCCACAATGTGTTTGAGGCCAACACTAAAACAGGATTGCAAAGTCAAAGAACACGGACCTGGATGCGCAGGGCAGCCCCGGGAGATGCAGCCTCCCGAGGGAGGGGAGGGCTCTCCTCTGCACCGGTTACTGCAGGGCTCTCCCTCCTTAAAGAGCCCACGCTCACCGTGGGGGCCCCGTCACAATGGGCAAATCCACAGCGACCGCCACGGCTTTGGGATGGCGGCAGCATCGTGCCCATGGCCACTGGGCACCCAGGGGTGCTCCGGGAGTGGCTGCGGGGGGACCAGCCTCTGCCCAGCCGGCTCGGGGAGGTCCCTCACGGGCTGCTCTTCCTCAGTGCCTTTGGTCCGGAGGTGGAGCATGCGAGGGGTCACAGCTCAACGTGGGCCGTGGAACAGGGCGTCACGGCCACCTACGAGGAGTGGAGAGGGACCGACATTGGCGCAGCAGAGAATCATGGAATCCCAGAGTGGGCTGGAAGGGACCTTAAAGCTCAGCCAGCTCCAACCCCCAAAGGCACGGGCAGGGACACCTTCCACTAGAGCAGCTTGCTCCACGGCCCTGTGTCTCTGTGCACTCCCAGGGCATCCTGGGGATACCCCTAGAGAATCCCAGAGAATGCCTGCAGCACCTCCAGAGCACCCCATGGACCCAGGCAGAGCTCATGCATCACAATGACCTTGGGGACATGGAGACCACAGGGGTGGCTGATTCTGGAACTCCCCGTGTTCAGGTGTGTGAGGTCACAGAACCCCACGGAACCCTCCAGCAGAGGCACCGGGAGACGACAGCTGCCCCACGGAACACAAGCTACCGGTGGAGGAGGCAAGAGCAGCTCCTCTGGTGGTTCCCGTCTTGGTGTCTCGGAGGCGGTGCCGCCTGTGGACACAGGAGCGTGGAACGAGGGTGGGTGGCGATGGCGATCTTGGGTGCTGTAGGAGTTGCCAGAACACCTCAAGAGGCTTCCCCAGAGTGGCTGCTTTGGACTCGGTGTGTGAGTTGGGCCGGCTGAGCCGGCAGCGGAGCGCTGCGGCTGCCGAGGGATGATCCTGGGATCTGCCCTCATTTCTTGTGGGGAGAGCAAGGGCCTGTGGGGATGGGCCAAGGGGGAACGATTTTAACGTGACAGAGAGGGGAGATTGAGATGAGATCTTAGAAGTTGTTCCCTGTGAGGGTGGTGGGGACAGCGGCACAGGGTGCCCAGAGAAGCTGTGGCTGCCCCATGGCTGGCAGTGTTCAAGACAGAGCTGAAAATACCCTGACCCTTTCCTTGGTACATGGCTGAGTTGCTTTGGAGATAAATTTGACTTTACAGCTCTGACACCCAAAGGAACTTTTCACCTTCACGTGCAGCAGACACAGATCTCTTCTGTGTCATGTGCACTTGAAAGTTACTGAAGAAACTAGCTATGGGTGGGAAAGGAAAGAGCACAGGAGGAAATGTTTAGTTCATTGTTGCTCTTCCTTGTAAAACCTGTAGGGCTCTAGCATCTTGTTCCGTATTTTCCATCGTAATTGGAATGTATTTTGTGTTATTAAAGGTAATATTTCATTCCCTCCTCACCTGTGTTTCCTGGGAGAAACAGCAGCAAGGGTCCCCCTCAATCCATCCTTCTCACAGAGCGGTGTGGTCACCTCTCGCGTCTTTGCCTCCAAAGAGACTAGTGCTGAATTCCAGTTATAAAACTGAGGGAAAAGTTTGGTTGGTTTACTCAGTGGTTAAGAATTTGTTTCAGGTGTTTAAGTCCCATGATTTATGCCAAGAGGTTTCTGCAATACCGTAACTTGTCCAGCTGATTTCATGCTCTACCATAGAGCCGAATGTTTAAGAACAAACAGAATAGAATGGAAATGAGTGAAATTACGGTAAGTTGTAAAATTGGACTTAAAGTTGCTGTTGGTGACCATCCAGACAGGGTATCCCACAGAGATGTTGATATTGTCAGGTTGTTAGGGACAGGTTAATGGCTGGACTCGATGTTCTCAAGCCTCTTTTCAAATGAAAATGATTCTGTGATGCTGAGGAAAGTTGATTTTTTTGCCTTAACTCTGTCTCTCATCAGAGAAATGGCACTGCAGGAAGGCAGTGTGTCTGCCAGCTGAGGGAGGGAACATCAGGGTTTGCTTCGGGCTGTTTCACTTTCGGGTTGCTTTTTCCTCCCCTTCCCAGGAGAGTGATCCCCCTGGGATGGCATCTTTGCTGCCTCTCCTCACCCTGTCACTGGCATTTGGGACCCTGTTTAGTGGGATCCACAAGGCATGTTATGAAAATTCTCTTCCAACTAACTCCTGCCATCAACCAGTCTTTAGAGTATCCATAGGTCTTTTATTTATACATGTGTCTCTATATATTTCTATGTACACTGTAATGTGAATGAGGCAGTGGATTTGTCCTTGAAGCTTCAGCCCAGGCCTGGAACTAGGACTTTTCTTTGGGGTATCTTAGAGCTGTCTGTGAAGGAGAAGGGGTATTGCAGCACAGCAGAAATAATGTCAGAATCCCAGCCCCTCCAGCATGTCTTTGAAACCCTCCCACTGTCCCACACACCAAACATCAGTGTCTCTTGCAGGACTGGCTCCAGGGGCATCTGCATCAATAGACAAGAGCAGGAGTGCAGCAGAAGTAGCGTGAGCGCCTGGCAGAGTTTGACCAGGACTGGTCATTGGCAGTGAGGGCGCTGGTCTTTGTCCAAATGTGTGGTACGTGAGCGTTTGAAGGGCGTGAGAACCCTGTGTAAAACCACATTTGGGGTTCCCCGTGTGACTGGGACACCCTTGTAATTCTCTGCACCCCAGGCTCTGGGCGCAGTGGGCACGGGCCACTTGTGGATTGTGGTGGCAGTTTGTCAAGGCAGAGGGGACACAGCCGACTGCCTGAGACAGCATCTCCCCAGAACGTGGGCCCGATGATCCGCACTGCGGGCTGGGGGTGAGTTCACCTCCAGATACTGGGATATCAGAGCAGGAGGATCTCCAGAGCTGTGCTGTGCTGTGCTGTTCTGTGCCATGCCATGCTGTGCTGTGCTAAGCTGTGAGGCAATCTGAGGTGCTGTGCTGTTCCCTTTTAATCTGTGCACTGAGCATTATTCAAATAATGATGAGCCTGTTATTTGCCTGAAATGTCAGAGGTTTTTTCAGATCGATAATAATTTTTAAGGACTCACAATGGTTCCAAGTGGAAAAAGATTTAATTTCATTTCAGTTATTATTTTTTTTTTGTTTCATATCACGCTAGGAAAATATTCCTCATATCCAGGCTAGGGAGGGAGTCGCAGACTCTTGCCCAGAGAAGCTGTGGCTGCCCCATCCCTGGCATCTCTGACTCCTCTCTGCCCATCTATGACCATTCATTGACCCCTATTTGAGTCCTCTCTGCCCCCTCTCTGACTCCCCTATGACTCCTCTGTAACTCCTCTATGACACTCTGACACCTCTATGACTGCTCTATGACGCCTGTGTGGTTCCTCTATGAGTTTTGGGGCTGTTTTGGCCTGTTTTTCAGGGTGGTTTGGGCTACTTTGGGTATTTTGGGCTCTTTTGGGGTGTTTTGGGGTGTTTTCTGGTGGTTTGGGGGTGTTTCAAGGTGTTTTGGGGGTGTTAAACTGTTGTGGAGGTGGTTTGCACTAGTTTTGAGGTGTTTTGAGCTGTTTCAGGGGTGTTTTGGGGTGTTTGAGACTGCTTTGTGGGTGTTTTGAATCTTTTGGGGTGGTTTTGGCTGTTTTGGGATATTTTGGGCTGGTTTGGGGTGTTGTAGGTGTGTTTTGGAATGTTTTGGGCTGGTTTTGGTGTATTTTGGGCCGGTTTGGGTGTATTTTGGCTGTTTGGGGCTGGTTTTAGGGTATTTTGGCTGTTTAGGGCTGGTTTGGGGGTGCTGACGTGCCACCCCCCAGTGCAAAGGGCCGT
Source organism: Pezoporus flaviventris (assembly GCF_033815535.1). Taxonomy (NCBI): domain Eukaryota; kingdom Metazoa; phylum Chordata; class Aves; order Psittaciformes; family Psittacidae; genus Pezoporus; species Pezoporus flaviventris. Next base: position 8,244 of record NW_026892727.1, on the reverse strand, counting down.
GTCCCTATTCTCCCTCACAGAGCTGGTGCTGAGCCCCAACCAAACCCCCCCCTACCCCCAGAGAGGCCACGGGGGGGCGCCCCCCCCCATCAGGTAAAGGGACCCCTCGTATATGGAGACCCCCCCCCATGTCCCCCTTGTATGTGGGGCTGGGACCCCCACATGTGGGTCTGGGACCCCCCCCTAACAGGGGGACATGCCAGGCCCACCTCCCACGCCAGAAGGCTGTGCTGCCATCCAGCGAGACCTGGACAGGCTGGAGAGTTGGGCAGGGAATAACTTGATGAAATATAACAAGGGAGAGTGTAGAGTCCTGCATCTGGGCAGGAACAACCCCAGGTTCCAGTCTAGGTTGGGAACGACCTGTTAGAGAGCAGTGTAGGGGAGAGGGACCTGGGGGTCCTAGTGGACGACAGGATGACCATGAGCCAACACTGTGCCCTTGTGGCCAAGAAGGCCAATGGCATCCTGGGGTGTACTAGAAGGGGGGTGGTTAGTAGGTCGAGAGAGGTCCTCCTTCCCCTCTCCTCTGCCCTGGTGAGACCCCATCTGGAATATTGTGTCCAGTTCTGGGCCCCTCAGTTCAAGAAGGACAGGGACCTGCTGGAGAGAGTCCAGCGAAGGGCAACGAAGATGATTAAGGGAGTGGAGCATCTCCCTTATGAGGAAAGACTGAGGGAGCTGGGTCTCTATAGTTTGGAGAAGAGGAGACTGAGGGGTGACCTTATTGGTGTCTATAAATATATAAAGGGGGAGTGTCACGAGGATGGAGCCAGGCTCTACTCAGTGGCAAACAATGACAGGACAAGGGGTAATGGGTACAAACTGGAACACAAGAGGTTCCACTTAAACTTGAGAAGAAACTTCTTCTCAGTGAGGGTGACGGAACACTGGAACAGGCTGCCCAGGGAGGTTGTGGAGTCTCCTTCCCTGGAGACATTCAAAACCCGCCTGGACACATTCCTGTGTAACCTTATCTAGGTGTTCCTGCTCCGGCAGGGGGATTGGACTAGATGATCTTTCGAGGTCCCTTCCAATCTCTAGCATACTGTGATACTGTGATACTGTGATTTGGGGCTGTTTTGGGTTCTCACTGGGTGCCATCCATAGGAGAAGCAGGACAAGGTGGTTTGGGGTGGTTTGGCTGTGGTTTTGGGTGTTTTGGGGTGTTTTTCGCCTCTTTGAAGGCTGTTTTGGGGCTCTGACCCTGTATCCCACAGGAGAAGCAAGACAAGGTGATTTTGGGGTGGTTTTGTGTCTGTTTTGGGAGTTTTGCCTGTTTCTGGCCTGTTTTGGGGCTATTGGGGGCTCTGACCCTGTATCCCACAGCAGAAGCAGGACAAGGTGGTTTTGGGGTGGGTTTTGGTGTGGGTTTTAGGGTGTTTTGGGTTGGTTTTGGCCTGTTTTCGGTCTGTTTTGGGGCTCTGACCCTTTATCCCGCAGAAGAAACAGGAGAATGTTACCTTGGTGTGGTTTTGGGTGTGTTTTGCTTTTATTTTGGCCTTTTTGGGGTCTGTTTCGGGGCTCTGACCCTGTATCCCACAGGAGAAGCAGGAGAAGGTGATTTTGGGGTGGTTTTGGCCTGTTTTGGGGTTTGCTTTGTGTGTTTTCGCATGGTTTTTGCCTCTTTTTGGCATGGTTTTGGGCTGTTTTGGGGCTCTCACCCTGTATCCCACAGCAAAAGCAGGATGAGCTGGTTTTGGGGTGTGTTTTGGGGTGATTTGTGTTGTTTTTGGTCTGTTTTGCGTCTTTTTTAGGGCTCTGACCCTGTATCCCATAGGAGAAGCAGGACAAGATGATTTTGTAGTGGTTTTAGGATGGTTTGGGGGTGGTTTTGAATGGTTTTAGTTTTTTTTTCTCCTGTTTTAGGGCTGTTTTGTGGTTCTGACCCTGTGTCACATAGGAGAAGCAGGAGAAGGGGGCCTTGGGGTCCTTTTTTGGGTGTTTTGAGGCTATTTTGGGTCTGTTTCGGGGCACTGACCCTGTATCCCACAGGAGAAGAGGAGAAGGTGTTTTTGGGGTGGTTTTGTCCTGTTTTGAGGGAGTTTTGTTGCTTTGACCCTGTATCCCATAGCAGTAGAAGGACAGAGTGGTTTGGGGGCTGTATTGGGGCTGTTTTGGGGGTTTTGACTGTTTTTGGCCTTTTTTGGGGCTGTTTGGGAGCTCTGACCCTGTATCCCATAGCAGAAGCAGGACAAGGTTTTTTGGGCTGGCTTTTGGGGTGTTTTGGGTTGTTTTTGGCATGTTTTGGGTCTGTTCTGAGGCTCTGACTCTGTATCCCATAGGAGAAGCAGGACAAGGTGGTTTTGGGGTGGTTTTGTCCTTTTTGGGGGGTGTTTTGGGGCTCTGACCCTGTATCCCATAGGAGAAGCAGGATAGGGTGGTTTTGGGGTGTTTTGGGGCTGTTTTGGGGTGGTTTTGACTGTTTTGGGCTGTTTGGAGGCTGTGACCCTGTATCCCATAGCAGAAGCAGGACAAGGGGGTTTTGGGCTGGTTTTGGGGTTGTTTTGGGTTGGTTTTGGCCTCTTTTGGGCTGTTTGGAGGCTGTGACCCTGTATCCCATAGCAGAAGCAGGACAAGGTGTTTTTGGGGTGGGTTTTGGGGTGTTTTGGGTTTCTTTTGGCTTGTTTTGGGACTGTTTGGGGGTCTGACCCTGTATCCCATAGCAGAAGCAGGACAAGGGGGTTTTGGGCTGGTTTTGGGGTTGTTTTGGGTTGGTTTTGGCCTGTTTTGGGTCTGTTTTGAGGCTCTGACCCTGTATCCCACAGGAGAAGCAGGACAAGGTCATTTTGGGATGTTTTTTGGGTTTTGGGGGGCTGGTTTAGGGGTGTTTTGTCCTGTTTTAGGTCTGTTTTGGGGCTCTGACCCTGTATCCCAAAGGAGAAGTAGGACAAGGTGGTTTTGTGGTGTTTTGGGGCTGTTTTGGGGGTTTTGGAGTGTTTTTGTCCTGTTTTGCAGCTCTGACCCTGTATCCCACAAGAGAAGGAGTACAAGGTGGTTTTGGGTCTGTTTTGGTGGCTTTGGGATGTTTTTACCCATTTTTGGGGCTATTTTTGGCCTCTTACCCTGTATCCCAGAGGAAAAGCAGGACAAGGTTGTTTTGGGGTGTTTGGGGTCTGTTTTGAGGTTTTTTGACTGTTTTTGGCCTTTTTGGGGGCTGTTTTGGGACTCTGACCCTGTATCCCAAAGGAGAATCAGGAGAAGGTGATTTTTGGGTGTTTTTAGGGTGGTTTGGGGGTGGTTTTGAATGGTTTTGGGTTGTTTTTGTCCTGTTTTAAGGCTGTTTTGGGGTTCTGACCCTGTGTCCCATAGGAGAAGCAGGACAATGTGGCCTTGGCAAGGTTTTTGGGATGTTTTGGGGCTGTTTTGAGTCAGTTTTGAGGTTCTGACCCTGTATCCCACAGGAGAAGCAGGACAAGGTGGTTTTGGTGTGGTTTTGTCCTGCTTTTGGCTTTTTGGGGGGGTCTGTTTGGGGGCTCTGACCCTCTATCCCATAGGAGAAGCAGCACAAGGTGGTTTTGGGGTGTGGTTTGGGGGTGGATTTGTGTGTTTTGGGGTGCTTTTGTCCTGTTTTGCAGCTTTTTTGGGGCTCTGACCCTTTATCCCACAGGAGAAGCAGGACAAAGCTGGTTTTGGGGTGATTTTGGCTTGTTTTGGGGTTTTCTTTGGGTGTTTTGGCCTGTTTTGGGTCTGTTTTGAGGCTCTGACCCTGTATGCCCCAGGAGAAGCAGCACAAGGTGGTTTTGGGGTGTGGTTTGTGGGTGGTTTTGGGGTGGTTTTGTCCTGTTTTGGGGCTTTTTTGGAGCTCTGACCCTGTAAACCACAGGAGAAGCAGGCCAAAGTTGTTTATGGGGTGGTTTTGGCTTTTTTTGGGGTTTGCTTTGGGTGTTTTGGCCTGGTTTTGTCCTGTTTTGGGGCTCTGACCCTGTATCCCACAGGAGAAGACGGACAAAATGATTTTGTGGTGGTTTCGGGCCTGTTTGGGGGGTTTTTGAATGGTTTTGTCCTGTTTTGGGGTTGTTTTAGAGCTTTGACCCTGTATCCCACAGGAGACGCAGGAGAAGGTGATTTTGGGGTGGTTTTAGAGTGGTTTAGGGGTGGTTTTGAATGGTTTTGGGTTGATTTTGTCCATTTTTAAGGCTGTTTCGGGGTTCTGACACTGTATCCCATAGCAGAAGCTGGAGAAGGTTGTTTTGGGGTGTTTTGGGTTGTTTTTGGCCTGTTTTGGGGGTCTGATCCTGTATCCCACAGGAGAAGCAGGACCAGGTAGTTTTGGGGTGGTTTGTGGCTGTTTTGGGGGTTTCTGACTGTTTTTGGCCTGTTTTGGGGCTGTTTGGGCACTCTAACCCTGTATCCCCAAGCAGAAGCTGGAGAAGGTGGTTTTGGGCTGGTTTTGGGGTCTTTTGGGTTGGTTTTGTCCTGTTTTTGGCCTGTTTTCGGGCTCTGACCCTGTATCCCACAGGAGAAGCAGGACAAGGTGGTTTTGGGGGGGTTTTGGAATGTTTTTTCTTTTTTGGTGCTGCTTTGTGGCTCTGACCCCATATCCCAGAGGAGAATCAGGACAACGTGGTTCTGGGGCGTTTTGGGGCTGTTTTGGCGGTTTTTTACTCTTTTTGGCCTGTTTTGCATCTGTTTTGAGGCTCTGACCCTGTATCCCACAGGTGAAGCAGAAGGTGATTTGGGGGGGGGGGGGGGGGTGTGTGTTAGGGTGGTTTGGGGGTGGTTTTGAATGGTTTTGGGTCGTTTTTGTCCTGTTTTAAGGCTGTTTTTGGGTTCTGATTTTGTGTGCCATAGGAGAAGCAGGACAAGGTGGCTTTGGGGTGGTTTTGGGGGTGTTTTGGGTTGGTTTTGGGGCTCTGACCCAGTATCCCACAGGAGAAGCAGGACAAAGTGCTTTTGGATTGGGGTGCTTTTGACTGTTTTTGACTTGTTTTGGGTCTGTTTCGGGGCTCTGACCCTGTATCCCACAGGAGAAGTAGGACAAGGTGGTTTTTGGGTGGTTTTCTGGGTGTTTTTTTTCTGTTTTGGTCCTCTGACCTGGTATCCCATAGGAGAAGCAGGACAAGGTGGTTTTGAGGTGTTTTGGGGCTATTTTGGGGGTCTTGGAGAGTTTTTGTCCTTTTTTGAAGCTGTTTTGGGGCTCTGACACTGTATCCCACAATAGAAGCAGGACAAGGTTGTTTTGGGCTGTTTTTTGTGGTGTTTGGGGTTGTTTTGGGTCAGTTTTGGGGCTCTGACCCTTTATTGCTCAGGACAAGCGGAGAAGGTGATTTTGGGGTTATTTTGTTGTGGTTTTAGGTTGTTTTGGGGGTGGTTTTGAATGGTTTTGGGTGTTTTTCGTCTTGTTTTAGGGCTGTTTTGGGGTTCTGACCCTGTGTCCCATAGGAAAGCAAGAAAAGGTGGCCTTGGGGTGGTTTTGGGGGTGTTTTCAAACTTTTGTGGGTATGTTTGTGGGTCTGACCCTGTATCCCACAGGAGAAGCAGGACAAGCTGATTTTGGGGTGGTTTTGGCCTATTTTGAGGTTTGCTTTTGGTGTTTTGGCTTGTTTTTGTCCTGGTTTGTGGCTGTTTTGGGGCTCTGATCCTGTATCCCACAGGAGAAGCAGGACAAGGTGGTTTTGGGGGTTTTTGACTGTTTTTGTCTTTTTGGGGGGGCTGTTTTGGGGCTCTCACCCTGTATCCATTGCAGAAGCTGGAGAAGGTAGTTTTGGGCTGGTTTTCGGGTGTTTTGGGTTGTTTTTTGGCCTGTTTTGTGGCTGTTTGGGATCTCTGACCCTGTATCCTATAGCAGATGCAGGACAAGGTAGTTTTGGGCTGGTTTTGGGGGTGTTTTGGGTTGTTCTTGGGGCTGTTTTGGGTCTCTTTCCAGGGTCTGACCCTGTATCGCACAGGAGAAGCAGAACAAGGTGGTTTTGAGGTGGTTTTGTCCTGTTTGGGGTTTTTTTTTGGGTCTGTTTTCAAACTCTGACCCTGTAACCCATAGGAGAAGTAGGATAAGGTGGTTTAGAGGTGTTTTGGGGCTATTTTTTTTTTTTTGGAGTGTTTTTGTCCTGTTTTGGGGCTCTGAGCCTGTATCCCACAGCAGAAGCAGGACAAGGTGGTTTGGGGCTGTTTTTGGGGTGTTTTGGGGTGTTTTGTGTCTCTTTTGTGGCACTGACTCTGTATCCTTCAGGAAAAGCAGGAGAAGGTGATTTTGGGGTGGTTTTAGTTTGGTTTGGGGGTGGTTTTGAAAGGTTTTGGGTTATTTTGTTTTGTTTTAGGGCTGTTTTGGGGTTCTGACCCGGTGTCCCATGGGAAAGCAGGACAAGGTGGACTTGGGGTTGTTTTTGGGGTGTTTTGGGTCTGTTTCAGGTCTGTTTTGGGGCTCTGACCCTCTATCCTACAGGAGAAGCAGGACAAGGTGATTTTGGGTTGGTTTTGGCTTGTTTTGGGGTTTGCTTTGGGTGTTTTGGCCTGTTTTTGTCCTTTTGGGGGGCTGTTTTGGGGCTCTGACCGTGTATCCCACAGGAGAAGCAGGATAAGGTGGTTTTGGGGTGTTTTTTTCCTTTTTTTGGGGGTATTTTGGGGTTCTGACCCTGTATCCCATAGGTGAAGCAAGAGAAGGTGATTTTGGGGTGGTTTTGGGAGTTGGTTTCTGTCTTTTGGCCTGTTTTTGGCCTTTTTGTTATCTGTTTTCGGGCTCTGACCCTGTATCCCAGAGAGAAGCAGGGAGAGGTGATTTTGGGGTGGTTTTGGGGATTTCTTTTTGTGTTTTGGCCTGTTTTTGTCCTGTTTTGTGGCTGTTTTGGGGCTCTGACTTTGTATCCCACAGGAGAAGCAGGACAAGGTGGTTCTGGGGCGTTTTGGGGCTGTTTTGGGGGTTTCTGACTCTTTTTTGCCTGTTTTGGGGCTGTTTGGGGCTCTGACCCTGTATCGCACAAGAGAAGCGGGAGAAGGTGTTTTTGAGGTGGCTTTGTCCTTTTTTGGGTTTTTTGGGGGTCTCTTTTCAGACACTGACCCTGTATCCCACAGGAGAAGTAGGATAAGGTGGTTTTGAGGTGTTTTGGGGCTATTTAGTGGTTTTGGCGTGTTTTTGTCCCGTTTTTGTGGCTGTTTGGGGTCTTTGTCCCTGTATCCCACAGCAGAATCCAGTACAAGGAGGTTTGGGGCTGGTTTTGGGCTGTTTGGGGGCTGTTTTGGGTTGTTTTAGGTCTGTTTTGGGGCTCTGACCCTGTATCCCTCAAGAGAAGCAGGAGAAGGTGATTTTGGGGTGGTTTAGGGTGGTTTGGGGGTGGTTTTGAATGGTTTTGGTTTTTTTTCCTGTCTTGTTTTTTGGGCTGTTTTGGGGTTCTTACCCTGTGTCCCATAGGAAAGCTAGACAAGGTAGCCTTGGGGTAGTTTTTTGGGGTGTTTTGGGTCTGTTTTGGGGCTTGCTCTGACGCGGTATCCCACAGGAGAAGCAGGACAAGGTGGTTTTGGGGTGTTTTGGGGCTGTTTTGGGTGTTTATGATTGGTGTCGTCCTGTTTTCGGTCTGTTTCGGGGCTCTGACCCTGTTACCCCATAGCAGAAGGAGGACAAGGTGGTTTTGGGCTGTGTTTTGAGGTGTTTTGGGCTGGTTTTGGTCTGGTTTAGGGCTCTGGCCCGGTATCCCACAAGAGAAGCAGGACAAGGTGCTTTTGGGGTATTTTTGTCCTGTTTTTGTCCTGGTTTGGGTCTGTTTTGCGGCTCTTACCCTGTATCCTGTAGGAGAAGCAGGTCAAGGTGGTTTTGAGGTGTTTTGGGGCTGTTTTGTGTGTTTTGCCATGGTTTTGTCCTGTTTTGGGGCTGTTTCGCAGCTCTGACCCTTTATCTCATAGCAGAAGCAGGAGAAGGTAGTTTTGGGCTGCTTTTAGGGTGTTTTGGGTTGTGTTTCCTGTTTCAGGTGTGTTTTGGTGCTCTGACCCTGTATCTCATAGCAGAAGCAGGAGAAAGTGATTTGGGGCTGTTTTGGGGGTGTTTTGGGTTGTTTTTGGCCTGTTTTCCGTCTATTTTGGTGCTCTGACCCTCTATCCTATAGCAGAAGAAGGACAAGGTAGTTTTGGGCTGTTTTTTGGCTGGTTTTGGGTTGTTTTTGACCTGTTTTGTGTCTTTTGTGAATCTCTGACCCTGTATCCCACAGGAGAAGCAGGAGAAGGTGATTTTGGGGTGCTTTCAAGGTTGTTTTGAATGGTTTTGGTTGGTTTTGTCCTGCTTTAGGGCTGTTTTGGGGTTCTGACCCTGTGTCA